>NC_089254.1:35135191-35735191 GCF_963930625.1 Muntiacus reevesi | reverse complement strand
AAAATCTATTTTAAAAACAAAACATTTATGAGAAAGGTGGCATTGTTTTACATTACAGCAAAAATATTTGATATTGAATTAAATAGAAGACAGCTGAATTCTCTTATCTGCTCTATATACAATCTGTTGAGATGTCATACATCATGTAATCTCTGAAAAACTCTACTGTATATTCACAGAAAAATGAGAGTGCAAAAGGTAAATGTTACCTTCAGCATTGCTATGAAAATAATTTTGACCTTGAAAACCCTCAGAAACAATCTTGAGAACCATGAGGGTTCTTGGCTTAACACTCTGACAGCCATACAGTAGAAAGAATTGAAAAAAAAATATTTTCTATTTCTGTCTGCTATTAATATTATGAAATTATTTTGCTTTCAATAAGTATCAATAGAAATATATTTTTTTCTGTGAAGTCCATGTTTCATATAATTCTTATAAAATAATTTAAGGCTAGACACAGAATGGTCTATTAAAATATTATAAAAGATATATTTTAATTCTCCTTTCAATGAGCTTCTATAATGAAAATCAAAGTTTGCTAATGACATTTTCCCCTTTGTTTGAGAGAGCAGAAATATTACATGTTACTCTTTTCTCCTTCCTTGATTATATCCTCATCTTGTTTTACAAAGGCAGTTAAATTATTAGCTTAGATAGTCTTTTCCCTATTGATGAAGCCACTGGGCACTGCTGTCTTTCTCTAAACATGACAGACAAACAGGAATTTAATTGTTAGGTAGTTAGAACAGGAAAAAGGAGTCCTGATTGCTGGTGGCTAAAAGACAAGGAAAGGAAAAGTCTGCAAAAATAGAACAAAGGAAGGTCTGAAGACCAGAGTGAGGACCCCAGGTAAAACAAACATCGCTCCTGGCTAGTCCAATTTGCATAGGTCAGACCCGGGAGAGGAGGAAAAAACAAGTAAAAAGAGGAGCCAAAATTGAGCCAGGGGACTGTCTTCTCTTGAGTCTTTTGGGTTGCCATGCCCTCACACCTCGAGGATGTGTTTTCCTTTACTTTATAAATAAAACAGCTGTAACATGGAGCTGTAACACTGATCCTTCTGAGGGCTGTTGGGGGAGTTTGTAATTTCCTCAGTTCTGTCTTGTCACAACAAAAATTTGAAGTGACAGATGGACCAGTGTTATAGCCCTTGGATGGACCAGTGTTACAGCTCAGTTTTATTTAGAAAGTAAAGTAAATACATCCTCGAGGCATGAGGGTATGCCGACCCAAAAGACACGAAAAGAAGAGAGGCCTCCAGCCCAATTTTGTCTCCTCTTTTTATATGTTTTTTTCTCTTCCCCCTGGGCCTGCCCTATGTAAATTGGGCTAGCCAGGAGTGCTGTTTGTTTTACCTGAGGTCCTCACTCTGGTCCTTGAATCTTCCTTTGTTCTATTTTCACGAGCTTTTCCTTTCCTTGTCTTTTAGCCACCACCATTCTGGACTCCTTTTTCCTGTTCTAACTACTTAATATAACTATTTTCTATTATCCAAAGTTTCATACATATAAAAAAGTAGTGACAAGGTTGTAATAAAACCCAGTGTAGTTAATCTTTCAGCTTCAAATTAATCAAATTATGTCAATTCTGTTCCATCTATTTCTTCACCACTTTCTGCACATCTAATTGTGAAGCAAGCTCTACACAAGACATTGCTTCATCTGTAAATATTTGAGTATGCATCTCTAAAAGATATACTCAATTTTTTCATGAAAATATTAACATAAAAATGACATGATAGCTAGAAAACCAGTAAAATCTTAGGATCATCAAATATTTAGTCACTCAAACTAAGCTTTTGGTAGACCAGCAAATAACAGAGATTAGCTAGGAGTGTAAATGCTCTATGCCAGGGTTTGTCTGCCACTAATTTCAAACTGCTAGATACTATTTGGAAAAAATTGCCATTCCTTACTCTAGTCTTGCATATAAATTTTTGTGTGTGTGAAACTGTTAGTGGCTCAGTCATGTCAGACTCTGCGACCCCACGTACTATAGCCCACCAGGAACCTCTGTCCATTGAATTCTCTAGGCAAGAATACTGGAGTGGGTAGCAATTCCCTTCTTCAGGGCATCTTCCTGACCTGGGGATTGAACCTGGGTCTCCTGCATTTTAGGCAGATTCTTTAACCATGTGAGCTACCAGGGCAGCCCATATACATGTACTTAAATACCTTTGAGGTACTTAAGACTTATTTGAAGACAATACAAATTGTTTTAAAATATTTAGTTTAGAATGAGATCAGGCTACTATGGTATACAAAGAAAATACATTCAGTAGTAATGCAGGATAAATATAACAAGTATTTTTATTATTATTTTAGACAAATATTAAAATAAGAAGGAACATGCATAGAGATAATATATTACTAGTATATAATTCAAAACTATAATCCTCTTTTCTCATTTTGCAAAATCTATATATAGAGGAAACAAATTTTCAGACTAGAATAATTATAACAAATCAATAGTTCTGATTTCTATTATTCTTATATTTTAAAATAAAAATTATAATTTTTTCCTAATTGCAGTAAAAGAAAACAAACTTCTTCCCTAATCATAGCAAAAGAAAACATTAAAATAAGTTGCAAAAGAAAAATGATAACGTTGAAGGGATAATTACTTTGACACAGTATATTAATACAAATAGAAAACATATTGATATAGAGTCCTGGTGATTTAGTAAAAATGGTTTGAAGATTTTTGCTGAAAAAAATAATTTTGGCATTGCTAGAAAGTATTATGTTGTTTTGCTTTATGAGCTGGAGGGAACTGAAATAGTTTGCAGCAAGTAATTATTTCTACAAAGAGTCCCTGGATTTTAAGACTCACCCCTGGAATGTTCATCAGTGCTTAAAATACAGTTTGCATGTAATAAAACTATGAAAGTTTGAAATATCTATCTCTGGCAGAAGAAAAATTATCCTATCTTAAAAGGAAAACATTACATTCCTAATCAATTCATTCTCTATGAAAATAAAAGGAAAAAAATTGCTCAAATCAAAACCTGTTCCAAAACCGTAGGGTCTAAAATCTGCAAAGAACAACAGCAAGTACACTGAAGAAATACCACTTTTTGTCCTCTGTTGTATCAGTCCTTAAAGAAAAATAAACATCTAACATATATGCTATGTTAAATATACCACTGACATATATTTATATGTACTGATCAATAGTTTCTGTTGATATACATTAACTACTTAACACAGAAAATGTACTTGAGTGAGAATACAGGTAATATTAATACTTTGAAAATTTATTAACTTTGATAAAATTTATACTTCTACCTCACAGATATAAAAAAGAGAAATTTTAATAATCTAAATGCAATCTGAGATTTGTATTAGATCCTCAGAAAAAAAATTAGTGGGTCAGTGGGGAAACTCAAAATTTGGATAAGGTTTGTAGATATTTTAATACCATCATATTAATGCTGATTTCTGGTTTTGATCACTTTTTGTGGTTAGATGCTAACATTAGTGAAACTGGGTAAAGAGTGGGCAAAAGAACTGATCATTCTATTTTCTGAGGATCCAAAGTTTTTTCAAAATAACAAGTTTAAATTTTCTGTCATATGGTTAATTTAAAGAACACAAACAAACAAAACTGAGCAAAACTGATAATGTTCAAATTTATAAGGTATAGGGGAATTTATTCCTTAGTAAAATTTAAGTTAGTTTCTGTGTAAGAATGTTTTATGGTCCTATGACCATATTACTCAACAGTGCAATAATTATGTAGCATTTACTATTATGCACATCAAAAATGAAGATATAGAATGATCTAAATATAAACCATTTAGTAATGTATCATATTAATAATTACAGCATTATTTTTTTATATTTAAATACATAGCCTGATTATTTTTTGAAATTTTCCAATAGTTTTTGACAGAAAAATGCATTTTCTTAAATTTAATGTCACCTAAACAAATTCAAATACATATCTCAACCTGACATTAAAGTAAAAAGAACTAGATTATTTGATTTCTTTTACCTGAAACCGTGTGATCCTTAGAGTCTCTTGTTATTTTTATCCTTGCATGTGGAAAGATGTAGTGCACAGTTTTCCCATCCATCTGTATAATCTAAGACATACATATGATATGGTGAAAAATCAATGTTAAAGACATTTAAAGGGCAATATATATAATTATCTTTTTTCAAACTACAGTGATTCAACCAATGAAAACTGATGATTCTCAAATGATGACACTTTTAAGCACTGAATACTACATAATGATACTATTGTTTTCTGAGTTTATTATAGTCTTCACATTTACAATCAGTTTCTCTTGCAAACTGATTTGTTGGGTTTGGAAAATCAATAAGCACATGTTAACATATAAGGATATCTATTACTATGGTAATACACAGAGACTGTATATGGAAAATTGACCTCTGCTGATTTTGTTCTTGGACAGCTTAGAAATAGAGAGGCACTTTTAATTTTCAGCCATCAAGCTTAAAGGGAGAAAAGACAAAGATCCTCCAACTCTACATCTCTATCAGGAATGCACATGTTATGTTATGTTGGTATCATTGTAGAATTTTGCTTCTGCTGAACACATTTGTCAGAAGTTTTAGGCTACTCCTGACGCCGAGACTAATTCTGCATAAATAAATAAAATCTTTGCTCATTTTAATATTTTCTGAAGCCTTCTTTGTATGCAAAGGCATTATTTCTCATTTAATTCTGACACCCCTTCAATTAGAAGAAACAACATTCAACGCCTTTGTTACAAGTCCGTGATTTCAATTCTCGTTACTGAGACTTGAATATGAGAATACTGTAGACTGTGTTATCACTGTTTCCATCTGAAAAAATGAGATTTCTGAAATGAAATTAGCAAATGCAAACTTCTGCTGTGTATTTTATGGAATTTGGCTTTCAAAAGAGATTTGTGAAATAATGAAAGACAGAAATACAAAAATTTTTATAAAACTATATTAATAGGATTTTAATAGTATGAAATCTTGTATCCATCACTTCTGGAGAATTTTTGACTGGAATTAGATAAAACAAGGTTTAGTAAAGAGACATTTAATACTACCCACTTCAGAATGTGTTTAGGTAGTGTTTGGGGTTACTAAGATAAAATATTAACTAGAATTTACAATTAAAAGGGTGTTCTTTTTGTGAAGAAAAATTCCCTGGAATATTCATGTTATTTTAATATGCCTCTGAAAATTCATCTTTAAAATGGCTAGAATTCTGGATTTTAAAAGAAAAATGCACTGAAAAAAGCAAACAATGCCAGCCTTAAGGTTTTATTCTCTTTAGGAAAGAATAAGCTTAATCAGGCCTCTGATGAACAAAATATTCTCCCCAGACAACAGCATAATCCTGTCAAGTCCAAAAATCTTATATGAATTCTGCAAAGTAAAACTAAAGTATCATTTGCATGATTATAAAAATATCATGGTCCATATAATCAATCTAGATAATTCATACTATTAATAACAATAGCTTTGTAAACCATTGTGAATCTTGTATATGTTCATGACAAAAGAGTGTGCATTTTCCTTTTTTCTTCCTTACTCTCCCCTCTTCTGTCTCACTCTCTTTTACTTTTCTCACTCTCTTTTACTTTCTCTCCTGGACTCCTTACTTTCCCTCCCTTCATCTTTTCTCCTTCTTCTGCTGTCCCTCATCCTCTCCTTCCTTCCTCTTCTATCTGCATTAAAGATCTTCATTTAAACTATGTGAACTGAAAATCTTAAAACTATCAGATATAACTCAAATTTGCTTTGTTACTATAGATAATTCATTAACATTATGTATATTATGGTGCAATCTCAAAATCAATAGAATGATCTTGGTTTGTTTCTAAGGCAAACCATTCAGCATCTCAGTAATCCAAGTCTATGCCCAAACCACTAATGCTGAAGAAGCTGAAGTCAAATGGTTCTGTGAAGACCTATAAGAACTTCTAGAACTAACACCCAAAAAAGATTTCCTTTTCATCATGGGGGATTGGGATGCAAAAGCAGGAAGTCGAGAGATACCTGGAGTAGCAGGCAAGTTTGGCCTTGGAGTACGGAATGAAGCAGGGCAAAGGCTAACAGAGTTTTGCCAAGAGAACACACTGGTCATAGCAAACACCCTCTTCCAACAACACAAGAGACGACTCTACACATGGACATCACCAGATGGTCAATACCGAAATCAGACTGATTATATTCTTTGCAGCCAAAGATGGAGAAGTTCTATACAGGCAGCAAAAATAAGACCTGGAGCTGACTGTAGTTCAGATCATGAGCTTATTGAAAAATTCAGACTGAAATTGAAGAAATTAGGGAAAGCCATTAGACCATTCAGATATGACCTAAATCAAATCCCTTATGATCATACAGTAGAGGTGACAGAGAGATTCAGAGCATTAGATCTGGTAGACAGAGTGCCTGAAGAATTATGGACAGAGGTTCATAACACAGTACAGGAGGTGGTGACCAAATCCATCCCCAAGAAAAAGAAATGCAAGAAGGCAAAGAGGTTGTCTGAAGAGGACTTATAGCTGAGAAATGAGAAGTGAAAGGCAAAGGATAAAGGGAAAGATGTACCCAACTTACAAGTATTTCAAAAGAAATTATGTTCATGAACTGGCCCTTTATATTTATGAAACAATAACTCTTGTGTTAACATATCTTTTATTTATACAGACATTCATCCTTTCCCTTATTTAAATACCTTGTATGCTAGATATAGCAGACGGAGTATCAAGCCCTGTGTTAGGCACAGAATAGACACCATGGTGGATGGTATAGGGAGTGCTTGCTCTCTAAAAGTTCACAGCCCAAGACACAATACATGGAGTGCTACTGTAGCACAAAGTAGGAACATTTATGGGGAGATAGTGGTGGTAATGTCAGAGAAGGCTTTTTGCAATATGAGGTATGCACATGGAGCCCTGAGTGATGAACAGCGTTAAGTCAAGAGAAAAGAGGAGGAAGAATGTTCAGGAAGAGGAAACAAGACATCCAAAGCTCAGAATAAAGACAGAGTGACTCTTTCAAAGGAGCCCAATGTACCTCAGTATAGCAGTCACATGGGGAGTGCACAAGGCTCGGGCATTAGTGCAGAATGAACGAATTTTGTACTAGTAGAGAAATTTTGACCTTTGCAACAATGCTGTGAATGGTATTAGTTCTATTTATTGATGGAGTGACTGAGGAAAAAAAAGAAAGAGGTCAGGTGATCTCTTCAGTTCACAAAGCAGAGTTGAATTTCTACTGGATAGTGTGAAGGTTAAACATACAAAAGGAAACACATAGAGATTTGCAGATTTGGCTTTATAATTCATATGATTTTGAGTCTAAAGTCAGATATATTCTGCTCTCTAATGTATGTTTTACGTTAAATAATTTTTAAAGCAGATACATTAGTGTTTATATGTTTTATCTGACATATAAGCAAAAAAAAAAAACTATGCAATACTCAAAACTGAAAAATATGCAGAATTATAAACTAATAAACAGCCATATAACTACCACACAAAGAAAGGGAGCATTCATAATTTCTTTTGAAATATTTGCAAACAGAGAAGAATCCTTTTACTGGACAGCATACAAGTGATAGTTCTGTCAATGGAGAATTAGCCAAAGACTATGATGTCAGAAATCTTGCTCTTGGGGAGAGGAACAGGGTGATTAATTGACATCAGTCCTACCCTCTGGCCTTGTCTCTATTTTTATCTGGCAGAAACAACACTTACCCTAAATAAATGACTAAAACAAGAATGATACTTTGCATTCTTTCTATACCAAAATATAATTTTGATAGGAAGAGAGTATTTGAAGATAAATATTAACACAAAAGAGCATGAACTTCATTTAAACATAATCAAAACATCATCTCCTATGTAGCTTTCACATAGAGAAATTTATAAAGAAAAATAAAGAAATTACTGACACAAAAGTCAATATACTCACTACTTGTTTGAGAGAGGTTGAAAATTGCAATTTGGAAAGGGCATTTATAGATTTCAAGGGGAAGAAAACACTCCCTTTCTTTGTGTGGTGGTTATACGGCTGTTTGTTTTATAATTAATTTATAACTCTACATGATTTTAAGTTTTGAGTATTGCATAGTTTTTTGTTTATATGTTAAAAGAGCTTCCCTGAGAGCTCAGTTGGTAAAGAATGCTCCTGCAACGCAGGAGACCCTGGTTCAATTCCTGGGTTGGGAAGATCCCTTGTAGAAGGGATAGTCTATCCATTCCAGTATTCCTGGGCTTCCCTTGTGGCTTTCTGGTAAAGAATCTGCCTGCAATGCGGGAGACCTGGGTTTGATTGCTGGGTTGGAAAGATCCCCTGGAGAAGGGAAAGGTTACCCACTCCAGTATTCTGGCCTGGAGAATTCCGTGGAACATATAGTCCATCAGGTCGCAAAAAGTTGGACATGACTGAGCAACTTTCACTTCACAGCATAGATAACAAAATACAAATGTAAAAATAACTTTCAGTAATGAGATATACATTATTAAATTTACAAGGAGTCTTACATTTTCTATGTTATTAAACAAAGAGAAATTCATTAAATCATTCTCAACTATAGCCTCTCTGCTTAATTTTGGCATTATATTGCTCTATACTTATAAATTCAAATATAATGTGTTATGTCTTCAGTGAATCAAATAATAAATTCTGTAGATGTTAGTAATAGATAATTATGAACAAAAACTCATTAGGAATATTTATGTTTCATTTACATACAATAAGACAGAATTCTACAGTATAATTTTGGGGGATGGACACTGATTATTTTAAAATATATCCTGTAGAATATTAGTTGGATTAATTAGGTGGACAAGACTACTCTGGATACTCAGAAGTGTTGGGAAATAACTGTATGAAAGTTATTATGTTTTTAGCTCTTCAGTTTTTATATTTCATCTTATCAGGATTCCTTGAAAGGATCTGTATTTTCATTATCTTGATCTTGGTTTGTGGAAAATACTAAACTTCAGAGAAACAAACAAGATGAGTAAGGCACAACAAGTAAGTCATTACAGAGAGATTTCTACAATAAAAAAAATAATTCAAGGAAGTTATTTTCAGTTGACAAATTGACTATAATTGTAAATAAGAGATAAACTAATATTTTTAGACACATTCAGAAAGATTCTAATTTTTAAATTTTCTCATTTCTTCTCTAGATCTATTCTAGATCTAGAATATTTACAATAAACAGAGGATAACAGATTCCAATAAAGTGTGAGAACGTCTAGAAGAGCAAAATAAAATTGAGAAAATATTTTATCAGTTAGAAATTTGTCTATGAAAACTGAAATTGCTTAGGAAAAAATCAAATCTAAGACCATAGATCCTATCTTTTAGACAGCATTTTTACATGCAAAAGTCTTTTTTTCTTTTATACCTTAACATGACAAGTACTGAATTATAGTAAATTCATATGGTTCTTTTTTGTTGTTTGAAATATAGTTGTCAGTTTAATCAATGAATCATTAATCAGACAGGATGATAAAGGAGTTAATGTACATGGTATAAGTAACTATCTCTTTTGTGAGTATCTTAATGATCATAATGAATACAGATACCTACAAATACCTGATCTGTTAAGGAAACTGATTTAAGGCCATGTGACCTACCAGAGGAACCTCCCTTAGGTTATTCAACTGTTAATCTCCCAAGTATCTAGTGAAGTTCAATTTAAACATCATTTCTTTTGTTCTAAACTGAATAAGATCATGAGTATTATATTTATGTAATAGTTAATAGTATCTCTAAGTTTTTTTTTAACCTATAGATATTAACTAATAAAATCTACTTTATGAAAGTTGTTCTGAATATAAAATCCAATAATGAACGTAAAACACTTCCATATAACATCAGTTCCCTTACTCCCAGGTGAAGCTTTCTCTGTTCCCAGCTGCTTGGTTTGGTCATCTTCTTATTTGCTATTTCTTGACAACTGGGCATATTCTAATGGAAGGCCCTGAAATTACCCAAGTCTATTTTACCCTCTATTCTGTAAGCCTTTTAGGAGTTTCATGTATTTTCTTTGCATGGCAGCGTTGGGTATGCTATACGGCTTAATTGTCGGTTAGAAGAAAAAAATCACTTAAATTGCCTGGTAAGAAGCATCACAGCTATGCTTCAATGTCAATCAGTCATGGCTGATGAAGTAAGGGAATTACCATCTTAAGATACTGAAAAAAAAATCATTTGTGAACTTGATTGATCAAAGTCCTGTGCATTTCGGGATAACTGAGACCATTCTACAGTGAAATGAGTCTTTTTTTTGAGAAATCTAAAAGACATTGCCCAATATAGCACTTACTTGCTCTTGGTGTTGACTTAGTGGTCTAGAGTGGACCAATCTTTCTGGTAGTTTTCGATCTAGACCATGTCCATTGTCCAAACGAGACTCCCTGGGTTTGTCAAACCAATCTGTTTCTTCACGACGGAGGTGATAGGCTTTGGAGACCAAGCAAATATCAAACATTGCAACTCCAACTAATACAGATGACAGAGGGCAGTAGATGATCTGCAGTACCAACATGCTTTTAGGCTTATTAACCGATCATGCATTTCAAACACAATTCCCAGTGGGATCAGAAATATTATTTCCTGCATTAGGTTAAAAATTCTGTATGAGGGAATAATGTAGGAAAAAAAAACATGTGCCATCTGTCAACTTTTCAGAGCAAAGTAAGACAAAATTAACATTTTAATCAGGTGAAAAAATAAATTTAGATAGTGACTGAATAAATCAATGAACAAATGAATATTTCTCAAAAGTCATTCTATTCAACCTCAGTCCATCAGTCCCACCTCCTCACTTCTCCCCACTATATGTCACTAAAATCTAAGAAAAACACGTTTCTTGAATACAGAAGATTCAATTGTTTTTCCACTATCATATCAACCCAGTACCAATATGTGGCTGCTAGATTTGGACATCAATTGAGCATCTTTTGAAAACATGACACATCTATGACATTCATAATTAAATGAAAACATTTATTTTTAGGAGGATCCTAGGTATCAGTGCTAGGAACATGTGTGCCATAATCATCTGATAGCCTAATTTTTTTCTTTTTTTCTGGCCTTACAATCTGGTTTTATTTATTTATTTATTTTTTTAGTCCTGTCATTTTCTTTTCATTTATTTTTATTAGTTGGAGGCTAATTACTTTACAATATTGTAGCGGTTTTTGTCATACATTGACATGAATCAGCCATGGATTTACATGTATTCCCCATCCTGATTCCCCCTCCCACCTCCCTCTCCACCTGATTCCTCTGGGTCTTCCCAGTGCACCAGGCCTGAGCACTTGTCTCATGCATCCAGCCTGGGCTGGTGATCTGTTAAAAATTAAAGTTATTTTCCGTGGGATCACAGATCTAGGAATTAAAGAGTTGGTAGGCTGCTTTCTGTACTTACAATGTGTCAAAGCTTAACATCTTAAAATACTTTTTTGAAGATATAACTATATTTGAGTATATAACTATTATTTAAAATTTTTCATCCCATTAAATTTTTAGTACTTTCAAAGACATTTTAAAGTTCTTATTTAGTGATCCCAAATCATTATTTACCTATTACATAGAATTTGACTTCATAGAAAGTTTTATGCATTGTAAAAGGATCCCTAATTAATAGTCTCTGGAAGTACACTGTTACTTCCTAAATGGCAGATAGAGCACCTCTTCTCAAGTATTATCCTGAAAGATCTGTAGAGGATGCTATCAGTCTACGCCTTTTTGAAACTCTGGTTTCAACAATGCCATACTCCTGAGTATTCCTCTCTGTCTCATTACAGTTCTCTTTCTGTCTGCATCACTGACTTCCACTACTTTCTCTGAAGACTTTTTCCCAAGCAATTTCCATTAGTTCTTTACTGGCAGGGCTGGCAAAACCACAGTATATACAACATTACTCACCTCTACACCTCCTGTGATCTTGATCAATGCCACTGATTAACCACAGAACTTCCTCTCAATAAACATAGAATGATAGGCAATGTGTCATAATTTAGTCAGTCTTAGATTTGAGGCAATACAATGGTACATACCTGGTTTGTGGTTGTATATGTACTTGTCTGATCGCCCCTATTAAGACTCTAACCTGCTTGAAGGTAAGCCTCATGTCTTCTGTTATTTTGTTCTCCCTCAATACTAAAAACAATGCCTTGCAAATGCCACAATATTCATAAAGTATTTGGGAAATGAATGAGACATAGGAAAATTAGTCATCAACTAAAGAAAGTTAAATACCCTAATTATGATAAGCACATTTTAAAATAAATACTTGTCAAATGAACCTCATTAACAGTTACACAGTCTTTTCTCACAATCTATTCAGTATTTACTATGGTTTTTCATAGTTTTCACTTGACACCAAGTAACTACATTTATGAAATATATTAATATAAATTTGATAAGTAAACAAAACAAATCCATTATTTAATCACTAGTCTCTAAAACGTATTAGATTATCACCAAACACACTAATATTTTATATTACTTTTTATATATTTTAATAACATTTCTCATAAAAATAGTCTATACTGATTTTAATAAATGACTACCTTGGATACTGTACCTGATATCACTTGAATATATACTTTGCTAATTGCACTTAAAATAAGAATCTTTTAAAATGTTTCCTTGGTTGTGTCTATAGAAATAAGGCAGAATTTCAACTGGATATATATTTTGTCAATTTATTTCCAATTTTGATGACATACTTTGTTATGTTTATAATAACTCTGCATGTAAATAAGCTAGGATAGCTACCATGCTTTGTATAGGAATTTATCAATCAAGAAAAACAAGATTAAATAAGTCTTCTCTTAAATCGAATTCTATATTCACCGTTTATAGCAAGTTGGTATATGCTAGGTTGCTTCAGTCATGCCTGACTCTTTGCAACCCTATGGCTAGTAGCCTGCCAGGCTCCTCTGTCCATGGGACTATGCAGGCAAGAATACTGGAGTGCGGTTCCATGCCCCTCTCCAGGGGATTTTCCCATCCCAGGGATTGAACCCAAGTCTCTTCCATCTCCTGCATTGACAGATGAGTTCTTAACCACTAGGGTCACCTGGGAAGCCCAACAGCAAGTTGGACATAAATGCTAAATGTTTGTAATTGCAATTGTCTGATCTGCCATGGGAGATCCCAACTTTAAAAACAAAATTTTACAATAATAACATTTTCCACAATAAATAATTCACTGACGATTAGCATCCCCTTGTTTTAGGCTATTTATATTTTCTTCTCTTAAATGTAAAATGCAAGTAAGCTGTTTTGGGGGTCCAATTCTACTCTGCATAAAATATTCATTGGAATTTTTTTTTGTGTACTAATGCATTTTTTTAAACATGAGTATATTTTAAAAGAATATTTTCAACAAATTATTTGTGGTTGCAGAAATATAACTTGATTGTTTCAAGTTTAGTTTTTCTCCAATCTACTTTAGTCTTCCTGTTCTGTTCTTAACAAGGGATGAATATTAAGTTGTAGAGTTTAGGCTGATGGTCATAACTATTAAGCAACATAAATTGTATCTACCTCAAATCATTCTGCTTTAAAAGCTGTAACAAATACAGATGAATTAAGAAGAAAAAAAATTATATCTACCTAGATTTTACCTCAAATGAGGTATTTCAAAATTACCTGGAGTCATATAGAATATATCTGAAATACATCTTGTTGTCTATAATCAAGAGTTTAACTGAATTCAAAGAAAGCATACAATAAATCTGAATAAATCTGAAATCAGTTAAATTTGCTTTGTTTACATGATACTAAGTAGCCTGTTGGAATGGCTAGTAGCCATTATATATTTCAAAGTTGTTTTAGTATCACTCAAACATAGATATAGTATATACGTGGCTAACTTTTATTTAAAAAATGTCTAATATTTCATGAATTTATAATGTCATAAGTTATGTGATTGGGAAAAATATTTTTTACTTTTCTTCTTTACTCACGGAATCCAAGATTAAGAGAAAAAAAGCAGATCACTGTTCACCAGAAGAAAAAGTAATACATTTATGAGATACAAACACAAAGAAAATACAGAACATTTAAAAACACATCACTACAATTCACACAGGTAATATTACATATATAATTCAATTTGTTATAGTTTTTCTTTGTATAATTATATACCAACATGATTTTTTATGACTACATTTCTTATCTGCTTAATTTAAAAATAACATTTTAACTCAATTTAATTTCATGTAAATTTCATTTTATTTCCTTTTCTGGGGTCATCTTTCACATTTCTTAATTTTGGGTGCTGCATGATGTCTCATCCAAATTAGTTTAAATAATTTGCTGGAGATTAACATGCATTTTTTAACTGATTTTTCCAAATACTTAACAAATTGTTTTTGATAAGTATTTTTTGATGTGTTTTGATATTTTATCAAAACAATTTTCTCATAGTCTTTGGTGACTATGAGTACATATCGTCAAAACATATAAATGAGAAAAATTTGGTTATTTTTACATGGTTGTATGTAAATAACTGCCATATTTCAGAATATCTAGAAACATCTGTATGTCTGGCACCATGGTGGCAAAATCTATGATGAATAAATGAATTTGTCAAATTATCTCCAGATAAATGTACATCATGCACACAAAGCCTTTGGTGTTTAGTTATATGATTGACCTTTTAATTTTTATTTTGCTATTTTACAGATATTACTATTGATGAGCCTTTCTATTCTGTAGAAGTCATTACATATATATATATTCATATACATATATAGCATGTGTTAAATGTGGACTGTGAAAAAAAGAAAAAAAGAAGAGTTTCCATGTAACTCTTACTTAACTATGATGGTTGATTCAAACAACTGGCTAAAGTAAAAAAAACAGTGTTTTATTTAACTGGCTAATTATCAATAAAAAATGGTCAATCCAACAGCTTATAGAGAAAAAAACAAACCAGAAAGTAACTGGTCTATTGGAATTTCACTAGGAAAAGCAGTCTCTTCTCCTTCAGATCCAGTGATTACGTTTGTCCTGATCTAACCTACACTTAAACTTCTAATATCATCTTGGTGTCGAGACACAAAAGAAAGAAAATCCTTCTTGTGAAAATACACTTTCCTGCAAGCCCCCAGGGAAAATGTTAGATTTAAAAGAGGAAATGTTCATGTTAGCTTAAAGCTTTTCCATCTCCAAAGTTATGAATTAATACATTTTTATTGGATGAGAAATATTTTATATTTAGGACTCAAGCTACACTTACATTCAAATGTAAACCACAGAGGGAGAAGAGAAAAAAAAGAACCAAGAGTAATAAGTCCTCTTGGCATGGGCAAAATGTCACATTTCTGTACCTCTTCAACCTTGTCCTCTAATTAAGACTTGCTCAGGTCATTTTCTAAAATCCTTATGGTTCTATATGATTTAATAAAAACTCACCATAAAGTTTTTAGTTAAGTATGTACTTGCCATAAATCAACTGTTCTATATGAAAAACTCGTAAAACAATTTAGTGCAAAAAAAAAAGAAATAATGCAAAAAGGAAAACCATGGAAAAGGCTAACTGAACATACAAAGAAATCTTCAGCTCAAATACCTAAATTCACAAAAGCAATGCACAAATTTCAAGTTTTAAGATCTAAACAGTGCTTCATATATATTGATCAGCATATGGATAATACTGTTGTTTACTGTCAATATCATATTAAGTACTAAGTTTTTAGTATGTAATACAAAATGTACAATGTACAATGCTTGTCAACTATGGCGTTCACAATGAGAGAGAAATTAAAATACAAGCCTTTTATTTAAGTAGAATTATAAAACTGTACATTATGCTAACATTAGGGACTCACCTGAACGTTCTCAGGACATTCTCTGAATTAACAAACACTGATCTTACAAATGATAAATAATTTTCTACTACAAAGTCTAGCGGAATAGTCAATGGCTCAAAACCTTAATCATTTCACAAACTGAAAGAAACTAATAACTTTAAAAATGACTTTTGAAAACAAAAGAAACATACAAGAAAAAACTTTCCAACTATAGATTTAAAGGATGACCATATTTTATTGACACAATTATTTGATAATGGTTTTGGAAAAGTAGACACCACACATATCAAACAATCAAGAAACAACGATAAAAGGATAAACTAAAAAGAAATAAAGAGCATGCTATGAAGTCTATACACAAGATAGAATTTCCATTTACAAGAAATAAAACTGAAGTAAACATGCAAAAGACACACCAAGAAAAACAGCACACATCCTTGGAGAAGGAAAATTAAACATGCAGAAAAATAAGAGCTTGAGTTTTGAGAGTAGCAAGGTAGTGTGAGGCCCAATTTACCTTCACTGTCTGACATGGCATGTTGGAAGTCATCCATGATGAATGCTATGTCACGATCGTAGCCTCGAGTCCGTGATTCTTCTCTCATGTGTTGCTGAACTTCAGGCAAAGAGTGACTGGATCCAAACTGGTCCCTGGTGTCTGCAGATATTGGTGGCAGGGGTCCAGCAGCAGCCCTGGCCATCCCCATTGGCTGTCCAACAGGACTGAGTGGACTTTCCTCTTCAGAATTCTGGGCCACAATTGGTATTCTTCCTCTACTCTGGCTAATAGGCAAACTGGTAGGCTTAGTTCTCCCAGAAGGTGATGCGTGACTAAAGGAAACATCTAGAGCTTCAGCCTCTTGAGCTTTCAGTCTTAGAGAAGAACTGGAAGAATCTCTTTTAATTGATAAATCGAGCCCGTAGACAGAGGAAGGTC
Source organism: Muntiacus reevesi (assembly GCF_963930625.1). NCBI lineage: Eukaryota > Metazoa > Chordata > Mammalia > Artiodactyla > Cervidae > Muntiacus > Muntiacus reevesi. Next base: position 35,718,440 of record NC_089254.1, on the reverse strand, counting down.
TGGAAGAAGGCCTGGACCTGCTGCCACTGCTGTATGGCTTATCCGCTTCATCCTGCAGAGCTGACCGTATGGTGTTTCCTAAGGTGCCCAGTCCTGTGCCAAGAGACGATCCCATAAATTTTTGTTGGTCTGTAATATTTTTTCTGAGGCCAAAAGTAATATCATCTTGAAGAAGCCTTGCCCTGGAAGAAATGCCACCAATAGATGAAGTGCTTGAGGTCATATAGCTCGAATAATCAGGTTCAAGGTCTCTACTTTCTTGAATAGGTGAGAATTTTGACATTTTAGGGTCAATTAGTGATTTCTTATGCTTTGACTGCTTTTGATAAAGTATGGCAGCTGGTAGCTGTTTTGCTGCTTGTTTTTCAAGTGTGAGTCTACTAATGCTGTACTTCTCAGATTTTGGAAAATGTCTGTAACTAGTATCGGCATGGTAATAATGAGAAAGACCAGCAAGGTGATCTAAGCTCTCTGCTCCTCTACGGAATTCTTGTTTAATCTGTTGTTTCAGAAGCTTTAACTCATAAGGATCCTCCATTGGGTCCTCCTCTGCTTTCACGTAACTATGCAATCTGGATGAAGTCTGCAGAGGTGCTAGGAAATCTGTCACTTCTTGAGACCTACGTGTCTCAGTGGTTCGGAGGAGACGATCTGTTTTTGCCAGGTCTTTTTCGTGAAGGCTAAATGCAGTGCTTAAAGCCGCTGTTCCTTTGGTAATCTCACCAATGTCATCAATTAAGACATAATTTCGTGAAGTATGATGGTCAATATCTGCGTAGAAAGAATCTGCAGATATGCTTGATATTGGACTGCTTGCCATGCTACTCCTTTCCTCCAATCCTATTCTCAAATCTAAGCTGTTGTACTTACTACCGAGATGGGAAACAGCATATGTATTATCAGTAGAAACAGGTGCTATCATCAGGGGTTGGTTGCGAATCACCTCATAGTTGGACGTTATCTTGGGCTCCAAATACAATGCAGTTTGCCGTGGCTTTTGTTGTATCACCATCATCTGTGATGGCAACTGATAAGAAGGCTGTGGGGTTGGTGTAGGTTGAGCCTGAGGTGTGAAGGACATCGTTGCCACAGCTTGGAAGGCTGGCTGAGTCTGATAAGGTGAAACTTCCTGATGGTACAGAGTCTGTTGCTGAAAGTGGGACGGTTGGGTGTATGGGGTGGGAGCTTGAGTGGGAAGAGCAGGGGAAGAGTATTGGTACTGGGTATAAGGACTCGTAGGGGGGACTAGCTGAGATTCTGTTTGGGTTTGTGGTGGAATAAACTGGTTGAATTCAGTTTGGGGAGCAGTTCTTGGTCGCTCGATGCCATGCTGACTTTCAATTCGGGTTGGTCTGGTGCTGCTGACCTCACTGTCGGACATGTAATCACGATCCTCAGCTACTCCCTGGAGATAGGCTCTCTCTCTCTTTTCTCGCTCCTTTAACAAGGCCTCTTTCCTCCTGTTAATCCCCATCTCTAGGTACCGTAACTTAGCATCAATCTCCTTTTCTTCCTCATCAAGTTCTGCTTGTTTCTTCCTAAGCTTGGCAGATTCCCTCTCCACAAGATCAAGCTCTCTGTCTATATCCTGGAGAATCTTGGCTCGGGCCATCGTGTTGGTTCTGCAGATCCTTCTCCTGGAGACTGTGCCCACTGTGCTGTAGGCTGACTGGATTCCTGTGGCGGTCTCTTCAGGTGGTGGGTTTGGCAGAGTTCTCTTCACTTTTTTCTGAGTGCCAGAGGTTGTTGCGGTTTGAGGACCTTTCACCTAAAATTAAGAAAATAAAATACAATACTTTACTGTCAAGGAAAAAAAGTTAAAGGTCAAAAACCCCATAATTTACACTTAAATAAAGATGATTTCATATATGTTTTAGCTATGAGCATGTAATAAAATTGTACTTATAATTTCAAGTATCAGTCACAAACAGTTAACTGAGAAATAATTTCCCCTTCTTAGTAAATTGTTACATATTATTACAACTTATATAACTTGAGAAATGGGTCTTGAAATCCGGCACAAAGTGCATTGCTAGGCAGGCTTATATTTTAGTTACACTCTTGGAAGAACTCTATAAAAAACTAATTTTTCATCATATTTAATATACATATTATTACTTACTGAAGGTATGCCCAGAGTATTTGTGTTAACTATCTAAAATTTAAGTTATATTAGTTGAAGATACTCATTGTCAAGAGAATTGTTTACTTCTGTCTCACCACTCCTCTTTCTCCCCCTGAAGTGTCTGTCAGTCCTAAACCAATCATGAAATGTCTTGAAATGAAACCCCCTCATTCGCTACTACCTTTTTTCCCCCCCAAAGAGTTACCTGAACTAATTTCCTATTTATTCTTTCAATATTTTTGTAACAATGTGAACCTCCTATTTTTTTTTTTCAATGTTGCTATTCTTTGGTGATTTTAGCTTCTTATTAATACGCTTTAGTAACTACCACATGAAGTAAAAGGAAGTGACCACAAACAGTTCAAAAATTCATTGAGGGTTTTCTGGGTGGCTCAATGGTAAAGAATGTGCCTGCCAATGCAGGAGACGCGGGTTCAATCCCTGGTCTGGGAAGACCCCGCATGCCACAGAATAACTAAGCCCATGTGCTACAACTACTGAGACTGTGTTCTGAACCCGGGACGGCAACTACTGAGCCCTCGCGCCCTAGTGTTCATGCTCTACAATAAGAGAAACTGCCTAAATGAGAAAATTGCACGTGACAACTAGAGAAAAGCCTGAGCAGCAACAAAGATCCAGCATAGCCGACAAATAAGTAAGTAAATAAAACTGTTAAAACAGCTGAAATCTTTAAAAAATATCAGAAAAAGCATATAGGTAAACTGTCAGATATTTTCCATTTGGTTAATTTGTCATAACTTGCATTCTAAGAATCACGGGTCTTGAGAATCATTTAATTTCAGAATATTGGAAGACATGAGATCATTTTGACCATAATTAAAATAAACTGATACACTCAAAGCTACCCAAGCATTTAGTAACGTATTCCCTAAGTAGATCTCAGGTTTTCTACCTTCTAGTTGCATATTCTTTACAAAATTCTTCTTTTTTTTCCTTTTCCTTACTAATAATCCAAAGACCTTAATTCTTCCCTTTCACCCAATCACCAAGTATTAAAAACCAAAAAAATACATATTCATTCAAGACCTGTACTTCCATTGTCTTTTTACTATTTCCAAATTTATTTCCTTAAGTGTTTTAAAATCTGTTCTCTGTTGTCATTTTTTTCTTCTCCACTTATCTACCCTCATTGTTTAACAGAAATAATATTCAGAAGCAATACCATAAAGGTCAATTAAGGTTTAAATGTATTTCTGAAATTTTAAATATTTGAATGAAATTCACAATTAATAAACATCATAAGTCTTTTAAGTATGGTTTTTGAAACTGTAGCTTATTTCTCACAGAGATCTTGAGGAATATGGGGCATTGGAACCTCAAAAGCAGCTGTTTGGTATGTTATTTATTCTCTCTCATCCTTATTTCTTTTAATTTTACTTATTACAATCAAGTCATAGAGCTGTCATGAACAGTAAATGAGACCTCTGTGCAAAATGTTTGGTACATACTGTAGTTGTTCTTTAGTTGCTAAGTCATGACCAACTCTTTTGTGATCCCCATGGACTGTAGCCCACCAGGCTCCCCTGTCCATGGAATTTTTTCTGCAAAAAAACTGGAGTTGATTGCCATTTCCTACTCCAGGGGATCATCCCGACCTAGGGATCAAATGCATTGGCAGGCAGACTCCTTACCACTGAGCCACGTGCAATTCTGGACATACTATAGGCATCCATTTCATATCATTTCCTTGCAAAATCCTCTCATTTCTACAGAAGACCATGGATTTTTTTTATAAATTCACATTCTAAATATTTAAAAAAACTGTTTCTTTGCAAAAAAAAAATGAGTGTGCTGACCATAATAGTAAATAAATAAATAATTATTTAATACTTTTCCAAATACTAACATATATATGTTTTCTATTTTTTTTTAAAGTTTTTTCACAATAACCTTTCTGGTTCTTTTAATATCATGGAGTTCAATAGGAGACTGAAATTAATGACCATTTCTTTTCCTTGAGCTGCATTTAGTAGATCTGGTATATGGATAAGAATTTTCAAGTTTAAAATGTTCATCTGTACTACATGACTGTGGTTGTGAAATGGTTTGAAAAAGAATGTTTCACTGTGTTACTCTGAAACTGTAATAGCATAGCAAAAGATAAAGACATTTCAAAGTAAGGATTTCCCACCAAAGGAGGTTAAAAATATCCACCAATTAAGGTAACACGAAAAGCAGATCCTGGCAGAGAGAAAGTACACAGAACAGAGAAGGTAACAATGCAATGGAACAAACAGAGAATGAAAGAAATTTCTGAGGTGAACACACACTCTTTGAAAATTAATTTTTAAAACTTCTGGAGGCACCCATTAAATGGGTGCATATATATATATACACACACAAAAACATTAAATGAAAGAATAAATAAATGAAAAGATAAAACAAGAACCTGTTCAATTACTTTTAAAACTCTGAATCAAGAAGTGAATTTCCCAGAATTCACTGTGTGGGATGAGTATATGAAATCACCAGAAAGATAAAAGTATGAGGAATTGCAAAAAAGACAACTGTGTTAAGAGTAATGGTTATAATGAACTAAACTAGAAACTGATATTAGTTCTTACTGTTGATTGCTCATACATGTATATAATTTATCTTAATTTATGTTTAACAGTTTATAGTTCTCACTTGACAGAGTAAGCTTAGTCAAGCTCAGTCTTTGGTTATTTTCGAAGTTTATCATGATTAATGATGACGCAGTTGGAGGTCATGATTAGAGATGATGATAACAATCTAGAAAAAGCTTGGTGTTTAATAAGATTTTCTTTCCTTGATGACTAGCCTGGTCAAAGTTTTCAAACAGATCTGGTGCCCTTAATCTGAAAAATAATTGTACTAAAAACAAATATTTAAAAATACTTGTGCAAATAATAGACCAAGGGAAAGGAAAGGAAGTCCTAAGAATAGAATGGAGGTTGAAAAAGACTTGAAGAAAAGTTAATTTCAATCGCAATAGTGATAGGAAGCAAACAAACTCCAGCATAAGTTTTGCGGTCTGAAGATATTTTAAACAACAGTTCTTGGAGGAGTCCATTGATAACCATGCATCTTGTATGATAGACGAAATGCACTTCAGCCTGGTGATGCATTAGTTTCTGTGAGATGGAAATACATACAGAGAGTGATTGAATGCAAACAGAAAGAGGAAAAATGGAGAAGCAAATAATATATGTATATATACACACAAATGAAAGCGAGTCACTCAGTTGTGTCCGACTCTTTGAGACCCCGTGGACTGTAGCCTGTCAGGCTCTACAGTCCATGGAATTCTCCAGGCCAGAATACTGGAGTGGTTAGCCATTTCCTTCTCCAGGGGATCTCCCCAACCCAGGGATCAATCCCATGTCTTCTGCATTACAGGCAGATTCTTCACCATCTGAGCCACCAGGGAAGCCCATGTATATATATATATATGTACATATGTGCATATATATATATATATATATATATAAAGAGAGAAAATAATTTATAGGTAATACATAATATAAATGCTATATATATGTATTTTATATGTGTGTGTATATATATAATATATAAAACCCTTGAAAATTTATCTATATTAAACTCTTCACTCATCCATTTCCTTTTTTCTTACCGGTGGAAAAGGCAACCCTGGTTACTACATACTGGTCAAATTAACTCTAATATGTTAACTACCAGGACAAACCATCAACGTCTAAATGGGCAATCACTGTTGATGACTTGCAATGCGGTGTACTGGGCAGCCAGCACCATAGCTCTGCTAAAGAGAAAATTGTAACAGCCCATTTTAATTTCTTCCAATCAGAAGAAACAGAAGAAACAATCTCACAGGACTTCAGCAAAGCATTTTACATTTTCCTTTGACATAGTTGCCAACTTTTGGATGTAACAATAAAAATTGGTCATGCAATTTGTTAGGGATCTGCATGCAGACTATGACTACTCATGGTCCAGCATCAATGTAAGTAATTAATCTTTCTTAACCTTGGCACTACTGACATTTCTTTCTAGATGACTGATTCTATATTGGGAGTGTGAGGACTGTTTTGTGAGCTGTAGAATGTTTAGTGGAAACTCTGGCTTCTACCCACTCAGCACATCCTTTTCCAGTCCTGTCAATCGAAAATGCCACTACACAATGTTGAATATCTCTAGGGGAACACAGAGGCAAGACAGTCACTGGTTGAAAAATCATAGATGTCACAGGACATACAAGATGGTATCTTCCGAACGAGATCGCTAATCTATTGTTAATTAGCTTATAGAGAATGCTGGTATTTGTACGTTTTAGTGTCTCTGTCTGAATGGAAAAAGCAGAAACTTGGATGACACCTTGAAAAAGAGAGCTCCTGGGATAAACGGTGAAAGAAAAAGAGTCTAGGCTATGGTAACAATCTAAGCAAATTAATAAGGAGAGGAACATATTAGATTTTGCCTTGTTATCAATTATGATCCTAAAATCAATCCCTGTTTTAGATAGGATAATTTGCACCTTTTGGATTTACATGAATAAATACTCAGAAGATATTCAACCAAGATTTTAAAAACACAGTTTTATTAGAGAACAGGGAGAAAAAATAGATGCTTATAACTCTTAATGAGAATGTCTCTTTCAGTTCAGAAGATTAATTTTTCTAGCTTAACCCCATAAAAATCTTGGGAAATTTTCCACAGGTGCAATAACTGAGGAGAAATCAGAGGATAAGGAATTTCTAGTCTGAATGAAAAATTATGTAAATGCTAGATCTTTGTTAAAAGTTACTTGCTACTTTGAGGTCAAAAGAAGATCGATGGTGTAATTAAAAAGGGATTACAAACTTTAGAGGAAACAACAGTTATCTAGTTTGAGAAATTAATTACCAGAATCACTAAGGGAAATCAACTGGATAACTAACCTCAACTTTAAAATCGAGAAATCCTTTCCACCTTAAAAATAACTTAAGAAAACAAGAATCAAGACAGCAACAACAAAAACCAGAAACACATATCTGATGGCCGAGTGGAAAAAACTAAGGACATGTTTATTGTTCACTGTACTGCCTGAGATTCTGAGTAAGACTGCCCTTCAACTGTGCAGTATAATATACAGAACCAGAGGATGGAAATAGCTCTCAGAGTCATTTGTCCCACCTTATTGGAATTCTCACTCAGGGCCTGTATTTACTTGATTACAAGAGAAGTCTTTGTCTTTGGAAGAAGAACACTACTTATACATATTATAAGTTCTCTGGTATTTTTACTTCTGCTCTGTACCTGGTCATTCCTTCTCATTAGGGTATAAATATCTTTCTATAAATGTTTATGCCTTTTAAGTATTAGGAAGGTAGATGAAATGTCTAGGATATTTGTCCCTTCAAAAAAGATAGTTCTTTAAAATATATGAATATCCATGTAAATGGACTGGAAGGAGAGTTTCACCCTCTGAAATGTCAATGAAAGGATTAATTCACTGTTAAAGGGTCTCTCTACCCCACTATCTATAGTTTCCAGTTTGGAGACAAAATAGCAGTTGAATATAAAATATTCAGCATTCTATTCAATGCATTGTATCATTAATAATGTATTCCCAAAATAGACTCATTTTTAACATTCCACCCCCATCCCTACACAGAGCTAAAATAGATTCTAAATGTTGAGTGCAAGGGCTCAGTTATTTCTATTGTTTTAAGATATACAAGAAAAATTAAAAATAACATGGAGTGACCTGTGAAAAATGAAATTCTAAATGATACCATTCTGGAAAAATACTTTAAACACTGATAAAACATCTAAAACCCACTAGTCATTGCAATATGGCACAATGCCTGGCACATAAAACAAAGCCGTCAAATTTCTTCAACTAAAGTAGTGTGCAACAATTTAATAACTATCTCTATGAATCAAACTCTAAGTGAGCAGTATCATCATTGGTATGAAAATATCACTGAATGACTGAAAAAAATATAGACACCTTTAACAATAAGCAGTCTTGACTCTCTATGGCCATTGGAGAGAATTTACCATTTGTGAATATACTTGAAATTGTTTTTTAAAAGTACTTCTTCCTTAATTGTTGTAATATTCTAGTAGCATCAAAAAAGCAAGAAACTAAATCACAAGAACTTAACAGGCAGAAAATAAAAACAAAGTAAATGAATATATTTAAAAGGTAACACACAAGTTATTTCTTAAAGTCTAGTAGTAGAGACAAAAATGTTCTCCAATTAATACTGTGACAGTGGCACTCAATATATCATGAGACATCTTCTGCTTTGCCTTAATGCACCTCTTGTCCCAGTTTGTCTTGTTTCCTTGCTGAAAGTTATTGCTCTTGGGCTGGGCAGCCAAGCAGAAAACTAGTTTCTACCTCACTGGACAGAAGCATTAGAGATGCCAGTCTGTGCAACACGTATTGTTTCTATTTTCTGGAATGTCCCAAACAGATTAATTTCTTTTCTCCTAAAATCTGTATAAGGTGTTCTAGAAAGCCCTCTTAGCAGATTTTAAGGTGATCATTTTTTAGACATATGTATGTGCAAGTATTTCTCCCTCCTCATTTCTACCCTCTATCCCTCCCATTTATCTATCTTTTTCATTTCTAGATTTTTACATTTTCATTGGAAAAACACACTGCTGTGTGCTACAGATATATTTCTAAGCTAGTTTTTTTTTTTGCTTCATTCAAAATTGTATTTTCTTGATCATTTTCCTAGGAGAAAAGAAAATGCTTAAAGGTACTAATGACCTCTTTTTTTTTTCCTTTTAATCTCTCAACATCCAGTTAATACTAGGCTTAAAATCTCTCTTCTTGTAGTTACTACTTCAAAAATTTATTGGGGCGGCAAAACATATTTTGCCTATATGTTCTTAGCTAAGCAGAAAGAAGGTGTGGTAACCAGTGAGCATAAAGAGAAACAAAGATTTGTTTAACCTAAAGGTTATGAAAATGTGATAGCGTAAGAATTGAAATCTGATCAGATCACTGGAAAATAAACACAGATACCTCTTATCTTCTCATTTCTATACCATTTAACTTCTGTATGTCCTGCTGGACTAGGATATGGAATGCTATGAAAAACTATCTAACATCGATTACTTCTTCAAGGGCAGAAGCACTTACAGTTCTAATATACTATCGAGAGATAATGACTACATCCCTTTACCAGAAAATGTGTTAATAGTTTATGTGAGCAATCTGAAGTAGAATAATCAAGTTAATACAAATTTCCAAGAATTAACATGGAAACTTATCCTAAAACATATTAATAAATATATATTAAAAAGTAAGACACATCTCTTCCTCCCTTCATTCAGATGCTAAATATTATAATATTGTCTGCCCATGAATTATTTCATTTTGAGAACAAATTGTTGATCTACAAAGAGGGACTGGAGTGATTCCAACACTTCTATAAAATACCTCCTCATTTGACTCTCTCATTGGCAACCTCTCATCATAACAAAATTAACTGTATTTCAAATGCTTTAAAATGTAAATCTCCAATTACACTACATTCTGTATATAGAGTATTAAAATGAAGATTGATTACTACTATATGTTTTCCAGAGCTTTAGATCACTAGCAATTTGAGGAATGATTCAATAACTACTTATCTAAAGCCATGTGAAATATAATGATCCTTATAATAGTGGCACAGTCTTTACTAAATTATTTTGAGATAATAAAGATATTTTATGTTTAGACTCTTGAAATACCTAACCACAAAATCACAGAAATCACTATTATTGTTTTTTATTCCTCTCTCATGGATTGATTATCCTTGGCCTAGAAAACCTTGGAACATGATATTAAAACAGTTCAGAGTTGCTTTTATCTAAACATACTCACAGTAAATAAAAACAGATCTTCTTCATAAAGCTATGTCACATAAATAGCTTCCTTCAAATTAAATGAAATTGACAAAATTTCCCTGGAAAGTAGGACCATGGTCCTCTGTATAAACTGTAGAAGTGTTTGGTTCTTTAGAAAATGCTATTAAGAACTAACTGATAAAGGATGGCAATTGAATTAAGTGTCAAGAAACATACAGTCATCTAAGATGATAAATTTCATGAATGGATTTTCATAAATACAATATTTTTACTGTTATAATTTTATGAGGTTAACTTTTCATTCTATAAATTAAATTATTTGAGAATAGAGGCATACTTTGATGGTGATTAGCTGATTTTCCAAATGGATTATTAAGAAAACCTGAGGTTACTGATATGCATTTGGGTGAGCATTTATAGGCATCAGCTCATGCCATAAATGGGAGAACTGGTTGAAAGCAAAACAAATAAACTTTTTCTAAACACAGTATTATTTTATTAGAAACATTTCTATCATTTTAATTTGTTTCACACTGAATAAATTAATGCACATTTATTTTGTCAAAAGGAAAACTAATGTGATGTGGGTCTTTTATGAATTATCATGAAACTCTCTACAATTAGATATATAAGTACTTTAAATCTTGACTTTAGTTCGACCTTCTAAAAAGTAAATTAATGACTAACCCTTTAAAAGTAGCCTCTATGCCTGGAGACTGAGTTATGTGATTAGTGCTGACTTTTATTAAAAAACAAAACAAAACAGTGGGGACTTGCCTTCTCCCTGTCATGTCAAAACACACCACTTACTAGATTATAAATTAAAATTCAGTCCAACTTGTCCAACTTATTAAGAGTGACTTATTTTAGTCTATATTTTTTTTCTTTCACTTGAGGAAAGAGGAGGAGAATGATGAGCATAATCCCTTTTAGCTTCAACTCTTCTACCTTCACTGACTACTCCCTCATAAGGGTATTTACTGTTCTTTAGGAAGCTAAGCTTTTATTTGCCATCTCATAAAATTTTTTCAACCAAAAAAACAGAGACAGCAGTTCTATAAGTTAGCTCTAGGGTTTCTTACATTGCGTTCAACTATAACTTTTCTTGACTGTTTTAATTTGAATCTCCAGCAAACTGTTCTTAAGGAGAAAATAAAACACATAAAAATTCCTTTTATTGTTTATAGCTTTAGACTAAGCTACCTCAGTTAACTAAACAGTTCATTTAAGTCTCAATTTACCTCACTCTGCTGGGTCTGTTGCTTTCTTAATTCAAACGCTATGCATCATTCAAGATAGAAGATCAAAAAGAAAACCCTGTTAAATAGAAGAAAATTCATTTGCTACAAATGAAATTAATGTTGGGTGGATATGGGCAGGTTCAAAGAATATTGACCTAACTTCAGATTTATCATTTTTAAAATATGGAATAAAATAAACATAAAATTTACAGAAATAAATAGCTTGAATTTGTGCCAGGCAACTGCATGTGAAAATATTTTGATAGCTATACAAAGGTATAAAAGTATTAACTAATTTATGCATATATGTATATGTATGTAGGCATATATTTCTATTATGAACATGTATTTTATGTTGAATATAATGCTAAGAAAAAGTCAAGTAACTATTACAATACATTTTGATGTCACTATGTACATTATACCTCAAAACTTTTCCAAATTTTTATATTATGCTTTAGTTCCTTGTTTTTTATTTCAGTTAGCACATACGGCAGATTAAAGGATCCTAAATAAGTAGCAATTTTAAAAAACATAAACAAATATACAAAAGTGCATACCTGTTCACTGGGAGGGGATATATTTTTGAGAATATGCATGTAGCTTTATGTAGTCAGTTATAAACTGCACAACTATCCAAAATAAGTAGTCTACTGAATTAATATTATGATAAAATACTTAGGAAGCTAATAACTGTTAAATGACGCTCTGTGATCTTAAACTGGGTCAGTAATAATCAATGTTCTATTAATCCAGAACTTCCCTGTACTAAACCAATATATCCTAATATTTAGGGTTAATATTCAGCCAATGTCTTTTACTGAACATTAAGAACATATATATGTATCTTATAATTATGCTTATTTACATATTTTGAAATGTTGATGTTAAGAAACTATAACACAAATAATATGATTTTTTTCACCCTTCAGTCTGAAAAAATTTGTTTTGAAGTTAATCCTAATATATTAATCACAGTGAAATAGCGAAGGTAAAATACTAAACACCAAATTGATGAGATCAATTAAAAAAATTTCTGGTTTTCACAGACATTTGTCTGCATGTCTGAAGTCATTTTGATTTTTACCAAACACTAATTAATTATTGTATTATCTTTCTGCTATTTTTTGAAAAATACTTTAATATTATTTCCTATTTTGTAATAATATAACATAATAACATATAATAATAATTCAAGATTTTAATCATAGAGAAGAACTATGACAAGAAAAGTATACTAGCAATGAAGCGTAAGAGCTATAGAGAAAAATGAGGCCTCTACTATCTAGAATTTAACTCAGATGAGAATTATATCTACTTCTGTGGGCAAGAATCCCTTACAAGAAATGCAGTAGCCATCACAGTTAACAAAAGAGTCTGAAATGCAGTACTTGGATGCAGTCTCAAAAATGACAGAATGATCTCAGCTTGTTTCCAAGGCAAGTCATTCAATATCACAGTAATCCAAGTCTATGCCCTGACAGTAATGCTGAAGAAGCTGAAGTTGAACGGTTCTATGAAGCTCTACAAGACCTTCTAGAACTAACACCCAAAAAAGATGTCCTTTTCATTATAGGGGACTGGAATGCAAAAGTAGGAAGTCAAGAAACATCTGGAGTAACAGGCAAATTTGGCCTTCGAGCACAGAATGAAGCAAGGTAAAGGCTATTCAGTTTTGCCAAGAGAACGCAATGGTCAGAGCAAACATCCTCTTCCAACAACACAAGAGAAGATTCTACACATGGACATCTCTAGATGGTCAACAATGAAATCAGATTGATTATATTCTTTGCAGCCAAAGATGGAGAAGCTCTACAGTCAGCAAAAAGACCAGGAGCTGACTGTGGCTCAAATCATGAACTACTTATTGCCAAATTCAGACTTAAATTGAAGAAAGTAAGGAAAACCACTAGGCCATTCAGGTATGACCTAAATCAAATCCCTTATGATTAAACAGTGGAAGTGACAAACAGCTTCAAGGGATTAGATCTGATAGATAGAGTGCCTGAAGAACTATAGATGGAGGTTCATGACATTGACAGGAGGCAGTGATCAAGACCTTCCCCAAGAAAAAGCATTGCAAAAAGGCAAAACAGTTGTCTGAAGAGGCTTTACAAATAGCTGTGAAAAGAAGAGAAATGAAAGGTAAAGGAGAAAAGGAAAGATATACCCATTTGAATGCAGAGTTCCAAAGAATAGCAAGGAGAGATAAGCAATCCTTCTTCAGTGATTAATGTAAAGAAATAGAGGAAAACAATCGAATGGGAATGATTAAAGATTTCTTCAAGAAAATGACAGATACCAAGGGGACATTTCATGGAAAGATAGGCAGAAATGGTATGGTCCTAACATAAGCAGAAGATATTAAGAAGAGGTGGCAAGAATACACAGAAAAACAAGCTATGCAAAAAAGACCTTCATACCCATATAATCATGATGGTGTGATCATTCACCTAGAGCCAGACATCCTGGAATGTGAAGTCAAGTGAGCCTTAGAAAGCATCACTACGAACAAAGCTAGTGGAGGTGATGGAATTCCAGTTGAGCTAGTTCAAATTCTAAAAGACGATGCTTTGAAAGTGCTGCACTCAATATGCCAGCAAATTTGGAAAACTCAGCAGCAGCCACAGGACTGGAAAAGGTCATTGTTCATTCCAATCTCAAAGAAAGGCAATGCCAAAGAATGCTCAAACTACCACACAATTGCACTCACCTCACATGCTGGCAAAGTAATGCTAAAAATTCTCCAAGCCAGGCTTCAATAGTACATAAACCACAAGCTTCCAGATGTTCAAGTTGGCTTTAGAAAGGCAAAGGAACCAGAGATCAAATTGCCAACATTTGATGGATCACTGAAAAAGTGAGACAGTTCCAGAAAAACATATACTTCTGCTTTATTGACTATGCCAAAGCCTTGACTGTGTGGATCACAAGAAACTGTGGAAAATTCTTAAAGAGATGGAAATACCAGACCACCTTACTTGCCTCCTGAGAAATCTGTATGCAGGTCAAAAAGCAAGAGTTAGAATTAGACATGGAACAACAGACTGGTTCCAAATAGGGAAAGGAATACATCAAGGCTGTATATTGTCACCCTGCTTATTTAATTTATGCAGATTACATCATGAGAAGTGCTGGACTGGATGAAGCACAAGCTGGAATCAAGATTGCCGGGAGAAATATCAATAACCTCAGATATGCAGATGACACCACCCTTATTGCTAAAAGTGAAGAAGATCTAAAGAGTCTCTTGATGAAAGTGAAAGAGGAGAGTGGAAAAGCTGGCTTGAAACTGAACATTCAGAAAACTAAGATCATGGCATCTGGTCCCATCACTTCACTGCAAATTGATTGGGAAACAATGGAAACAGTGACAGACTATTTTCTTGGGCTCCAAAATCACTGCAGATGGTGACTGCAGCCATGAAATTAAAAGATGTTTGCTCCTTGGAAGAAAAGCTATGACTAATCTAGACAGTATATTAAAAAGCAGAGACATTACTTTGCCAACAAAGGTCCATCTGGTCAAAGCTATGGTTTTTCCAGTAGTCATGTATGGATGTGAGAGTTGGACCATAAAGAAACCTGAGCACTGGAGAATTGATGCTTTTGACCTATGGTGTTGGAGAAGACTCTTGAGAGTGCCTTGGACTGCAAGGAGATCCAATCAGTCCGTCCTAAAGGAAATCAGTCTTGAGTATTCATTGGAAGGACTAATGCTGAAGCTGAAGCTCCAAAGTTTGGCTCCTGATGTGAAGAACTGACTCACTTGAAAAGACCCTGATGCCAGAAAAGATTGAAGGTGGGAGGAGAAGGGGACGAGAGAGGATGAGATGGTTGGATGGCATCACAGACTCAATGGACATGAGTTTGCGTAAGCTCTGTCTGGGAGTTGGTGATGGACAGGGAAGCCTGGAAGGAAGCCTGGTATGCGGCAGTCCACGAGGTTGCAAAGAGTCAGACACGACTGAGTGACTGAACTGAATTGAACTACTATTTAGAAAGCCTGTCTTTAATAAATGAGTACTTTTCCTTTCATGTATGTATATAGTATCATTATAAAATAGCTTATTTCATCAAACTCAGTTTTAATAGGCTGATTTCTTATGTTGCTTTCCAAAGAGAATAATGAAAAACAATCCCCAAAAGTATTATTCTTCAAATCACATTTGGCCATCACAGTCATTATTTCTTAAATCTGTATATTCTGATAGAAATAAAATTGACAGAAATAAAATTTCTCAATTTAGGTTATGGAAATTACTCTCAGAAATAGACATTAAAGGGTTCCAAAAATCTTAAAAATAGCTATCAAAACAGCAATCAGTGAAGCAAAACATATTCTTGTAAAAATCAGCTCATGAATACCATCTGCTTTGCAATAGGATCCTGGCTTAAACTCTGGAACAAAAATATTTTAATAAGGAATCTGTCTATTACCAAAAAAGTTCCAAAATTGTTCAACAAGTCTAAGGGTAGGAAAAATCAGCTGTAACACTTGGCAGTTTATGTATTTTTAAGACCCAATAGAGGTGATAACATTTTAAATGTAACTTATTTTAGTGCAAAAAGTTGCATGTTTCACTATTGATAAAACATGTGCTATTTCTGAAATGTATTTCTTTTTTGATAGAAAAATCTTTTTTTAAGACAGATAAATTGTAAAGGATATGTCTAGCTCTGAAAAAATTCTTTGAATGTACACTGCTAGTTCTTTCAATGGCTGTTACTTTCTCTCCTGATTTTGCAGAGAACATTCTACATTTTCTTTTTTGATGTTCTTGATCATTTGGGGTCATGATGTAAAAAGTCTCACTGTGTAAAAGAACTACGCCAAAGCCATTGACTGCGTAGATCAGAACAAACTGTAGAAAATTCTTAAAGAGATGGGAATATCAGACTATCTTACTTGCCTCCTGAGAAATCTGTATGCAGGTCAAGAAGCAACAGTTAGAACTGAACAAGGAACAACAGACTGGTTCCAAATAGGGAAAGGAGTAATCAAGGTTGTATACTGTCTTGAAAGTGAAAGGAAAAGTTGCTCAGTCATGTTCAATTCTTTGTGATCCCATGGACTATACAGTCCATAGAATTCTCCAGGCCAGAATACTAGAGTGGGTAGCCTTTCCCTTCTCCAGGAAATCTTCCCAACCCAGGGATTGAACCCAGGTCTCCTGCATTGCAGGTGGATTCCTTACCAGCTGAGCCACAAGGGAAGCAGAGTACGTTATGTGAAATGCCAGGGTGGATGAAGCACAAGCTGGAATCAAGAGTGCTGGGAGAAATATCAATAACCGCATACTCAATGACACCACCCTTATGGCAGAAGAAGAACTAAAGAGCCTCTTGATAAAAGTGAAAGAGGAGAGTGGAAAATCTGGGTTGAAATCGGACATTCAGAAAACTAAGATCATGGCATCTGGTCCCATCACTTTATGGCAAACTGATGGGGAAACAATGGAAACAGTGACAGACTATTTTCTTGGACTCCAAAATCACCGCAAATGATGACTGCAGCCATGAAAATAAAAGACGCCTGCTCCTTGGAAGAAAAGTTATGACCAACCTAGACAGCATATTAAAAAGCAGAGATATTACTTTGCCAACAAAGGTCCATCTGGTCAAAGCTATGGTTTTTCCAGTAGCCATGTATGGATGTGAGAGTTGGATTATAAAGAAAACTGAGTGCCAAGGAATTGATGCTTTTGACCTATGGTGTTGGAGAAGACTCTTGAGATTCCTTTGGACAGCAAGGAGATCCGACCTTAAGGAAATCAGTCCTGAATATTCATTGGAAGGATTGATGCTGAAGCTGAAACTGCAATACTTTAGCCACCCAATGTGAAGAACCGATTTATTTGAAAAAACCCTGATGCTGGGAAAGACTGAAGGCAGGAGGAGAAGGGGATGACAGTGGATGAGATGGTTGGATGGCATCAGTGACTAGAAGGATATGTGTCTGAGCAAGCTTCGGGATTAGTGATGAACAGGGAAGCCTTGTGTGCTGCAATGCATGGGGTCATAAAGTGTCAGACACGACTGAGTGACTGAACTGAGCTGTGTAAAAGAAAAAGGGCATGAAGAACACATTTTGGTCCTCTGGTTTATGAAAATTTCATAGATGTGATGCTAGAGATAACCTCCCCCCCCACACACACACAAATGCTGGATTGACATATGTTTTAGAAAGTATACTGTCATTCTTTTATCAAAAGAAGAAAAATGTAGAAGGAGAAAGCAGAAGAAAAAACTTAACTCCACAAAAGGTACAGTGAAAGAATGAATCAAATCTCATTTATTTGTTTTGCTTTGTTTCTTTTTTTTTTTTTTGGTGTTGTTGTTGTTGTTGTTTTTTGGTGTTGTTTTAAGTGGGAGTGAGGAATTGGTGAATTCACCTAAATTAAAAGCAGTTTGATGGAAAAAGTGGCCTGTTCATTCATTGATTCATCATATTAATTTATTGCTATAGAGAACCTACTGTGAGCCAGGCATTTTTCTGTGTACATAATAAACATAAAAATGTGATCATATAAAACAAAAAAATTCTGGTTGGGGAAGCAAAGACAATAAATGAAGTCATAAAGGAAAAGACACTGTACTTTTGACAACATGTGATATGGAGAAAAATCACAAAGGGCATGAGGTTCAGAGTGTTAGAAAGGTAGGTGGTTTTCAACTAGTCAGTCAAGAATGGCCTCAATACCCAAAAGGAATAAATTTAAAATGTTTTTAAAGAACAGGAATCTAAAATTCTTAGAGTAGCACCATCATATATGCCATAGACTAGGAAAGACAGTTACTACGAGATTTGAGAATTTTTTTTGTACTATCCCATAAAGTAAAGGTCTTTAGTAAGTTTTTGCTGAGGAAATAGAGAAATAGCCGAATGTACCTCCATGAGGAAAGGGAATCAAGGTTATTGGATATCTACAATTGCCAGACAGGATGGGAAGGTGGTGTTAGTTTCAATCATTATAGATGATTTGATCACTTTATACTAGTGTCCACTCATTTTTAACTGTTTGGCTCCCATAAAACATTTTAACTGAAGAATTCCACTGATAAAAATTAGAAATAAATCTTTGTGTGCATACTATCTTTCATCAAAAAGCTTATTTCTTTTTGTGCTTTTTCTAAATCAGAATGAAAATACATTATTTTCAAGTGGTATCTAAATAGTGAGCTCAACTCCGTGAGAAGGAGTACATTTCTGAATATTTTAGTTGGATCTTTTGGGAATTTTTCTGGGGAGCAAACAGAAAAACTCAAGGAAAAAGGTGGCAATTTTTTTTTCATCTTTACTCAGAGTTAAAATTGTATATTTGTAAAAGGAAGAAGACTACATGATAAAAGTGTTTGGTTATATAAAGTTGCCAAAAATAGAATTTAGCTTGGGGGCTGTGACTTTGATATCAAAATGACAAAGTCTGGAAAAGAGATATAGTTCACCTCTTGCAGACATAAGGGAATATTACATAACTCAATAAAAAGATGTCAGATAACTCCCTGCACCAGTTAGTTAGGCCCACTGTGTATTATTTTATGATTTTATGTTAATTATTTCTAATTTAAACAATTAAATGTATAAGATACCTTAGGGTTAAGTGTGAACTCAAAGTGCCAGTGAAACACTAACCAGATGATACAGGCTCCTTGCTTGGAATTTCTGTGTCAAAAGTGTAACTATAATTCCATGATGGAAAACTCTATCAGTTAAAGGATCTCAGATGGTTGGATTCCTACAGAGTGGGAAAGGAATAAATTTAAATCTCTGATGTTCCAAATTTCAGAATTAAGGCAAATGTTTGGAAACTCCAGGAAAAGAGATTTTATTCATACAGAAGAATTTTGTAATAATGAAAGCTCTCCCATAAGCTTGTGAGATAGCTGCTAAGAAAAAATAACTGCATATGCAAAGAGGACCAAAAGCAAACAAACCACAAAACAGACCACATTTGCCTATGAACAAACAAAATGGGCAATATAGTGCTTTGATGTGTCTTACTGGTTAAAAAAAACAAAACAAAAAAACCAAGCTTTGTTGGAGTGCTGATCCTTAGTACCTCAGAATGTGAAACCACTCAGACACAAGATATTTACAGGTAATCAAGTTAAAAACAGATCTTTAGTGCTGACGTAATCAATAAGACCAGTGTCTGATAAAGAGGGGAAATTTGGACGTAGAGACAGCCACACAGAGAGGGAAGACAATGTAAAGAGATACAGGGAGACCGTCTTCTGAAAGACAAGGACTGCTGGAGGCTAGTAGAAGCCAGGAGAGAGGCCTGCAACAGAAAGAACAAACCCTGCTCACACCATGATTTTGGACCTTTAGTCTCTAGAACTGTGTCAGTACATTTCTGTGGCTTAGCTTACCGAGTTTGTGGTACTTGGTTACGAGAGCCCTAGCAAATGAATACAAGAGTGGGGCAAGAAGAACAAAATGATCTCAGTGGTGGGGGGTCAAGTGTGAACTCTGCCTTATCCTGTATGTTTATAGAGTTTACCACAGTGTTTAAAAAAAAACAATGGATGGATGAATGTGATAATGAGAGAATGCAAGCAAGTTAAAAAGTGAATAAACCTCATTGACGGATTTAAATTAGAATTTTGGGGAAAACAGAGGAAATGACAAGATAAAAAGACAGACACAAAGCATGGTACTGAATTAGCAAAAAAAAAAAAAAAAAAAAAAAACCAACCAAAATCAGAAAATGTTCCATAAGCCTCAGAAGAGACAAAGAGAATAACTGTAAAGTGCCAAGTTTAGCATTCTACCTGGCCAGGTTACAGGTTCATTAAGGAATCATGATAAAGGCACTAGCCTACTCTGGGCTTGTTGCTCATCTGTAAGGCATCTGGACTGTCTAATAGCTAAATACTGTTTAACTTGTGCTCAGTAGTGCAAATATCTATATAAAAACAAAGTGGAACTAACACTTTAAGTATAGGAAGTATCAGTACAGATTATCAAAAGGACTTAATAGAATGGGTCTAGACTGTGGCAATGAAAAGGTAACCAGCTGGAGTCTTTTAATGCATGTCTTAACCCACTGCTTCCATGCAATCCTTCCTCTGGTATCAGTAAATATTGAAGGCCTGCTTTGTGTCAGGCCTTGTTCTAGGCTCTTGGATTATAGCAAAAGTTCCTGCTTTTGCAGAGGTTATATTCTACAGGGTAAAGTAGATGATATTTGATTAAATATGTACTAACACATTAATATACATGTTTGGAGGGTGCAGGAATTCAAGGTGATAGGTTTATTTAGAGACTGAAGTAAGGAGAGCTTCTCTGTGGAAGTGAAATTTAACCAGAAATCTGTACACAGGAGTGAGTCAGACAACCATCTGGGGAGAGAGAGCTCCGAACAGGCTCCCTGGGTGGGGATGAGGCACACCCAAAGACCAGCAAGGTCAGTGGTTGGAGCAGAGTGAGAAGGAGGGGTAAATGTGGAGAGTGGCCAGTAAGGCTGTGAGATAGGCAAAGACCAGATCACAAGGGTCCTTGCTAAGAAATCTCTAATATACCCTGACGAATTTCTGAGAATCTACTGGAGAGTGTGTGATATAATCTTATGTACACTTTAGAAAAGAGGTGTAGTTTAGAGAACAGACTGTAAGGAAGGCAAGAGTGGAGGAGTCCAGGGCCTAGGGCATAGTGTAAATAAAAAATGATGGTGGCTTGGGTAAGGCTTCCCACAGGCAAGGGAAGTAAAGCCAAACCGGAACTCAGCAAATTAGATCCTCTGGGACCTATCCCTTCCTTATCTTTCATTTATAGCAAATCCTTTTCTCCTCCTCTTTGTTGTCTGTCTGTTCATCAGTCTGAACCCTTGTATATCTGTATCCTCTAGAATGACTTCCAGTTTGCTCTTCATGGTTCAACAGAGATCTCACCTTCCTGTTTGAGAACTTCCTCCCTTGAAACATTTCCTGGTACTTCCAGGAAGAGAACTTACTACCGAATTTCATGCAGTATAAAACTGATCTTTCACGCTGAATTATATGAGTTACTATGTTGTCTCAATGTTGATTGGATGGTCTAATGTTTTTTCAATTTTATTGGTTTGAGAAAATTAACAATATGGAAATTACTGAGCTAAATAAACTTGCATCACCATGAATATCACTTAGATTATTCTTTTCAGTACAACTAATATTTAGTAATTCATGTTTATAATTGAGAGACTGGTTTTAGTTTAAAATGAACACAAGGAATGTTTAGAAATTTTCCAAGAAATAAATTATAAAATTCCCATCTTAAATCAGAGTATCTAAAGTGCTAAGAACATTGCCTGTATATAAAATGGTCTACCTTATGCTTTCAATAAAACAGTATTTTTGAGTTTGTATACAATTATTCCATATTAAAGCCTGCACTGAGTGTGACCACTTAGAAAAAAGGAGCTACCTGATTGTGTTCCAAAGCTCAATACATTTAGGATTTTTCAGGCTCAGAGTATTATTTGGTAATTCTATCCAACTTCTAGGATTAAATAGTTAAACAATATCACCATTACAATCAACAACACAATACATACAACCCATTGTATCTTTCATTTCATACTTCTAAAACCCAAGAGAATACTGTGAGGAAAAATATTGACACCTTGAATCTCTTCTATACCTGAGTTCATTTGAATTAAGAGTATAAGGTGAAATGTTAAATTAGTGGTCAATACACCACATGGGGAAGGCTGTTCTCTCTGTGACAGAAGTCTTGAGTTTAACTTTAAAATACTGCTAAAAAATGTATTTTCAAAGATTTCTAGATAACTCTTTAGGTGAATTCATAGGTCGCTGCAGTAAAAATAAATACCTATACATTACAACTAAGTTAAAAATATTTCTCACAATATATATAATTCTAGAAACAAAGCCATACACAAAAACTGAATGAAATCTCAATGTAGCAGTGTTTCCCTGACTTACAAGTTATGACAAATAAATTAAAAAAAAAAGTTATGACCTCTATCCCCCATGTGAAGACAGTTTATACACTTTTATGAGAAAGTACATAATAACAAAATGCCCCTACGAAACTGGAACACTTAAATAAGGATTTTAATTTATTAGTATGACTATTAATATGCCTATATACCTAGAAATTGGCTTACATTTACATATAATGGCACGTTTTTCAGCCCACAGCCACTGTTTAACACATTTGGGTCAGTCGCAATAGAGTAATTTCTCAGAAAAACCTATTTAAAAGCTTCAGGGTTTTAAGATCTACAATTTTGTTCAGAAATCAGTGTAATTAGGGGAACTTTTAATATAAACATAAATCTTGTTTTAAATAGAACTATTAATTTATTAATAACCTTCTAATGATATATATTAGGTTTTCTTGAAGTAGATAACCTGCTTTTTCACCTGACTGTTAACATTCCTTATTCCCCGGTATAGAGATCTTCACAAATATGTCCAACATTCCTATATATGCTCCTTTCACTTTGAAGCACATTTTAAATAAACTCAAATTATTAAACTTAAAATAATTAACAATTAAACCTATTTGAAGAAACATAAAAACATTAATTTTTCTTCTGTAGGCACTAAGATCAAGGCTTACCTGACATTAGATTCAGGAAACTGCCAGAAACAAAATAAGCATGGATGAACTATGAAGATTAAATTATACTTTATGCCCTAGAAATGCTTTATTTTGAGCAGCAAAGATTAACATTCTGGCAGAAGGAAGAATAGATTGATTAAATGATCTTCAAGGATCCTCCCACTAAGAATTCTATTATCCATGGGTTTAAATTTTTGGTCATCCTTTGCCTTATCTATTTATGTTCAATACTTATTCTACCATATGTGAATATTAGCTATATTCACTGAAATCAGCCTACAATTGACACTTGGGAGATTTAAAGATTAGAACAAAATGTTCAATCTCATTAATCATAAAATAATACACACTTCTCTCATTTTGTCTTTTTTTTCCTTTGTATTTCTACATGGATGTACACTTTTCTGCTTCCTGCCCCCCTCCCCCGCCCCGCCAAATTTTCTAATGAAATAGTCCTCATTGAAATTTAGAATTAGGCACCAGGAGTGTCATGGCCTCCTAAAGTCTGCAAACACACAGTTAACATCAACTCAGCCATCGTCTTCTAACTGAAAAGAAGCACTCTTACCGTGTAGCCCTCGGTATACTGAAAAGGAGCCCTGGAACTTTCGTCTGCTGTTGGACTCAGAGGCTTGGGGTCAGACATGGAGCGCTGCATCATCTTGGCTGTCTTAGGACTTGCTGGGGGAACTTTAGCCATATCTGGATGCAGTACTTTCTGCGGACTTATATCATCAGGGAGGGGTTTCTCATAAGGTACAAAGGCTGATTCTAAGGCTTTGCCTGGTGAAAGTGGTGAGATGGGAGAATAAAGGACTTTTGGAGATTTGGGTGGGGAAGGAGCCAGCTGTAGTGTGGAATCTGCCCGGAGGTGAGATGAATAACCAATTTCTAAAGGTGTTGGGCGTTTCTTGTCTTTGGGTGGAGAGCTGGCACTCAGGTATTGAGGACTTTGTGTGTCTGAATCTGCTTCTGTTTGACATCCTAAACTGCCCCCTTTGTAAGTCTTTTCAGGTGCTGAAATGTGTTTAATTATTTCTACCTTGGCATCCACGCGTGCCCGTATCGAAGGTGTTCTTATGGTTCCGACTGGTTCAGTTTGCACAGATATCTCTGCTACTGTTTGAACGGCTATGCTGGAGACTTTGGAAGGGGGTTTGGCCTTGTCCGCCTCTGCAGGGGTGTCGCCGTATTTCCCTACTCGAGCTTTCCTCCTAGATCTCGTAGGCATGTCCCATTCATCCTGATCTTCGTCATCCGTTTGGACACTTGTATCGACACTCTTTTTAGTTCTCCTTCTCCTACTCACGTAACTCCGATCTGCTGAATCTTCATCGTCAGTCTGTACCCCACTGTCCACTATCTTTTTAAAGCAGCGAGGGTCATCTGCCAGATTTTCCCCCATCTCGTCGTACTGGCCACGGACTTTAGCTCCAGAACTTCTCTTCTTGGGTTGTTTCTCCTCTTTGACAATTACATCTGTCAGAGGTATTTCTGAAACAGTACTCAGAATGCCAGGTGGGGCAATGTACTGAGTCACCCCATCAGACTGAACCGTGTACCATCCCTGGCTCTGTGGTATTTCAATCGCCACCACAGCTGAGGCTGTGGTGGTTGCATCTTCGGTTGCCCAGAACTGACCACCTTCTGGGGCAACATACTGACCTTCCAGGATGGCCTGCTCTGCAGTGGTCTGTGGAGAGGCAGTTCCGGAAGGGTCATAGTTATACTGGTAGACCTGGCGGATCTTCTGCTCCTCCAGCTGCTGGTGAAGCTGTTGCTGCAGCTGCTGGATCTGTTCCAGCTGCAACTGTTGTTGTGCTAATGTCTCCTGCCTCATCATGAACTGGGCTTGCCGCTCCTCTTCTTGCTGATAGAGGAGGTGCTGCTTCATTGACTGCAGCTCCTCCAGCTTCTTTTGAACCATGATCTTTTCCTGTTCTCGGAACCTTTGAATCTCTTGCCGTTCCCACTCCAACTCCTCAGCAAAACGCTGTTGCTTGATCTTTTCCAGTTCCAAGAGCTCACGCTCCAAATCTAGCTGCTGTTGTTTATCTTCCTCGGGGATAATTAAAAGCGCACTTTCCTCTCCCACCACTTCGGGAAATACTTCAGACGCTGTGGTCAGGGTGGGAACCGAGTCCATTGTCTCAGCCGTGAGAGTCTCCATAGTGATAGTCTGCAAACTGGCACTGATATCAATACCAGTGACTTCAATGTCTGTTTCGGATGCACCAGTTGTTAGGAAATAGGATCTAGGCATGGGCTGACTTTGGTGCAGGGCGGATAAGGAAGTCACGGCGTCATTTGTGTGCACACCAGACAAATCCCTCATGGTGGTGCTGAAAATGGAGCCAGGCTGTGTGGTGATAGCAAACGTGGAAGGAATTGGAGTTGCTACTGAAGAATAGACAACCCCATTAGATGACCTCAAAACGCTCCCCACACCATACTGCGGTCCTGGAGGTGGAGTCATTCTTGCTGTGGAATACTGCGGGGTACTAATCCCAACTCCTGAAATGACTTGTCGAGTTTCTGGATATGGACCTGTAGTCTTGCTTGAATAATCCATTACCTCACCTGAAATACAGGGGAGAGTTATAGTCCAGTTCCTAGAATGAATGATGCTTTTGGGGTTGGAAAGCCCTCTCAGTCTTGAAGAACATAATGAACAGGACTGCATGCAAATCCACAGTTTATTAACCTACTCAGGTGCAGAATAAAAGCAATGTTGAACATGCAGGCACATGCAGGCGACTTTGGGTGGAACAAATTTTTTTAAAAAATGGAGAAGCAAAAGTGCACATGTACTCCAAAATATATTGCCAAAACATCCAAAGAAAGATAAAAAAATAACAAAATTGAAAATAAGACCACATTGTCATCCTGAAATGAGATGAGGAACACCATGATATTTCAAGGAAAGGTCTGTTGCTACATCATACTGACCTGTAGTAATTCTCCCTGAAGTAAGATCTACTGCTGCATCAGTTCCTCCAGAATAATCAAAAGCGTTCTTACTTTTATAGAAAAAATGTCCAGCTTCTGCTAAATTAGTGTCAGACATGGAAGGCTTCATTCCCCCAATCCCTCTATAACCATATGGCCCTGATCGATCATATTGATAGTGATCATCCCTGTAACCAAAACGATCCTCAGGAAGAGTGGTTGCAGGCTGCTGTGCTGTGCAGCTTCTTCCAAAGGGTAACTTATAAACCACATCACAGCACACAGCTCTTCTTCCAGCAGTCAGATCAACAGGCTTTTCATCATCTTCTATTATTTTAGTCACCACATTTGAAGAAGTTTCATCCATTGTCACAACAGTTCTATGAGCTTTGGAGGTACTGAGATCCACTACTTCCCCATCAGTGATGCTCTGGGATGTGGAGCTATCAGTCCATCCATTTGTGACACCAACAGGAGGTGCAGTAACAGGTTTCGTAGGAGCTGATGTCACGGCATGTGCAGAAGTACTTAAAGATAAATTTATCGGTGCTTCCTCCCTCATTGTAGGAAAGATCTGGCCACTTGGTACTCTGTATGGTGGCTCCACATGCTTTGATGTAGTAAGCTGGAGTGGTGCTGCTGTTGCAAGTTCTAGACCCGCTAGGCTTTCTGTGCCTGTGGTGTAACCTGCAGTAGCTGTGCATGTGGCAGTAGTCACTGTCTCGGTGACCAGGGGTATAGGAGTCACTCCTGATGAAGTTGCACTGAGATTTATAATTGAGGGCTGGACAGCACTAATTTGTCTCCCATACATTTCACTTGTTGTGGTCTGCCTCTTCACATCCATTGCAGAGGCAGAAAGATCCATACATTTTTCAGTTACTTTAACATCTACTTTGGGTACCGTACGCAGATCAATGGCATCACCAACAAGTTGCAACTGGACATCTTCTTTATGCTGCTGCTTCTCTAAACGGAGGTGATCTAGAGCAAGAGGCTCTGGAGGAAAGGATATAGAGACACTGCTGAGACCAACACTAGGGACTGTACTTCTTGCTGTTGGAACCTCAGCCTTGGAAACTTCAGTTGGGTGAAACTGTGTAACTGAAGCTGAAGTTGCTTGAAATGAAGACAGTGTTGTGACTGGGATAGCAGCAAATGTCTCCAAAGCTCTGGAGATGTACAGGCTCTGTTGTGAAGAAGTTGATATTTCTGCAGCTGTCATAGGAGGAACTACAGAAAATACTGGTTCGATGGAAATCAGATCTTTGGGGGGTGATCCCAACGGCCAACTGGTAATAGCTTGACTAGGTGAAGAATCTGTTGGAGTGCCAGGTTCAGATGGCAATGTGATAACCACATAAGTTTCCATAAGAGACTTGGAAAATCTTGGCGAGGACTTGTTAGAATGAGGGGAAAGTGGAGAGGTAGGGGAAGGCAATTTATAGTCTGCTGATGTCACTAAATTTAATGTCATACTTGTAGTTAAAGGTAGACCTGTTGGTTTGGGGTATGTATCTGTTGGTTTTGGGGTAGTGACTGGAGGTTGAGGAACTGCTGGTTTAGGAGCAAGTGGAGGTTTGCTTGGCTCGGGTCTATGTGTAAATACAAGTCCAGATGGAATTAAAGATGGCTTAGGAGGAACAGGAGGAGGTGCAGTGGTATATATTTTTGTCATAGGTAACCCAGTACTCCTGGGAGCAGATATGGTCTCCACTGCAGGAACAGAATCTACTAGAGATGTAACTGCAGTAGCTGCAGTCACTGGAGCTGTAACCGCTAACTTTTTTTTAGGATGAATAGTTGGTTTAGGTGAAGTAGGAGGAGGAAGAGGTGGAGGAGGAGGAGGAGGGGGAGGGGGAGGAGGTGGGGGCGGGGGAGGGGGCGGGGGCGGGGGCTGGGCTGATGTGTCCAAAGAAGAACTTCGAAGGAATGGACGTGTTTTAGTTGGAAGAGAGAAAACGGGAGGAGTGCCAGATGGTAGCTGAGATGTGGGTTTTGCTTGACCCAAAACCTCTTCAGGTAAAAAGCATGTCGTTGAAACCTGCTCCTTCATTGGAAGGGTTTTTATAGAAGAAGGTGTCTGATCAAACACAGTGTCAGGTAAGCTAATTTCTGTCAGTTCAGCCTCAGACTCCTTCCTAGTATCTCTATAAGCTTCCAAAACTTCCAGAATAAGTCCATCCCCTGTTTCCTTTCTGGCCTTCTTTGCTGCATCTTTTTCAGATATAGATAAGTCAGTAGAAACAGTGTCAGCAATTAGCCCCTCGAGTTTAGTTCCTACAGATTCTATGAGAGAAGGTTTTATATCAGATAAGGAAATCACAATGTGATCTGTACTAGTTCTACCATCCTGTATGGTTGTCTGATCTAAAGGTATACTTATGTCTTCTGGATAGTCTATAATGCTGCCTGGGAAATATGTTGATGAAGAAATTTCCTCAGCATCTTCAAATTTAGCTACAATGTCCACTGGCTCCGTATACACTGTGGTCATGCTATCCAGGGTAGTAATGGGTGAGGAGCTATCTGTGGTACAAACTGAAGAAACAGATGATGTGAGAGAGGGTGTGTCAGAGGGTGGGACTGATGTAGCACTTTCTGAAGGTTCAGAATAGGTCAAAATCAGTGATTCATGAGCAATTATCTCTTGAATTTCTCTTGTATAATCAGTCACATATTCATCCTCAATTTCTTCTGTTGAAAAATGTTGGGTTATTTTAACATCTGGGATGGAGAGTGTTGTGCTGCTGGTTGAATCTGTAAGAGATGCTCCCGAGAGAACACTTGATGTCAAAGATGCATCAGGCACCCTATCAAAGTCCACAGTGGACTCTGTCATATCATCTCTGATGAGGGGCTGGGTTGGACTAGATCCAGGTGTTAACTGCATCTGTTGCCTTTTCATGAGTTCTTCATAGGCAGCATCAGCATCTAATAATTTTTTTTCCTCACTGGTAGAAGTTACCATACTACCCAGATCAACAATCTCATGGCTTTCTGGGATGATAAAAGAACTTGAAACGATGTCTTCTTGAGGCAAAACAGCATGTAAATTTTCTAACTCATAAAACTCTTTCTGGAGGTCTGTAATTTTCTGCATGGGATCTTCATAAATCTGTTCTGGAAGTCTCATTTTTTGCTCTCTCCCTCTCTGCTGCAAAAATCCATTTTCTTCTTCTTGCCTCGTGAGCAGACTGCTGTCGACTGAACCATTGTATGTGTCTTCTACTAAAGATTCATAAATATAATCTTCTATTAGCATCCCCCCATACAAAGGCTCTTTTTCAAACATTTCGTCTCGTTCACTTGCAGCTGGAAAAGCTTTATACTTCTGAGTTTTATGCATCATTTCTTCATACATCTCCTCAGCACTTTTTAATGCCTTTTGGCCACCTTCTTTCTGCATAAGAGATTGCTCATCTGTCGGTGAGTATAAAGACACAGCTGTGGGCAATTTATAAACTTTTTGTACTTCGATTATTTTTTCTGGGCTTATTTCAAAGCCTTCTGGGTCTGACTCTATGCTAGGTGAATATTCAGAACACGAAGATCGATGGAGCTCCTCCATTTCTGCAGCCTGGCGTAACTCTTCTGTTGGAGAGGCGTCTTCGATGGGAGAGAGATTACTGGGGGGTGTCTTTGGTCTTTCCCTCCTTCTCTGAGCTCGAAGTTCATCTTTGTCTTTCTTTGATTTCTTACTAGAACTCTTTCTTTGCTGCTGTTCTAATTCCCGTTGCTTTTCTTGCTCCTTCAATAATTCTTCCTCTTCTCTTAATTCTTCTTCCTCTGAAGAATCTTCAATGGTAGGTAGAAGAGGGCCATGTGATCTATGTCGAGCTTTGCGTTGCTGTTTGCTCTCTCCTTTTTTGTGACTTGGACTACTATCACTGTCTTCGTCCAGAGAAGAAACAGATGTAGGGGATGTGCCAGGAGTGAAGCTGGAAGCATGAAGACTAGAAGATCCTTCCCCCCTTGATCGATCTTCCGGAGAGTCTGTCAGGCTTTCCATTTCTAATTCTGGCTCGTCATCAAAATACAAAGCTGCTTTTTTCTGTGATGACTCTGTAGAATATTTATCTGCTATCGTGCTGTTGAGTTCAATAGTTTTAAATCGACGGAGTCCTCCTCCTCCGGCAACTACAAGTTCTTCACTCTCCTGACTTTTAGTTTCTCTGTATTTAAGCTCAGGACTTTCATCAAAGGTCTCATCATCTTCATCATGCCAGGAATGGCGTCTTCCTGCATCATCATCAAAGCTTGCACTACTTTTTCGCGTCAGTCGCCTGTGTTTCCCTCCTGGTCCTTTCCCCTTACCTCTGGTTTCGTCCTTCTTCTGGCTCTCTATACTGCTGCTAATCTCTTTGAGCTGGTTCCTAATGAACTCATCGTCTTCAGAATCTGAAGCATCTTCATCAGCACTCATTTCTATGATTTGCTTTCGAATGAAGTCCTCCTCTTCCCCTGATCCCTGGCTGTCTTCCTGTTTATACTCATCACTGCTTGATGAACCAACACTGGCCCTCCCTTTTCTCTGTGGAACAGGTGAGTTTTCGCTTTCACTACTGTCTTCAACTGAATCATAAGGCTGTCTCCTTGTAGCCAACTCGTCAACAAATTCAGGCTTTTCTTGGTCCTTTCTGGAAGGAAGGTCTTGTTGGCTCTCTTTTTTAAAAGTGTCTCCTTCTTCTTGACTCTCTTTGAGCTCCTCTTCTGGAACTGTAGATTCCAGTTTTTCCTCTAAACTCTGAGTTTTCTGCTGGTCCTTAGGCTGCTCAGGAGAAACCTCATGGGGCTCTGTTTTCTTTTCTGACTTTTCTTCAACAAGTGTACTTGCCTGAGCTTCTAAAATAGATAGGACTGTACTTTCTAACTTAGCCAAATCTGAGGGGCTGGAAGGGCTGCTTTCTTGTGAAAAGGAATCCTTTTTGAGTCCCTTGAGCAAATCCTTTTCATCACCGGGAATAAGACTTGGAATTTCACCAAGTGAACTTGATATTCCATCAGAAGAATATCCTGTGTCACTAAGACCTTGTGGGCTTTTCGGTTGCTGAGAACTTGAAGTGTCTGATTTGTCATCTTCCTTTTCCTAGCAGGGAGGAAAAGATACAGGAAAACTTAACATGGGTAAACTGATAACACAGCCTCCCCATTACTCTCAAATAACTATTACTGAGGAGAAATTATAGGAATTTTTCAACTATATAATAGTATTTTAAAAAGTCTATCAGCACAAAAAATAAAAATAGTTGATACATATTAAGATTAGTTTTCATTTTATTAAGTTTAATCAAATGTCAGTTCTCAAGTTACAACTGATTTTATTTCATTGATGTATCATTTTATATCTCAAAACCATTTTCCTTCAAAAACATGATTATCTTTCTCAGTACATTTACTTTGGGTAAGAAGTCAAATGGCCAAAGAAAATCTTTAGTAAGTTTCTCTTAACATAATTAATACTTTTGGATTATTAGGATAGGCAAACAAAGAATCAGAGAATGGCCTTTGTACTTGGCTATAAACTGTATGGGATATATTTACTTAACAGAAATAAGCAGGTAACATGACCATTATAATATTCATCTCACCTACTGCAAAGGATTCTTTTTTTTTTGAGAGAGGTCAAACAAGGCATTGCCTTTTAAAGACACTCTGAAAAATGTAAAATGCTATATTTCACTTAGTATGATTGTTAATCTCTATATCACTATTGCTAATCTCTATATCACAATTGTTAAGCTCTGTATCACTTGAAATGAATGTTTAGAAATTGTAAAATTTGAAAAAGCTATGTAATCATTGGTCTAACTGAAACCTTCAGCTAAAGAGAAATATCTAGCTGTTATTTTTCTAGAGTCATTAGATCATGTCTTCAGCATCCCATCTCAAAGAAATTTAATAAATATCACTTATAAATGTCTACAGACTTGAAAATACTTGAAATTTTACCTTCCTTCGCATTACCCTACTCATTTTACATTCATTTCCATTTCAATATCTGTCTTTATGGATAAAGATATATCTTGAGCACATTATAGGGTAAGATATTTTTGCAGAATTTAAAACATGATGATTAAAAAAGACTCTGATACATTTTTCACAACATGTAAGCAAAAAACAATGCCTGCCCTTTGGATTACTACAAATTAACTTCCCTGGACCATTTTTGATGTCTTTCTAAAAAGAGAATATTTATCTGCCATTGTGAGATCATAGTAGTTGGGCTGACAAGCACCCAACTACCTGGTTCATTTCTCTTAAGAGCTATAAATTGAAGAGGTAATCACAGGTGAAGCACTGTTCTCATAAACTTTCTAGATGTTTTTTCTAGGGATCTCCACTGTGACTGCTCACATCTCACACAATACCAGAGCACAACATTTTGAGTCCAGTATGCTTTCTACATCTTTACTTTCCTATATTTCCACCTTTCACTAAATACCATAACCACAGGGGTGGGGACCTAAGCTCCTTGTGAAAAAAAAGTCAAGAAAATGATCCTTCATAATAAAATTTTGATGGTGTAATTTGTGTTCTTTATTGTGAGTCTACACATATTACAATACATAACAATGTAATAAAAGTATACATATAAGGAG
Organism: Muntiacus reevesi; assembly: GCF_963930625.1. Classification (NCBI taxonomy): domain Eukaryota; kingdom Metazoa; phylum Chordata; class Mammalia; order Artiodactyla; family Cervidae; genus Muntiacus; species Muntiacus reevesi. Next base: position 35,686,130 of record NC_089254.1, on the reverse strand, counting down.
GAAATGCAACTATGGTTATATATAACAATTTATTGAGTATAATAAAGAATAAATTTTAATTTTATACAATGAATCCTGAAGGCTCTATTGGCATTTTACAAAAATAAGATTTGGATCAGACATACAGAACATAACAAAGGAAATTAAGATACACAGACAGAAGACTCAAATGCATAAATATCAAAATCCCTACCCTACAATCCCCCTTATATGCTCTTCTGGATGTGTTCATGCTTTCCTTCTTTTCTCAGTGTTATGTTCTACCGACTTCTCCCTCCTGGTTTCTTTCCTCTATACTCCTCATGAGATTCAATCATCATTTACCTATGATGATGCTATGATGATTTTTCACCTAAATGACTTCCTCTCCATATTATAAGGTGGAAGAGGTCTGCAAAGATGTTGTTCTACAGGACTGTGGGTCTAAGATAAAGTGTCTGGAGTATTTAATAAGGAAATCAAGTTAACTGATGAAAGGGCATTTGGCTGAATTGTTTAGCAGGAACAATTGGTCATGTACTTATACCATGAACACTGAAAAAACTCACAGTGTCAATTTCTCTCATATGACTAGTGTAAATGTAAACTCCCTGGCAGAGGTGAGTGACCTTCTGCTCCATTACTATTAGTGTACTGTCAGATCACACACCAACTAACCCCTTTGCCTCTTAAAGAAACCTGTACATTCCTCTTTTCATCTGCTGCTACTAAAACAATAAAAAAGTTGTTCTTCACATATAGAGATCAGCATAATGAGGTGCTTATCTCTCTATCCACTTATCCTTTCTGTGGCTATTCACTCTTGTTTGTGAGATGTCTGGGTTAAAGTTCTAGTGCAATTTGTATCAATGCAGGTTAACTGGTCAACTATAGATTTAACACCACAAACTCTTGCTTTATGAGTACATTTCTTAAGGAGGGAATAATTTGATCAAAAAAGAAAGAGTATCCAGTACTAAGAGAAGAATATACAGCATAGTATGTAAGTTTGGTCTGATTTTCTCTAACTATTCAAACTTCAAATTAATATTTGAAGTACTGTAACTCCAGAAGACTGTGATGAAAGGAATCATGCAATGGAGGCTTATTTTCTTTCAAAGTTCTAATTCCCTAGGTCTAAAAAATTGGGAGTTTTCCTTTAGTTGCTTCAAAAATGTGTGGCTGTATACCTTCTACTGAGAAGACCATTAAGCTATTTAGTAACATATTAAGATTTAATAAAATGAATAGAGTCAAATGATTCTAAAGTATATGCATAGATTACATATATAACACGTATATATGTGTTTAAATATCACTGAGTTCTCTTATTTACTCATTATTTTTGTCATTTGAATTGATAGGAGTTGGAATTATGCATTTAATTTATTACATGCAATGCAAACACAATCCAGAATGACCTCTAAAATTAGTACATAAGAATAAAATTCCAGGTATAGTCCCTTTAAAGTCCCTAATCTTAGATTGAGGAAGTGAGTGGGAAGTTAAGTGTTCATAATTTCAGCACACTTGTTAAAAGAAAATCGCAGTGTTATTTTTCAGTTCCCTGAGGAACACATTTTCACTGTATTTTTCTAAGTACATTTAGCATTAGACTCTATTTCACTGACTTTTATTTTTTTGTATATGTTGCACTTTTTCTCCATGTATAGAATTCTGTACTTTATAGTCTTTGTATGTGAAACAACTATTCAAAATTTTAAGAAATGAAGATTCATATTTCTTATTAACCCAAAGCAGAAAGTGCAGAATACTTTTCCTTTCAATATTCCATTGCCGTTTATTGACTTGAAGACTGGTCAGAGAGAGGCAGTGATGAATTAAGAATCACTTGAAACCTTCCCATGCCATCCTATCTTGAGGCCTTCTCTAGTATCAAGACATTTTGGACTCCCAAACTTAGTTCTGCCTTTTTCAGAGATGTTAAACTCTTAAGGCTTCCATGTTGAAGGCAAAGGGAAGGTTAAAAAAAAAAAAACAAAACTTACTGGAGTTATGAAGTGAATTCTTGGTTAAATATAAGACTTTACAAAGAAAGGAAGCAATATTAAGTTTTTGCTTAATGTCCTCCAAGTTATTTAAGTTTAACAGGCCAAAGGAAAACAACAGATGAATAACCTTTAATCAGTTATACAATGTTTGGTCAAAATGGATTGCTAGTCTGAATATCCTGAACAGTGTAAACAGATTAACTCCATAAATTTACTGGACTTGGAGAGAAAATTGGATAGTCCCACATACATGGGAATCCTTTTCACTGCAGAAAACCTCATCATTTTCCCTCCTATACAATTATGCTGAATTTATATACCATGGCTATACATAAATACTAACTACTGGGTCATTTTAACTAGAAATAAAAGTTTATGCTAAAGGATGTTCAAATTTTGTCTTTTTTTAAATCAAGAGAGCTGTAAGTTTTCAATGTAATATATCAAATGCAGACAAGCAGTATTCTGTTTCAGTGTAACATATAATTTTTAAATATTAAACTAAAAAAACAAAGAAGAATACACCTTTAGAAGTATTTATTATATTTCAGGATACATTTTAATTCCATTTGACTAACATATTTTGAAAGACAGGAATGAGTGGAGAGACAAAATAATGTGGCAATAAAGAAATGCAAACAACATACTGTAACAACATGAATGACGCACATGACAAATGAATAAATAAAATAATGTCAACATATAAACAAAGTAAAAAAATATACAAAGTGCCTGGGATTAGAGTGGGAATTGCTAAGGGAGTTGAATAATTATATTAATGAAAAGGCAGTGTGCTAGAAGTGTCATGGGGAGGCAGCATCATGTATAGTATTTAGGAGCCCAGCCTTTATAAGCAGAAGTGGACTATAATCTCAGCTTTGCTGCTTCTCAGCCTTGTGATCTTGGGCATAACAAATTTAGTTTCCTCCTCTTTAAAACAGATAAAATATTTAACTCATCAATAGTTATGTGCTCTAAGTGATAAGGTGCCTAACACAGTGCTCAGAACATAGTGAGGGATAAATTGACTATTATTATGATTTAAAATAAAAAGCAATTTAAAAGTAATCATTATAGAGTATTTGAACAGTAGAAGTGACTGCCATAAGGCAGAGGTCCGAGTGGAATTTTTCTGATAGGAAAACAGCACTAGCGCACAGAGATAAACTGAATTCAGGTTCAGAAGGAAGATGGTACAAGCCACCTTTGGGATTCACACAAAGGCATTCTTGGCTGGTTTTCTACCTCTCACTGATGGGGGAATACTAGGTTGCTTGCAAGTTATCGTGAAGCCATAGTCCAGAGGGCTGGGAAAGCCAACTTAAGTATTTAGGGAGAAGTTCTCAGTCGAGGCCAGGTATGCAAAATGTAAATACTTTTAGGAAATAAATACGTAGAATTTTTAGTGTCTTTTTAAATCCCAAATAGAAATCACATTTTACAAATTTTAATAAATAGATTGACACCAGCATTCTTTGATTTCTCATATGTTCTCTGAAGAATCCTGGGAGAAAACTGGGAGTTATACTGTAAAAATTCATAGCAAGGCAGTTACTTTATTTGCTCACCTTTAAATTGAAGCTTATGGTTCAGTTGTGGTTTCTATTACCTAATTTCAAGCAAACCAACGTTCCTGTAATAGGTAAGTGGTAGACAAGATATTCTCACAAAAAATCATGTGTTAAAGATAATGTTAATAACGTTAGAAACACACAAGCATATTTATGAAGAAGCTGACACTCTTCATAATGTTATCAGTTTTTCATCAGCAACATGTCAAGGTAAAAGCTGTGATGATCAGGTTAAATCAGATCTGACACACAGTTAGTAAAAAATGTGCCATAACTAGGAAAACTATTTGATATCTATATTGCATATGTTATTGCTATTAACAAACTTTGCTTCAACACATCATGTGCTGGCTAATTATAGCAAGTGATCCTATAACACTATCACAGACTTCTAGTATTTTTGGCAGATAAACATTCCAGTACTTAACAAATACAAGTTGAAATAAACACTTAATATCTCCTTTTGAGCTGCTGTCTTATTGAATAGGAAAAGACAAAAAAATCATGTAACACTTGGGGAAACTTGGTTTTTCTGCCATGGAAATATGGCTGAAGTAATACGTAGAAAATAATATGGTGACAAATCAAACTGCATTTCTTTGTTAACCAGTATCATTGCAAAGAAGAAAGAAATAACTGTGTGTGGAAGGTTTGGGGAAAATCACGAGGACAAAGTAAATAGCAAAAGGTTTGGCAATAAAATCAAAGTGCAGATGTTTCTAACATGCTCAGTTTATAATATTATTTTTGTTTCAATAGTAAAATATTACTGCTGTGAGCTCCTAAGTGGTTCAATACTGAGTGATTTGTTTTAAAAGGTATATCTATGTTAATGAAAAAACCGTATGTCAAATTCTGAGGCGTGGTTCTTTTGATTGGAATTATTATCATTAATTAATTTATTTTAATTGGAGGATAATTGCTTTACAACGTTGTGTTGGTTTCTGCCATAAATCAACATGAGTCAGCCATAGCTATACATACGTTCTCTCTATCTTGAGCTCCCCTCTCCCTCCCACTCCATCCCCGCCCTCTAGGTTGTCACAGAGAACCGGGTTGAGCTACCTGTGTCACATAGCAAATTTCCACCGGTTATCTGTTTTACACATAGTAATGTATGTTTCAATGCTACTCTAGAATTATTTTTTAAGTTCAGGATAGGGGACACATGTACACCCATGGCTGAGGCATGTGAATGTATGGCAAAAACCACTACAATACTGTAAAGTAATTGGCCTCCAATTAAAATAAGTAAATTAATTTACAAAAAAAGAAAAGGATAAGGTTACAGAGATAGCAGTACATACAAAATTCATGTACTGCATCTTTTACAAGTAAGACAGTATTGCAGAGTACCTCAGGATTTTACAGATGTGGACATATTGAAATGAGACCTTTATCTTTTGAATAATATCTTTAATATTTTGTATTTAGATAAAGAATAACTAAGAATTTATTTTATCCATAGAGGATTGCTGATTACCTCGTGAGAAATTAATTTAAAAAGCTGTAGACTGTGAAGATTTAATTTTTTGTTTTTTACAAAAGTAGAAGAACCCCATAGTGGTTGAACGTTTTGGTGATGACAAATGGTGATTAGTAATATGCTACATATTATATATTTAGGAAGAAAGGAAACTCTGATTATCAGTATGATAAATAGAAAGTACATGGGGAAAAAAATAAACACAAGTTGTCTCTTCAAGAGAATTATGATGTGTACACAATCCTTTGAAGATAGATAACTGGAAAACATCATGTGATTATGCTAGATAAAATGACATATCATTTTAAAAAGTTGTCATGTTTGCCTTTTCAGAGGAGATCGGGCGCGTTCAGGGTGGTATGGCCGTAGAAGCCAGGCCCGACCCTGCTTAGCTTCCGAGATCAGAGGAGATCGGGCGCGTTCAGGGTGGTATGGCCGTAGAAGCCAGGTATGGCCGTAGAAGCCAGGCATATTTTTGTGAATATCTATATTGAAAATATAGTGTACAGGTTTAATTTAGAAATAAGTATACACAAACTGAGGTTGTTAAAGAAAAGTAGAGATGATTAAAAGTGATAAATTTGTAAAATAAAAAGTAGCATCAACAAAATATTTGGATAATTCTTATTTAAATTAAAACCAAATAGAGAATCATCAGAAATGTCCGAGTGACAGAGTTATACTGTCTGAACTCTGGAAAATAATTATTTGATAATTATATACTAGAGAAAGGAAAAATAGAAGGCCTATTGACTAGTAATTATATTCTTCAAATCACTGATATAAGATTATGAAGGCCATAAGTAGGATATTGTCCTTAGGAATAGGAGCTAAGAGACAGAAGCGTGATGTGGAGAGCCCAGTGTGTAAGAAGAAACCTCAGACTACCCTAAAGATTCGCGACTGGGAAACTAAAGACATGATGAATGAAGCCATTATCAGAAACAGAAACTGCTTCTATAGAGAGTTGGATGTGATTTGAACACACAGTTCCACTTTACAATGAGTTTCTGAAGTGAAATGATCTACTCAGTACTTGAAAATGCAGGTCCAACACTCAAGAGAGACAGATGGTATACAACAAGATTTAGGGGATAGGAAATAAATGTTCATGTGGCTCCCCTGAGAGGAAAGAAGACAGAATTCAAAGAAAAACCTCATCACATAGAGTTGGGAAAAGAGAAAGTCAGAGAGATAGTCAAAGTAGAACTCATAAAGCGTGATCAGAAAGACAAAAAGAGAACAAAAAGGGAAGAGTCATGAAAGCCAAGGACAGCTTTACAAAAAAAGAAATAGTAAAAAGAATCTATTTCTGCAAAGTAGTTAGCTAGGAGAAGCAGTGGGTGGGGGTGGGGGGAGTTAGATCTAGCCATTGGAATGAGAATACATAGGCATCTGTTTTCTCTAGCTCTGATAAACTTATGAATTAATAACAAAGGAAGACCAGGATTTATTTTATGAGTGATGTCATATACCAGAGATGAATGAGTAACCATGTGTTAAAACTATAAACAAAACAACAACTAAACTGGGTTAGGATGGACTATTAACCCTTAAAGAAAACAAAAAAGAATATATAAAGAATAATACATATTCCAGATCATGCTTGGAGTATAAATAAACCTTCAATATTAAACAAACTGAATAAAACTCTGAACAAAATACATTATATTGCATTCACCCAATACTAAAATAACTTCAAAAAGTTTTTTCTGAATTTTGGCTGTACTTTTTAAAAAAATCACAATTATTTAATCATTTTATGGTTGAACACATCTTAAAAGATTTTCAAGTGAGAAGAAATTTGTTGCGTCTTGCTTAACCAAGTGGCTAAGTAAATAAAAATTCCAAGACAAGCATTATTTCATGTGAAAGGGGGATACTGATTTCATGTTAGTATTTTTTGCTCAATAGTACTGACTCTTTTTGAAAATGCTACTAATTGAAAGCTTTTACTTACAAAATTACCATTAAGCATTTGGTATACATTTAGGTAGACATTAGTAAATTACAGGTGTAAACCTGCAAAATGAGGTAAGAAACATAACTTACTGTTTTTTCCTTTCCAGATTCCATCTGATCAGGCTTTGCCACGCATGGTGCCTGTGGCTGTACTTTTATTTTTTGAGTCATCCCATCATCTTCTTTAGGCAAACGCCGAGGTGCGCTGACTGGTAAATCTTCCGTCTCCATTGGCGGTTGTTTCTTTTCTTCCTCTGCCTCTGGAGGCACTCTGACTTCAGGTTTTACTTCAGCAATTTGTACTTGAGTTTTAAGTAAGTCCTGTTTCTGTTCTTCCTCTAGAACCAATGATTTTGCTCCTGGGGCTAACTTTTTGTCTTCAAGAGCCGGCTTTTTGTCTTTAAGGGTTGGTTTTTTTTCTTCCAGAGGTGGCTTTTTTTCTTCAGGGCCTGGCCTTTTGTCTTCAGAAGGTGGCTTTTTGTCTTCAGGGGGTGACTTTTTTTCTTGAGGGGCTGAAGTTTTGTCTTTCTCTCCTTTCCTCTCCTCTCGGATTTGAGCTATGGTTTCCTTAGTGGGAATTTTTTCACCTGAAGGTGTTTCTTTTACCTTTTCTGAAATGGATTTTTCAGCTTCAGGTTTTTCTTCTTGTTCCTTCTTTTTCACTTTTCCTGGGGCAGGCATTGCCATTTCCTGAAATGGCTGTTCTGTAGGGACAGGCATAGGAGAGGCTTTTGGTCCTGCCTGTGTTGGTGGCATTTTGCCCATGTCTCCCAGCTGTCCTGATATTGCTCTCTGGGTTTGGCAATTTAAACAAAGCCATTCTTGAATCTGTAAATAAAGTAAAATTAAAAGATTAACTATATTATAATACATCTGTTTCCGTACATTTACCAAGATGAGCACTTCACAATTTCTGGCTGCTTTTTTATATACGGAGAAGGTAGGTCATTGTTTTCTGGAGCAATAGAACTGACTTTTAAAAGAACATTGCAAAAAGACTGCCTGAAATCTAAATAGGAGGAATCCTTAGGGATTAGCATCTAATTGGCCTCATCATAAGAAGAAAATAAAAAATGTATCAAAGGTGTTTAGTTGGTAAGTCCTAACTGACTCTTTTGCAAGTCCATGGACTGTAGCCTTCTAGACTCCATGGGATTTCCCAGGCAAGAATACTGGAGTGGAGTGCCATTTCCTTCTCCAGGGGATCTTCCCAACCCAGGGATCAAATACCCCAGGGATCAAACCCAGGTCTCTTGCATTGCAGGCTGATTCTTTACCACTGAGCCAGGGAAGCCCAAATCAAAGACAGATTGGGAAATGTCGATTTTTTGGTTAAAAAAAAAAAATCTGCATTTGTTCTAAATACAAATATTTTTAAGCCTCATACCTTCAAAATTAGTGTTTCTATCATAAATTTATTAAAAACTATTAAATTACAGTAGTTTTCTTTTCACAGCCAATTAATAGTAAGCTTTTAAAGACTTAGCCTATAATCGCCTATCTTTTGTTCTGGACCAAATGTAACTCTATCTACCGGAGCAGAAGATGACAAGGCACAGGTAGAAGTTTCACAAATCCCTTGTATATAATTCTCCATCTGATTTAAGATTAAAAAATAATGTTATTTTTTAATAATAATCATATTTGTTATGCAACTGTGTCAAGAAGCATTCACAAATTAAAACGGTTTGATATCTTTTCCCCCAGTTTTCTCAATTGCTGACTAACAGTTCTTTACACTACTTCTGTTCCTAAGTGGAATCCATGGGCCACCTGAGCCAAATCTCCTGAAGTCCTTACTCATACAAATTTTAGTAACTATACCAATATAATTTTAGCAGAAACCTGGGATAGGAGAAGGAGAATCCGCCTTTTAAATAACCTCTTGGTGAATTCTTTTGCAAACTAAAGACTGAGAACTATCCTCTAATAATACACATAAATGATCACATGGGAGAGAGATTATTAGACCAAAAATGTTGCAGAATTTCCTCCTTATTGATGAATGGTGCGCTTTTTCTTACATTATACCTATTAAAAGGTAAGAAATTAAGGTTATACATGTAGCTTCTAACTGTTACCATTTAATGAATGCCTATCCTTTAAAGTACACAGTTGGAGAGTCATGCAAACAATATTGTGATTGTATGTTGTATGGTTTTCTGAGAGGCAATTTCAAATTGCTCTTCATATTGGATCATTCTTTCCAGTAGCATAACTTCAATTATTTAGAGACAATAATCACTTATTGTCCTAGAATATTGTTAGACAACTAAGATTCATTTCTTCAGTTTTCAATTTCTTTAAAGAAACAAAAATGTTGCTTAATAATAATGACTGTTTTGCAACTTGTAAGCTGTGATAATCCTTACTTGATTATCTAAAACAGTAAGGACCTGAGTCAGCTATTTAATTTCAGATAAAATGCTTTCTATAGAACATTAGTATGTATTATGGGTCACTTTGTGTGTTATGATCATCCAGTACCAATTCCTTTCTTAATTTCAAGTCTAAGCAGCAATAAAGTGAGTTGTGTCTTCTCTATATAGTAACTTTATACAAAGTCTTAGGAAAGAAACTGATTTGATCCTTATGTCCAATTCTAAAAGTTCCAGCTGTTGTCTTGAAGAGTCCCTAGAGGAGGTACTTCCATAACGTCAACAGAAAATCAATCTTAATCAGTGTTGTGGTTTTAAAAACCACTCCTTGGTGCGGTCACATCTTACAATATTTTCATTCAGAAACTTACATTTTAAAAAACAAAAATAGACACAAATAGCTGTGCCACTGTGCTGTTTTGTCATATGGATTCTAAAAGCCAAATGCAGGTGTGTGCTATGCATTCTTATCAGGGCAGGTCCAAATATAAATAAGTTAGTAAGTTTTTAACATTCCAGAAATAAATGTTTGGAAATTCTTATCAATATTATAAAAGCATGACAACTTTATCTTAGTTTTAGGGACAAATTATTCTTAGAAAGTTGACATCTCTTGTCAGTTATATTAACAGCATGTGATACCAAAATGGTACACAGCTCTCATTAAAAGGAAAATCTTTTGAGAAAATAGAGTGATTATTTCAAGGTAGTATACTCATTATTTTCATACATTTGAAAATTTAGGTAAGAGGATAAAGGGTTTCATCTATTTAATCTACTATGTCACATAAAATACTTCATTTGCCTGATTTAAAATGTTTGATAAACCTACAAGCAGTGATAACCCACCCCCACTAAAATCAAAGGCAAAGAGAAGGCAGTAGTACTAGTCTAAGAGAAAAATGACCTATGTCGAGAGCCTCATTGGCTGGTTCAAATCTCTGTTTTGCTCAAATTCCCATCCTGATTGAGTTAAACCTAGTATCTTTTTTGTTTTTTGGCCTGTTCATGCAGCTTGTGAGGTCTTGTTCCCTGACCAAGGCTTGAACTTGGGCCTTCTGCAGTGAAAGCACGGAATGCTAACCACTGGACTGTAAGGGAATTCCCTAAACCCAGTATCTTTAGTTGTTACTGTCTGTAATTAATTTTAACATATTGCTACACTTGGTCTCTTGGTTACATGATTGATTTGCATTTTGAAGAATATCATAAGGCCAAGTTCGTGTTTTTTTAACTTACACTTTGTCACCAAAATTAATTCAGAAACTGATCCTAGTATTATGTCAAATAATTATGACAACAGCATTCACTTATTTTATCTATTCTGTAGATATCCAGTCTATTTTTATCTATGGAGTACATATACCCTGGGGAAATTATATGTGCAAGGCTTATTCAATCATGAACTCACACTCAAGTAGAAGAAAGAAGATACGGGTTAAATATAAGTATAATATGCAGGGGAAAAAACTAAGGAAGATGGAAAGGATACTATGGTTTAAAAGGATTATCTGATGAATTCATTGACAACATAAGGAATTTGATAAATTATAAATCACAGAGTAATTTTTCACCAATTAGAATTGTTGAACTGGTGGTCTCACATGTGTGTCTCTTCTTTCTGCAGCCCTAGAACTCAGATTGTTGTTTAGTTGCTAAGTTGTGTCACTCTTTGCGACCCCATGGACTATAGCTCACCAGGCTTCTCTATCCATGGGATTCCCCAGGCACGAATACTGGAGTGAGTTGCGATTTCCTTTTCCAGGTTGGGATCTTCCCAACCTGGGGATTGAACCCGTGTCTCCTGCAGTGGCAGGCAGATTCTTTACCTCTGAGCCACCAGGGAAGCCCTTAGAACCCAAATTAGAATACCAAAAAATTCAGCAAGCAGAGGAAGTTATAAATTCAATAAAGGATTGAAAAGAAAAAAAAAAAAAACTCTATTAGTTGCATCAAAAATTATATATTTCTTTAAACATGTAAATTTAAATTTTGTTTATTAAAAGAAAAGATAGGAAAAGGCAGAGATTAGGGTAAAATCCAAACTAGAAATGAGAAAAGCAAAAGTGATCAAATTCTGACAAAGAAGAAAATGAGTAAAAACTAATTTTCACAAGAAAATTCATTTAGGACAATACAGGTCATCATTATTCACATCATCATCAAATATAAACACAATTACTAGAAAATTTTTCTATAAAAAAATTTTGGAAAAATACAACCACATAAGAAAATGTAAAAATCTGTTTTTCACAATTATTTTTTTTGTTTTTTTTAATCACAAATAATCCCAAAGACTTCTTTTAAATCACTGTATTCAGGAACCTAATTAAGAAGTATTAATTTTCTGGGTTCAAAAATACATAGCTACAATCTTAGTTTCTCAATAGCCACACATTGTTAGACACAACATTATTTAATACTCATAATGTTTCTAGTTCAATAGCAATCTGAAGAATTAAGCAAGATTTCTAAAATTATATTAAAATTCATAATATGTCACTGCCACATATGACTTCTAATAGCTGAAAAGGTTTTGCCAGACATAGAATTAACTCTTTCTATAACAGTTACATTTGTGACACACATGACTAATCATATTTTGCCTTAAGGTTAAATAACAAATGTTATGGTTTTATCTCTGAGCTGTTTCCTTATAAAGACAGTGAGACAATCAGAAAATGTATATTATATATAATATGATGTATTGTATATTATATATGTGTATAAATTGAAGGCATTTTCTATTATATGATTGAGTTTATTAAATAGAAAAATAGAACAAATAAAAAAAAAAAATAGAACAAATAGATCCTATGGAGGCTTTTAAAAAATATACTAGTCATTGTTATGGATGCTCTCAGACCATTTCCATTTGGAGCCCTGTGTTTTAAAAATATATTTTATATATATTTTCAGTATACTGTAAGTATCTTCTAATGGCATAAATATAATGAAAGTTTATATTTCACCTATATTATTATTAAATGTATTAGATCAGAAGAATGTATTTAATATATATCATTTATATATATTTATACTATGAAACCAATCACATTTTTTTAGTGCCTTAATGTTAATATCCAGGATATCAAAATTCACATTCAAATAGGAAGAATTCTGATATAAGTATATAAAAAATAGCTCCATGTTGATCACAATCTATTAAAATATATCCATTTGCCAACCTGTACACGTTAATAAAATACATTTATTTTAACATCAAATCATCAGGGCTTCAAAACAACATTCTAAAAAACCATTTAATCTTAAGAGGAGAGTAGGAAATGAAGGCCGTTTTACCCAAAAAAGGGATGCTGCTGTGCTACTCAGCATTTTTCTATCAATAAGCAATTTGCTTTATATAACATTTCAGCTGTAACTATAGCAACAATACCATTAAGGAAAATCTCAGAACTTCAGGCTTGCCTATTTATTTTTCTAAGTATTTTTTCTGAAGCATGATAATAAGACCTGCAGCAGGTTGAAAGTCTAATGATAGACTTTAAATGGTAGAGAAGTGATGGTCCCAAAATCTACATGAGCAATCATATTTGTGTCAGAGAAATCTTAATATTATCTTAATATGAATTCTTCATTAAAGAATCAACTAGATTGATTCAGAAACTCATAAACTTTTTGTCAGTAGAAGTGTTTAAGTAGATCCTGGGTGACCCCACTTAAAATTCTGTAAAGGAAAACCAAGAAATCAAGGGGATTGCTATTATGATACCATTGAGTTTCCTAGCTACCATGAAGCTTCTGAGTCAACAACAAAAAATTTATACATATTTTTGCTGGTCTGCTTATCTGCTTGTCATCCAGAATGTTATTTTTTTTTAAAGCCAAGAGATAATTACACTGATAATTTGTTTAGAACTCACTATTTTACTTACTGATAAATCGACAAATTGGTGAACAATGTCACCTGCAACTTGCCACTTTTTCTATGCCCCCTACAGTCTTGGCATTAGGGTGTTTTATTTATCCAAGGCCCACACATGCTTCAACTTGACATTCTAAAAATCAGATTTTTTTTGCTTATTAAATCTCTAATTTAGTTACTTTTGTTACTTTTAAAAGGGAAAATGATTGAGTTCATGGTGGATTCACTTTTTTTCCTTCAGCTTACACAATAAATTGTTCAGACTACAAAAACTTGTAATCATTTATAAGACTACATTTGCAAGTGTGTGCAATAAAGTGTTTGTGATATTTCTATTACCTTGTTCCTCCAAAAAATGAATGGGATTACTTTTGTGCCTTTTATAATCATTGAAATAAGAGTAACTCATAGCCAATATATATAAGTGACTGGCTGAGGCTCTTCCTCACTTACTTTATATGTAGATATAAGAATTTTCTCAGAATATATTAGAATATTAGTATTGACATTAAAACTAAGAGAAAACCAAGTAGGTGATTTAAATATCAATTTTCAATGGAATTACTGATATGTAAGGTAGAAAATCAATAAAGAAACCTAGTAGAATATTTGTACTATTAGTAACCTATATAAGGGTTATCATTCTTAGGTCTAGATGGATCAGTCGTCATGTCCTTATCCATCTCTTCTTTTATGTTTACATCTGTAAGATCTGCCCCCCAATTCCATATCTAAACACATGAAGTCAATTTTACTCTTTTGCTGTAAATTTCTATATAATGTACATTTTTGTATAATGTAAAACTATATTAACAAACACTTCCATAAATAGCAAGATGCCAACTAAAATCATGTGTACTATACCAGGGTTTAAAATTATAAAACAAAATTATTGGGATTATAATTGCACAATTTGATTGACATTTTTCTGTGCCCATTTTTCTTTGAATAAAGCAGGATCATTTTTCTAGTCACCTTCTCACTACAATTAATAAGCATTTTCCTAAACTAAGAAAGTAATCTCTGAGTGTTTGTTTTAAATACCATTACATAAATAATATATACATGCACATGCATTAATTAAAATACTACTGAATAATTACAGTAACACAATGTTGACAGAACTTGTTGAGGGAAATCAGGGGCTTAGTTTCCTTTCAGAATATATGAAAATAAATATGTATTTTATACTAAATATAAAAGAACTAAACAGGGTTAATTTCCTTACAATGTTTATCTTTTCACTTTGCTTACAGTTTCCTTTGTTGTGCAAAAGCTTTTAAGCATTATCAGGTCCAACTTGTTTACTTCTGTTTTTATTTCCATTACTCTAGGAGGTGGGTCATAGAGGGTCTTGCTTGGATATATGTCATCAAGTGTTCTGTCTGTGTTTACCTCTAATAGTTTTATAGCTTCTGGTCTTACATTTAGGTCTTTAATCCATTTTGATTTTATCATTGTGCATGGTGTTAGGAAGTGTTCTAATTTCATTCTTTCACATGTTGCTGTCCAGTTTTACCAGCACCATATATTGAAGAGGCTGTCTTTGCCCCATTGCATATTCTTGCCTCCTTTGTCAAAAATAAGGTACCCATAGGTGTATGGGTTTATTTCTGGGCTTTGGATCTTGTTTCATTGGTCTATATTTCTGTTTTTGTGCCAGTACCATACTTTCTTGATGACTGTAGCTTTGTAGTATAATCTGAAGTCAGAAAGATTGATTCCTCAGATCCATTCTTCTTTCTCAAGAGTGCTTTGGCTATTTGGGGTCTTTTGTGTTTCCATATGGAACACATATGTTTTCCATATGTTCACATATGAATTGTGAAGTTTTTTGATCCAGTTCTATGAAATATGTCATTGGTCATTTGAAAGGGATTGCACTGAATCTGTAGATTGCATTTGGTGGTATAGTCCTTTTCACAATATTGATTCTTCCTACCCAGGAACATGGAATATCCCTCCATCTGTTTATGTCATCTTTGATTTCTTTCATTCAGTCAGTCAGTTCAGTCGTTCAGTCGTGTCCGACTCTTTGTGACCCCATGAATCGCAGCACACCAGGCCTCCCTGTCCATCACCAACTCCCGGATTTTACTCAAACTCATGTCCATCGAGTCGGTGATGCCATCCAGCCATCTCATTCTGTCGTCCCCTTCTCCTCCTGCCCCCAATCCCTCCCAGCATCAGGGTCTTTTCCAATGAGTCAACTCTTCGCATCAGGTAGCCAAAGTATTGGAGTTTGAGCGTCAGCATCAGTCCTTCCAATGAACACCCAGGACTGATCTCCTTTAGGATGGACTGGTTGGATCTCCTTGCAGTCCAAGGGACTCTCAAGAGTCTTCTCCAACACCATAGTTCAAAAGCATCAATTTTTCAGCGCTCAGCTTTCTTCACAGTCCAACTGTCACATCCATACATGACCACTGGAAAAACCCTAGTGTCTTATAATTTTCTGTGTACAGTTCTTTCATCTCCTTAGGTAAGTTTATTCCTAGATATTTAATACTTATTGTTGCAGTGGTATATAGGATTGATTCCTTAATTGCTCTTTCTTATTTTCATTGTTAGTATGTAGAAATGCAAGTGATTTTAATGTATTCATTTTTTATCCTGCAACTTTGCTAAATTCACTGATTAGCTCTCATAATTTTCTGATACTATCTTTAGCGCTTCCTATGTATTGTGTCATGTCATCTGCAAATAGTGAGAGCTTTATTTCTTCTTTTCTGATCTGGATTCCTTTTATTTCTTTTTCTTCTCTGATTGCTGTAGCTAGGACTTCCAAAACTATGTTGAATAACAGTGGTGAAAGTGGACACCTTTGTCTTGTTCCTGCTCTTAGAGGGAATGCTTTCAGTTTTTCACCATTGAGAATAATGTTTGCTGTAGGTTTATCATATATGGCCTTTACTATGTTGAGGAAGGTTCCCCCTATACTCATTTTCTAAGAGTTTTAATCATAAATGGGTGCTGAATTTTGTCAAAGGCTTTTTCTGCATCTATTGAGATTATCACATGATTTTTATCTTTCAACTTGTTAACACGGTGTATCACATTGATTGATTTGTGTATATTGAAGAACACTTGCATCCCTGGAATAGACCCAACTTGATCATGGTGTATGAGCTTTTTGATATGTTGCTGAATTCTGTTTGCTAAAATTTTGTTGAGGATTTTTGCATCTATGTTCATCAGTGATACTGGCCTGTAATTTTCTTTTTTTGTGTTGTCTTTGTCTGGTTTTGGCATCAGGGTGATGGTGGCCTCATGGAATGAGTTTGGAAGTGGTCCTTCCTCTGAAATTTTTTGAAAGAGTTTTAGAAGGATAGGCATTAGCTCTTCTCTAAGTGTTTGACAGAATTCTCCTGTGAAGCCATCTGGTCCTGGGCTTTTGCTTTTTGGGAGATTTTCGATCACAGCTTCAATTTCAGTGCTTGTAACTGGGTTGTTCATAATTTCTATTTCTTCTGTGTTCAATCTTGGTAGATTGAACTTTTCTAAGGATCTGTCCATTTCTTCCAGATTATCCATTTTATTGCCATATAGTTGTTCATCATAGTCTCTTTAATCCTTTGTATTTCTGCATTGTCTATTGTAACCTCTCCTTTTTCATTTCTAATTTTGTTGATTTTATTCTTCTCTTTTTTTTTTTTTTTTTCTTGATGAGTCTGGCTAAAGGTTTGTCAATTTTGTTTATCTTCTCAAAGAACCAACTTTTAGTTTTAGTAATCTTTACTATTGTTTCTTTCATTTCTTTTTCATTTATTTCTGCTCGGATCTTTATGATTTCTTTCCTTCTACTATGGGGGTTTTTCTTGTTCTTCTTTTTGCAGTTGTTTTACCTGTAAAGTTAGGTTGTCTATTTGATGTTTTTCTTGTTTCTTGAGGTGTGGCTCTATTGCTATAAACTTTCGTCTTAGAACTGGTTTTTCTGCATTGCATAGGTATTGAATTGTTGTGTTCTCATTGTCATTTGTTTCTAGAAATTTATTGATTTCCTTTTTGATTTCTTCAGTAACCTGTTGGTTATTTATAAATCTGTTGTTTAATATCCATGTGTGTGTGTTTCTTACAGTTTTTTTCTTGTAATTGATATCTAATATCATAGTGTTGTGGTTGGAGAAGATGCTTGATACAATTTCAACTTTATTAAATTTACTGAGGTTTGATTTGTGACCCAAGATGTGGTCTAACCTGGAGAATGTTCCATGTGCTCTTAAGAAGAAGGTGTATTCTTCTGCATTTGGATGGAATGTCCTGAAGAATCAATGAGATCCATCTCATCTAATGTATCATTTAAGACTTGTGTTTCCTTACTAATTTTCTACTTTGAAGATCTGTCCATTGGTGTGAGTGGGGTGTTAAAGTCTCCTACTATTATTGTGTTACTGTCAATTTCTCCTTTTATGTCTGCTAGTGTCTGTCTTATGTATTGAGGTACTCCTATGTTGGGTGCATAGACATTTACAATTGTTATGTCTTCCTCTTGGATTGATCCCTTGATCAATATGTAATGTCCTTCCTTCCTTTATTTTAAGGTCTGTTTTGTCTGATATGAGGACTGCTATTCCAGCTTTCTTTTGCTTCCCATTTGCATGTAATATATTTTTCCATCCTCTTACTTTCAGTATATATGTATCTTTAGGCCTGATGTGGGTTTCTTGTAGACAGTATATATATGGGTCTTGTTTTTGTATGCATTCACCCACTCTGTGTCTTTGGGTTGGAGTAGTTAGTCCATTTACATTTAAAGTAATTATTGCTATATATGTTCCTATTGCCATTTTCTTAGTTGTTTGGGGTTGATTTTGTAGATATTTTTTCTTTTCTTGTATTTCTTGATTATATAAGCCCCTTTAACATTTGTTGTAAAGCTAGTTTAGTGGTACTGAATTCTTTTAACTTTTGCTTATCTGAAAAGCTTTTGATTTCTCAATCAGTTTTGAAAGAGATCCCTCCCAGGTACAGAAATCTTGGTTGTAGATTTTTCCCTTTCAGTACTTGAAGTACATCCTGCCATTCCTTTCTGGCCTGCAGAGTTCCTGCTGAAAGATCAGTCATTAAGTGTATGGGGTTTCCCTTACATAACATAACATAACATAACATAACATAACAAGTGTATATTACTTGTTGCTCTTCCCATGCTACTTTTAATATTCTTTCTTTGTGTTCAGCCTTTGTTAGTTTGATTAGCATGTGTCTTAGCATATTTCTCTTTGAGTTTAACCTGTATGGGACTCTTTGTTCCTCTTGGACTTGATTGACTATTTCCTTTTCCATGTTGGGGAATTTTCAATTATAATCTCTTCAAAAATTTTCTCATACCCTTTCTTTTTCTTCTTCTGGGACCCCTATAATTCAAATGTTGGTGCATTTGATCTTGTCCCAGAGGTCTCTGGGACTATCCTCAGTTCTTTTCATTCTTTTTACTTTATTCTGCTCTTCAGAAGTTATTTCCACCATTTTATCTTCAGCTCTCTGATTCGTTTTCTGTTTCAGACATTCTGCTACTGATTCCTTCTAGAGTATTTTTAATTTCAAAAATTGTGTTTTGTATGTTTATTCTTTAATTCTTCTAGGTCTTTGTTAATTCATTATTGCATTTTCTACATTTTGTTTTCAAGGTTTTTGATCATCTTTACTATCATTGTTGTGAATTCCTTTTCAGGTAGTTTGCCTATTTCCTCTTCATTTACTTGGACTTCTGTGTTTTCAACGTGTCCCTTCATTTATTTTAGTATTTCTCTGCCTTTCATTATTTTTTTAACTTACTGAGTTTGAGATATCATTTTCCCAGGCTTCAAGGTTGCCTTCTTTCTTCCTTTTGGTTTTTGGCCCTCCTAAGGTTGGTCAGGTGGTTTCTGTAGGGTGAGATTTGTGCTGAGTTTAGGTTTGTTTGCTTGGTTTTTGTTTTTGTTTGCTTGTTTATTTTTGGTGTGTGTGTTGTTTGCTTTTCCTCTGATGGGCAAGGCTGAGTGGGGTGGTAATCCTGTCTGCTGATGATTTGGTGTATATTTTTGTTTTGTATTGTTGTTTAGATGAGGTGTCCTGCACAAGGTGCTACTGGTGGTTGGGTGATTTAAGTGGTTTCCTTTGTGTGAGTTCTCACTATTTAATACAGAGGAGCCTGGTAGGTTACAGTCCATGGGGTCACAAAGAGTCAGACACGACTGAGCGACTTCACTAGGGTAGTTCTCTGGTAGTCTAGGGTTTTGGAGTCAGTGCTCCCACTCCAAAGGCTCAGGGCTTGATCTGTGGTCAGGAATGAAGATTCCTCAAGTGGTTTTTTATGGCATTAAGTGAGATTAAAACAAATATCCAAAAACAAGAAACCAAAGATGAACCCCAGACAAATAGCAGTTACAAAATCAGGGAAAGAATAATTACAATAATGGAATATGCACTTACACATATATACCCATGAGCAAAGTCAAAACAGTCCAACAGAAATAAAGTACAGTACATTGACCTGGCAAACAAAGGAAATAAAAAACTATATTTACCAGTTAAGAACAAAACTAACTAAAGCACAAACTGGAAAACAAAACTATAGCAAGATGCCAAGTGGGGAATAAAGCAATGAAAATAAAACTAACAAATATGTTAAAGGAAAGAAAAGAAAGAAAGAATAGATAAGCAAAGTTAAAATAGAGCTAGATAAAGAAGATTTATATACATTAAAGATTAACTGCAAGGGGGAAAGAACAGTAGGAAATACAAACAAAGGAAAAATGTAGAAAAAATATAATAGTTTTTAACAATTAAAATTATAGAAAAAAGAAGAATTAAAAAAAGGAAGAAAAAAGAAAACCAAAAAAAAAAAAAAAAAGAAAAGAAAAGGAAACAGCACAGAACTACAAAAGCCCCACATAGAGGCAGAGGTTTATAACAATAGAAAGTGTGACTGAATATACACATATACATATACACCCATAAGCAAAATCAAAACAGTTCAACAAAAATAAAGTACAAAAGATTGACCCTGTGAACAAAGGAAATAAAAAATTATATCTACCAGAACAAAACTAACTAAAGCACAAATAGGAAAACAAAATTAAAGCAAGGTGCCAATTGGGGAATAAAGCAATGAAAATAAAACTAAGAAATGTGTTAAGAGGAAAGGAAAGAAAGAAAAGAAAGAAAGAATAGATATGCCAAGTTTAATAGAGATAGATAAAGAAGATTTATATACATTAAAGATGAGCTGCAAGGGGAAAAGAAAAGTAGGGAAAGCAAACAAAGGAATAAATGTAGAAGAAATAGTAAGTTTAAAAAATTAAAAATTTAAATTTAAAAAAGAAAAACTCCACAGAACTGCAAAAGCCCAACGCAGAGACAGAGGCTTATAACAACTATAAAAAAATGTGACTGAAAAAAAAAAAGCTCAAAAGCTAAATTAGATTTTATAGCGTCAATAAAATTAACTACAACAGACCAGGGCGGGGGGGAGGGTAGAGTGGTAGAGGGGGAAAAAAAAGAAAAAATTCCAAAATAATCTACAGAACAAATCAAAACACAAAAATAAATGTTTTTCTTGGGTTACTGCTTTCCCAAGCAGTCCTTTCACTTGCTGGGAGTCACAGTCCATCTCACCTCCCTAGGATGCCCTCCAGTACTATGCTGATCTCTGGACCTGCTGTGGGAGCAGCTCAGATTATAATCTGGTCCTTCTCCTGTCTGCTTTTGCCTCCAATGTCCACAGCAATCAGAACTAGTGCATTTTATTTTATGGGAGCTCTCAAATGATCTTTTATATATTCCACAGACACAGTGTCTGCCTAGTCGATCATGTGGATTTAATCTATAGCTTTTACAGCTGGTGGGAAGGTTTTCAGTCTTCTTCCTTAGCCACACTGCCCCTGGGTTTCAATTGTGAAATTATTTCCATTGTTTCCCCATCTATTTGCCATGAAGTGATGGGACTGATGCCATGATCTTAGTTTTCTGAATGTTGAGCTTTAAGCCAACTTTTCCACTCTCCTCTTTCACTTTCATCAAGAGACTCTTGAGTTCTTCTTCGCTTTCTGCCATAAATGTGGTGTCATCTGTATATCTGAGGTTATTGCTATTTCTCCCGGCAATCTTGATTCGGGTTTGTGCTTCCTCCAGCCCAGCATTTCTCATGATGTACTCTGCATATAAGTTAAATAAGCAGGGTGACAATATACAGCCTTGAAGTACTCTTTTCCCTATTTTGAACCAGTCTGTTGCTCCATATCCCATTCTAACTTTTGCTTCCTGAACCGAGTGCAGATTTCTCAGGAGGCAGGTCAGGTGGTGTAGAAAGGTCTGGCAACCAGTATTGGCTCATAAGCTCCAGTATTCTTGCCTGGAAAACCCCCGTCCCCGACAGAGAAGCCTGGCAGGCCACAGCCTACAGGGTCGCAAAGAGTTGGACACTACCGAAACGACCCCGCGTGCATAGCCACAAGACTGTTTTTTGCCTGTGGCAGTATTTTTTTGCCCCAGTGAGAGTTAAGAGTGAAGGTGGTGCAGCTGCTTGGCTTGCGGGGACACTGTCAGCACCAAGTGTTAGCCTCCGCCACAGTAGTTACGGACCTATGAGAGTCTTTTCTCGAGCATTTTGTAGCTGGGGATCAGAAGGCCTCTTTGGCCTATCTTTCTCCATAGCTCTGCCCGTTCAGGCACTTAAAGGGCTCCCTTGCCTGGGGCCCTTCTCTGTGGTTCGGCGCATCAGGCACATAGAGGCCCCCCCCCCCCCCCCCCCCCCCGCCGGGATCCTACTCCGTAGTTCAGTGCTTCCGGTGTTTGATGGGCCCGCTCAGCTCTCTATTGCTCAGCTGCTGATGCTGGCATGTGGGGAAAGAGAAGCTATGGTGATGGCTCCACCCCCTAGGCGTGACTCAGCAGTATCACCTTGCTTCCATGGCTGCCTGACTTTCCTCCACAGGCATTTACCACCACAAACTCCTCCCTAACATCCCCTCAATCCATCTCTGTGCAGTCAACAGCAGTTGTTGCCCTGGGATTGCTCCACAATCCCTCAACTCCAGCTCCCAGCTGTTGCACCTTCCAGGGGACTTGCATCCCTGTCCGGGGTATGTATGGCTGCAGCAAGGACTGTCTGATTCTCTTTGCATTTAGGCTGCCACAGATCAGCTGTTTCACTCTCAGCCTTAAATGTTTCTCCTCTGACTCAAACAATTGCCCCGATGTGGGGATTGGACCCCTGCTTCAATTCCCCCTCCAGCCAAGGGCAGGTCCAGTCCTACTAACACTCCTGTTTTTCCCCCTGGTTCCTTTGTCCTACTGAGTTTTGCGTGGTTCTATATATTCTTTTCCACTGGTCAGGTAGGTCCTCCTGTTCACTCTCAGTTGTTCTGTGTCTGAAGGTGTACTCCTCATGTATCCGTGGAGAGGGATGTACTCCACATCCACCTACTTGTCTGCCATCCTGTTCTCCTCCTGATTTTATTGAATATTTTTAAGGATGTATTTTATTTAATGATCCCTCTACTAGAAAAATATTTTAAATACAGCAATGCAAATATAAATCAGAATGTCAAGGGAAGGAAACAGAGAGTGGTTTAGCTTCTCTAATTCCTTTTGTAAAATATTACTCATCTGCTTCAGAATCATGTACTCAACAATATGCCAATAATGTGTATTATACATTCAGACACTCATAGTTCAGTCTTGCTCAGGGTTATCTTGCTGCCAGCAAACAGGCAGATGGGCTCATCTACATCTGAAGACTCATTATAGTTACTCATGGGACCTAGGGAAGAAAAGATGTTTCAGGTATGTTTAACTTTCACATGTGCTTGTCTCTGGTGCTAGAGGTAGTAAGGATGATATGTGGTGTTGAGGGATTGAGATTGGGATACTAGATAGTATGTAAAGTCAGATTGGCAAAGATATCAATATTACTAAATATTAGGCATCAAAACCACTACCATTATCCTGTTCATTCATGCAATGCAAACACCAGTAACTGTAGAACTACACTAGAATTTAACAGATATATAATAACAGAAAGTGAATACCAGCTTTTAAATAAAGATTATAAATACAACTGTTCTTTTTTTTTTACACTGCTAAAGAACAAGAGAATTTACTAATGGACCCTACAAGATTCCAGGTTGCAGCCTCACAAGCAGCATTGACTAGCAGGACCATTGACCCACCTGGGGACCTTCCCAGTCTTATACCTTAGCCACCTTGAGAAGCCCATGAGACCTCAGTCAGTCCCTCTTGCCTAGAATCTCATGTTCATCTCATCAAGTCTGCTCAGTGTTTCTCAGGCAGTAAGAATGTGACATCAGGGGTGAGCCGAGGTGAAGGGAAGAACAGAGAAAGAAAAATGGAAAAAGTCTGGCCAGATATACATGAGATGTTGTTTTCACACCTGCTCATATTGCTGCCAGGATCAATGTTGCAGTAGTGATGTCAGGATCACAAGGTGTTCTAAGGCCTTTTGAACACAGCAGAGGCTGAACTGCTATACGGGGAAGTTAGCCATAAGCCTCATTGCCTAACACGCTCAGCTGAATCAAATGAATATTTCTGAGTCAAAAGTGGCATGATTGAATATGTCATTTTGCAAAGAATCTAAAAATCTATGCTGAAAATAAAAACTGCTTTCTGTGTTTTTAAGTGTGTATAGTGCACTTCAGCTGAAAAACAGAACTATAATACAGAATTCCCATTTTTAACAGATAACTGATTTCCATTTAGCATGTAACTTCCTCCCTAGGCTACTTGTATTTATCTGAAGAGGCCAAGCTGCCCTGCAGGAATTCCAGCGCGATGCAGAGGCTACAAGTCTGCACAGGTGACTAGGGTGGCGACGGAAGACACTGGATGAGAGAATTGATGTAGCTAAGAAAAACTAATCTACAAGTATACTCATGCTTTAAAAGTGGAGGGAAAACAGGTTCGGGGAGAAAGTGAATACACATATTTCATTTAATCCCTGTAACTCTTGTGAACTATTAGTTGACATCTGACTCTTTGCAACCCCATTGTCTGTCCATGGGATTCTCAAGGGAAGAATATTGGGGTGGGTTGCCATTCCCTTCTCCAGGGGATTATCCCTACCCAGGTATCCTGCATTGTAGGCAAATTCTTTACCATCTGAGCTATCTATAATTATGTTCATTATACAGGTATATAGAAACTATATATAGAAACATATATATATAGAAACAGATATATAGAAACTAAGAAGAAACATGGTTCTCAGTATCTAAAGTTAGAAGTGGCAGATCTCAGATCTGAATCTCAGCTGTAGATTTAGGTCTTTAGAACATAAGGAATACTTAAACAATAGTTATAGGGCTTCCCTGGTGGCTCAGATGGTAGAAAATCTCCCTGCAATGCGGGAGACCTGGGTTCAATCCCTGCGTAGGGAAGATCCCTTGGAGAAGGAAATGGCAACCAGTATTGCCATTTCTGTCACTGCCAAATGGCACTCCAGTATTCTTGCCTGGGAAATCCCATAGACAGAAGAGCCTGCTGGGCTGTCATCCAAGGGGTCACATGAGTTGGATACAACTTAGTGACTAAACCACCACCAAACCAGAGTTAGAGGTGCTATTTCCTAGGGATGATATGGAGAAGAAGTAAACGGAGGGCAGATTCTTGAAGAAGAGCTCCATTGAGACTGGAAGAAAAGCCAGCAAAGCACACTAAAAAGCATCATATATGAAAGTTGCAGTTTTATTAAACTCAAGGGAAGAAAGGTAAGAACTTCAAGGAAGTGATAGGTAACACTGGCAAATATTGCACTGAGGTTAAATAACAGATTGCAAAAGGCTGACTGACATGTTTTTTATCTTTTTCTTTTTTTATAATTGAACCAAGTACTCTCTATATATCCTTCTTGTTTGCTGTGTTCCTCTCATTTTTGCAATAATTGTTTTGATTTTTCTAAAGTGGGCTGCATAACTAACTGTGAACAATTGTTTCACCAGTGATTAAATATATACTTCTACTGAAAACAAGAGTTATGATATATACTACATTGTTTCATGTTTATGTGATAAGCACAAGACTTTGAAAACACAAATGAACAAATCCCTAGAATTAAATTCAAATTTTGTGTTTGAATATTTCTTTGAACATTAGATTGTGAAGTATAAATTTATTTGTGGGTATCATTTTTTCCTTATAGAGTATTAAATAATAAGACTTGATGTGAACTACTTCCCATAGAATAAAATTAAATACTTCCTTTCTTCTCTTTCAGTTTTTAAAATGGAAAAATCAGTTAATATGTAAATATGAGAATATTTATATGATTTTAAATAAATAAATATATTTATTTATTAAAGCATACATTAATGCATTATATTAATGCATATATTAAAAACACTATATATTAATGCATATATTAAAAATACTATATATAATAAGCTTTATTTCTAGCAAAGCTACTGAGATATCATACTGTATAATTTTCTCCTCATACTTTATAATTCACTCATTCATTCAATTAATTTCTCATTTGACATATTTTTACCGTATACTGTTAGACTTGGTTAAGACAGAGATTAAACACACAGTTCTTATTTTGACAAGCCCCAGATCTAGGGAAAAAAAGAAAAGCATAGTCTTACTATCCTTATGATAACAGTTAGTAGAAAGTGCTCTAGAAGCACATAAAATGCAACTAATGTAAAGAGAAGACAGCAAGAGTCAGGGAAAGTTTCTCAGAAGTGACAACTGGCAGGACTGTGAAGAACTAGTGTTAATCAGACAAAGGAGAGCATGCTAGGCAAGGCCCAAGTTGGACAGGGAGTCATGCCCAAAGGGATATGGCATGAAAAACAGAGTGACTAAAACATAGAAGATAATCAATAAATGGAAATTTTGCTCTCCTGCATTTCCATAAGTTGTCTTACACCCATATTATATGTGTCCTAAAATAGTTCCTTTACTCTGGAGATCAAGCTAAAAAGGTATTTCAAACATCAGATACTAAAGCATCATTGATTATAAAAAGAAAAGCAAAACATAAATTTGATATTTAGCTTAAAATGTATATTATATATTATAAAAGAAGACTGGTTATTTAGCATTGAGACCCATATTTATAGAATTGCTGCTGCTAAGTCACTTCAGTTGTGTCCGACTCTGTGCGACCCCATGGACAGCAGCCCACCAGGTTCCTCTGTCCACAGGATTCTCCAGACAAGAACACTGGAGTGGGTTGCCATTTCCTTCTCCAATTTATAGAATTAATATTAACCAATATATAGCTTCTCATAAATTAAGGCATGCAACATTTTGGTTGTATTTTACCACTACTAATTTCTGACACAATCCATGCATTTAAAACAGAATTTCAAAATATTTAATTGACTGAACTGTTACAAGTTCAGGACCCACAACTGACCTCTAGCCTCCACACTGCCATTTATAGTGATACATAGGAGATCTAAATAAAAATTTTAACAAAATAATAAAATTTAAAATGTACCTTTATAACATATGAGACTTTTAAAACCTAATCTTTATATATTTTAATTTTCTTTCTGCAAAACAATCATACTCATACCTATGCTATTTACCAATAATTTCCTGATTTACCCTTGAAAATAGTGAGGTAAAAGTTACTTGGTAATGTGCCTGAGGACAGTGGGCAGGTTTCCTTGCAATAGAAAATCCCCAGTGGAACAAGAAATGTATACCCAAATGGGAAAAAAAAAAAAGCTAATTGGTAATCTGTAAGCTGTCTATAAACTTTTAATTGTCCTAAAATTACTTTTGTGGTTATTTTTAAAATATGCTTTTAATGGAATTATATATATTCTCTATTCACATCAGTCTCAGAGAATCTCTTGACTTTAATAAAGAAAATATTATAATATTTGTTAATCATAATATAATGTTATACTCATTTTATACGGTAAAGTTTTAAGGAAATTCTAAAACTACTCTTTGATTTTTTTGGCTTAACACACATGCAGACACACATACACATCTAAATACACACACACATATGTATATTATTAGGAGTTGATCTAGGTTTTAAAAATATCTTTGCATAACAATCAACAAAAGTATAGGATTTAAAAAAGATATCTCTATATATTCTCTCTGGTTTTACAGAGTTAAATATACTTCATATCAATAATATTCTACTTCATATTTAGCTTATTAAAATACTTTCTTCACATTCTTTTGATTCCCTATTTGATTTATTATAAATTAGGAAAATTAAATACTATATGTTAATATTTTTCTAAATAATATATTAATATAGCATGGCATAAATACTACAGATCTAACTGAAAGCTACATTTCAGTACATAGTGCTAAACTTTTAAATATATATGTTTATATTAGCATATATATAATTATTTAAGACAATTACAGTTAATAAAATGTATCATCACATTGCAGGTATGAATGAGGTCTTGGGCAAAAGAGTGAAATGAAGGAAACAGTACTGCTAAAGATGCAATCAATTCTTATTTCAGAAGAATCATTTTTCCAAATGCACTTGGGTGATAAGTTCTGTTTGTTTCTGCATAAAAGTCAAGGTAATTTTACCACATCAGTTATAAAACAACTAATGATTTTATTCTCCTAGACTGAAAGAAAAGGTGTTAGTTGTTCAGTTGTGTCTGACACTTTGTGACCCCATGGACAGTAGACCGCCAGGCTCATCTGTCCATGGAATTCTCCAGGTAAGAATACTGTGGTGGGTAGATATTCCCTTCTTCAGGGGATCTTCCTCACCCTGGGATTAAACTCAGGTTTCCTGGATTGCAGGCAAATTCTTTACCATCTGAACTACCAGGGAAGACCCTAGACTGAATAGTAAGACCTCTCCTATGAACTTAAACATGATTGTTTATTGTGTTTTCCCAACCAGCTACCAAAGTTCCTGCTCACTTAGCTACATTTAAGCCCATATATTTTTTCTCTTTGTGAGCAGAACGTATTTTTGGACCCTTCATCCCTGAAAAAACTGTAAAGTCTGTGCATGCCTCTTGCTACCTTTGAAGCTGTTCTGGAACAGGTGTTATTTTAAATGATAAATTTAATTATATTTTAATTTGAAAAACATGCTTGAGCACACAACATGTATTAAATTGACATCATCTTAGCATGTTGTATAAAATCAAGTATGAAGCTGAAAATACTTTTTACTGATGAACTTGCAAGAATATTACAATGATAAACTGTTACTACCTCTCCTTTCCTAAACCTGGAGCTCCTCCCTATGATAACTGACTGAAGCTAGTTAAGTCCAGCTAATGTTGCAGGACACCAGGAATGGATCCTCACAATGAGCATGCACTGACCCCTTACATCACCATATGTCCAAAAATGTCCTCAATAAAAGCTGATCGTATAGTGACAAAAGTTCAGTTTAGGAAAAACAATTATAATTGTTATGATAACAACTGCCTGGAGGTAGAAAGGCAAGATTATACTGTCCAGGGAGATGACTTTCTGATGTTATTTCAGTTCTAGAGTCTATTTAAGAGGAGCAGGAAGAGTATTAGATTGACATTTCTTTAAGCAACTTCAATGCTATCTATTTTGGAAAAGTTTTAGAAAAATCTGACCTGAGGCTAACACAGGATTATACTGTGTTAAGCCTCTGCAGCGTAGTTATTTAATATGCTCAGTTGTTGGGGAGAACTGTGTTTTAGTATTTGGACAAACTGGGGTTCTGTGTGATGTACCAATATTATCTTGTGACTGCTAATTAGCTGAATAAGGGCATATGTTCAGCATACAGGGCTGTCTGTCTCTTTGGACTTGCTTTCTGTAGCCTTCACTATCACAGATTCATAAAACATCTTAAGCAAATATTTGATTAAAATTGTCAATGTATGTGGCAATAAACTAACATGAACCCCAAAGTGCACATATTATCAAGAACTATAATAAAAATATTGTAAACAAAATACAGGAGAAATAAAACTACCCTTCATTTTAAGAATGGATGATAGAAGAAAGTTGATGATTTTTACTTATTAAATATAGAATATGCCCAGTACAGTTACTTAAACAATCGTTCTGCACTTTAACCAGGTGCTTAAAAACTAGAGATAATAATATTGTTGTCTATCTATTTTCCAGTGTACTTTTTACATTTTTGTATGTCTGAATAAAGTCTATTAAGGTTAGAAAAGAGTATTTATTTTGTGTTATCTTAAAAAGAAACAGTATCAAATACTTAACCAATGTCTTCTTATTACTCACTTACTTTTTCATATCCTGATTACCAATACACCATAAATTCAGGGTAAGTCATTTTGATGAGACTACATTTTTCTTATGGTTACTTAATAAAGTCACACATTATGCTATGACTATATTTGAGAAGGATGAAGGAGAAAAAAAAGAACTCTACAAGTGAGAGGATTACTGGAATCAGAAAAAGAGATTATAGGTTGTTTTTGCTTTTAAATCTGTCATTAAATTCCATAATAACTTACAAAGATTTCTGTATGCACTCTCTGCAAATGGATTCATTCATATGTGGTTTGCAATAGCTTTCTTCTCAAATATGTATTTAAATATGTGAAAATAATTAGGAATATGCTCTGTCACAATTAACAAGATATGGCACTATTTTCTAAGTCCAAATATAATTGCTCTAAAATAAAAAGCAACTTTTTTCCCCTCATATATTGCACAATATTTGAGTGAACAGAGCTTCACTGGCACACAGAGGAATGATTCTTTTAACTCTACTGTATTTTAACTACTAATGTAAGATTCCTATTCTAATTTATCTGATTTTCCATTTTACTATTAGTATTAAAATGTAGATCTAAACCAGGTGTTGTTCTTTAAACAAATGTATAACACAAAATGCTGAATAAAATCCATTCAAATAAGTTAAATTATTTTAGAACCAAAATTTAAAGTACATTTAACTTAAAGTTCAATTTTCTTACATGTAAAGTGGGACCAGGTTGGTGAAAAACTATGTGTTACTTTTCAAATTAAAATTTGAATAAACCTCTACTAACAAATGATTTTGGCCTTTCATACAGTTCATGAGTATAAATGAACATGAACTTGGGCAGACTCCAGGAGATGGTGAGAGACAGGGAGGCCTGGCGTGCTTTAGGCCAAGGGGGTCACAAAGAGTCAGACACAACTGGGTGACTGAACAATAACACATGATTTAAAGAAACTAATATGGGGCATATTCCATCAAATTATGGCAATTATCATTTGTGATCACTTGAGAATTTCATTAGCTCTAGAAATTTATTCCCTTAAATAAGCCTGTGATGTTTCATAGAGGCAAATGGAAATTTGCAAGGGCAGAGCAAGAGGTCAACAGTAAAGATATTCTTACTTTTATATAATATATATGTGCTATCTATATGCATATATATTATACCAAAAGAGGTAAGCATACAAAAAACCCCAGAAAAGTGTACTCCATTTAAATTAAACATATCCTATAACTGATGATTCATAACACATAGTAATTTGTGGCCCAGTTTAAAATATCAATCAACTTTAGTAGATGAGAATTTTGAGGAATTTTGACTGGGATTTACAGATAGAATTATAAAGTGGCCAATAATCTAGGAGAGATATTACACAAAGTAAAATTTTTTTTTTTACAATACTACTGACTTGATTTTGGAGAAATAGTCAACTCAGTGTTTTCATTTTTGAAGTACAAATAACAATACCTATCACACGAGTCTTTGTGGTTAAAAGAGGTAATACACATATAGTCTTTTCCAAAACAACTGGCAATAACACGCCAGATATATTGGTGTGTGTAGAAAAAAAAGAGCAAAAACTTCGGGTTGAAATATTGGCCTTATATTATTAAGTCTATTATCAAATGTTAAGTATTGAACAGAACTCTGCCTAGTCAGGTAATACTTTATCAGGTAGTAGCAAATGAAGTACAATTTTAAATAATGCTGACGTAGGCTAGAATATGCTAGAATTTCATAGGGAAAAAAATACTAATACAAAGAAGGTTGCAGAAATGTGTTTCACATCCAGTATATTGAAATCTATTAGTTTCAACCAATAAGCAGCACTGTTGTATACATTTATATGTTTTTAATGTTTAAAAATGAAATTTAAAAAGAGAATATTAACCTGCCTATTCCTCCCCATGGCTTTTCTCCCCACTCACAGACAGTTATTCTTCTTTGTTATGAAAGGCGGGTGTTAAAAGGAGAAAAATAAAATGAGAGTAAGCTCATTCACATGTTATGTGCTAAAGGTAGATGACATGTAATAGTTTTAAAAAACTTGGAGATAGTACATTATCAATTACTTGAAAATTAAATTTAGTAGGTAATATATCTACGTAAAATGAATTGTTACACACACACGCATGCACAGTCACACACACACACTATTTATACAGTTTTTTCTTTTTACTAAATAATTTATACAACATTTAGTTTATCCTGGTCTCTTATCTTACTACACCTTTGTTTCTGAGAAGTTTGATGGTTTATCTTAATTATTAACAATTCTGACAGAAGACTAAAGAACTAGCACAAATGTCTGTTGATATTTTAAAGACAGTAAACAAGGTTTATTGAAAACTTAGAAGGAAGATTAAAAAAATCAAATGAACTTGTAATTTGTTATATTTCATTCCAATATATTTTTCTATTTTTATTTCAATCATTTTTTCTGTTTTATTCCAATGTTTTCTGCTTTAATACAGTTGACCTCATACATTACTCATTTACTTTAACTGTATCTATCAATCAACTATGTAGAAGGAGTTATATACTCACTTGCTGTATAGGTTTTCCTATTACTTTCATTTAACCTCATAATATAAGCACACACAAGGCTATTAATATCTTTGCTTACATCATTAAATATAGCAATATATTATTTTACTATGAAAATAAACATAACCATTTTCAATTATTATATACTGAAAATATTTCCAGGTTTCACTAAGGAAGCTCTTAAATTGTGTTTTTAGGGTCATCACAAATCCATGTGTAATACTGAGTGGGATGAGTTAGGGTTTTCTTATTAGAGAAGGTACTTCTCAAGGGGCTGAATTTCTAAATTACATATAGATCCTCCTAAATGAAAAAATAAAAAACAGGATTACTGTTAGATGCTATCTGGTGAAGGAGTAGTTTTTTCTTCTTTGTAGAAAAGCAAAAACTTTTAAGGCAAAAAGCACACCAATGAGGTACAGAAACTCAAAAGAGAATGCTTGGATTTCCTGATCAATTACCTCTATTCAAAGCTTCTACCATTTTCTTTAATGGCACACAAATAATATACTGAAATCAAATTTATTTCAAAATACGTTAGAGAACTTAAAATTATTTGCATATACTCCTAGATCCTTATGAGGATATCATTTATTCAAATCACAATATAGCATTCTTAATAAAAGAAGAAAAAAACTAATGCCTTTTAACTGTGATCTATACATTTTACATATAACTTTAAACAAATAAAATTTAAATATATTTAGTTTCTTAAGCCAATCTTAAATCCACTAATGCCAACATGTTAAGGTAAAACATTTATAAAAATGACCAGATATATATTCTCTGTAGATAAAATGCTGTTATTTTTGAAATACCTTTTTTCTCATGGAATTTCCCCTTTTATTTCCATCAAATGGCTTAATCATGTACTGAGTGCTATGGGGAAGAGGTAGGACATGTTTAAGAAAATTAGTTTCCTAGTAGTCTCTGGATTGGTGTTTCCCTAAACTTCAACCTATAAAGGAGTATATGTTTGGTGTGTGCAGCATCATATAGGGAGTACATCAGATAGGAAAACATTAAAACTTAAGAATAAAGAATTCCTTTGTGACTATGAAAAGATTTCTTAGCGTCAGGTGATGAGAAAGTTTAAAAGAATTTTATGAAGAATAGTGAAAGGAGATGGGGAGAGAAGGGCCCTAAGTTATGCTTTCTAGGAAAATGCCTAAATAGATAGTCATGAAGAAATCCTTCCTCAGAGAAGCTGTGGGAGTTGAGCGCAAGACCCAGGACCTCTGAGAATTTGTCAGAACTTAATATGATTCAGAATAACACCAAAGCACAACATGAAAAAAAACTGTATAATCAACACAGGACAAAAAAAAAAAAAAAAATGAAACAGTGAAAGGCAAGGGGAAAGGAAAGGAAAACAATAAACTCAAGTTGAGTGGAGTCACAGGGGTTAAGCTTAAATCATTTGCCTGAGATTTCTAGAAGTCAAGGCAGAGAAAATGGCTTGTTAAAGTACTACGAAGAAAACAAAAAAAAAATTAGCTGATATGTATGAAATGCTGTAATCACATTTAGTGTAAATAATTCACATGTATTAAGTTATTCAATAATCATAAATAATTCCTTTTTGCATATGAGGTAGTTAAGGTTCAAAGAATTTGAATGATTGGCTCAAAAGACCATACTCTCTGTCACATAGAGGTCTTTAGGAAAACAGCCAATGAGAACCAACAGAATATGACTCCGCGTGTGTGTGTGTGTGTGTGTGCGTGTGTGTGAGTGTGTGTGTATTAGATATTAGAGAGTAAGAGGGAGAAGAAGGGAAAGGAAGAATGAGGAGAGGCAGGAGAAGGGAAGGGAGACGGGGAGAGACAGAGAGAGAGAGAGAGAGAGAGAGAGAGAGAGAGAGAGAGAGAGAGAGATTGATTTACCTTAAAGAACTGGTTCACACTATTAAAGAAGATGGCAGGCCTGAAATCTGCCGGGCAAGCCAGCAGACTGGAGTCCCAGGGAAGAGGTGATATTGCTTGAGTTCCAAAGTAGCCTAAAGGCAGAATATGCTCTTTCTTAGGAGACTTTAGTCTTCTCTGATTGGATGAGGACTACTAACATTATACAGACTAAGCTGATTTCCTCAGAGTCTACTGTTATTAATGTACTGCTGTTCATTTGCTAAGTCTTGTCTGACTCTTTGAGGCCTCATGGGCTTGTAATCTGCCAAGCTCCTCTGTCCATGGGATTTCCCAGGCAAGGACACTGGGTTGCCATTTCCTCTCCAGGGGATCTTTCCTGATCCAAGGATTGAACCTCTCTCTCCTGCACAAGCAGGTATATTCTTTACTGCTGAGCCACCAGGGAAGTCTGCTATTAATGTTAATCTCATCTAAAAACACTTTCATATTAACATCCAGGATGGTGAAAAATGAAATGTCTTGCTACTGTGGCTTAGTCAAGCTAACATATAAAATTAACCATCACATATGGTTAATATGATTGTAAAGCCCATAGAACTTCTAGTGTCCCACGCTATAAAATATCATTTAACTATCTTTCCAAAAGCATGTGCAAGCCATTCACCAATATAATGAGGCAGGATTAAATAGGTTAATTTCTCAGATGAGTGATTCACACACACATACATGTATTCAGTGGAATCTATTTGCATTTAGTAGAAGAGACAGTAGAGCAAATTTGGTAAGACATAGTTACTGGATTCAGATAGCTCTTGATTTCAAATTCCAGGCTCTACCACATTCTAAGTGAGTGTAAGCAACTTGTTAACTTCCCTAAACCTCAATTTCTTCATCTGTAAAATGGAACATAATATCTAATTTATGGAATTGTTGTAGAAGTAAATATAGTGATCATCAGGCTCTTAATATAGAGTTATAACAATAAATACAAGTTGTTTTCCTTAACAACAGCAATTCTGATTTGATAATGATGGTGATGACAGTTAACAGAATAACAGGAAGGTTTCACCTCTGAAGCAGTTGGGCAAACACATAACTTGTCTTGATTTTCTATTTAGTTATAAGAGAAAACTAGCCAAGTAATGATGCTTTTAATAAGCAGGAGAAAAATAAAGAAAAACAAAGGAAACAGAAGGATCAAACCAACAAAACAGTGTTGAAGAGCTATCAATTCACTGGTCCATGGCTTATTGTCAACTCATTACCCATTTTTAACCTGTTTCCGGCATAATGAAAACAAAATTTTAAAGTTGTTAATTTTTCATAAAGCCAAACTTTTCAACTAGAGGATACTATTTTGAGATGATGTCCTTCCTACATTTTTGATGTTAACAATATTCATACCTTTTAAAATAATTATAGCATTTAGTAAGGTTTTTTCTTTTCCTTTTTTCTATGACTGTAGGTGACAAAATAAAAAAAAACTGATAGATTTACTTCAGACACACTATCTTCTCTTTAATTTTAATATTTTGTGATTTTAAAAGCCTGGAAACCATGGTCCTACTGTACATTAGGGGAGTTTTAGGTAAGAAGATTCTGAGATGTGTGATTGCACAAAGTGAAATAATCAGAAGGCAGTGGCAGCCCACTCCAGTACTCTTGCCTGGAAAAATGCACGGACGGAGGAGCCTGGTAGGCTGCAGTCCATGGGGTCGCTGAGACTTGGATACGACTGATCACTTTCACTTTTCACTTTCATGCATTGGAGAAGAAAATGGCAACCCACTCCAGTGTGCTTACCTTGAGAACCCCAGGGATGGGGGAGCCTGGTGGGCTGCTGTCTATGGGGTTGCACAGAGTTGGACACGACTGAAGCGACTTAGCAGCAGCAGCAGATATTCGTGCCATGGTAAAGAATACCAATTATCGGGAGGAATATCTATGCATATTATAATGAAAAAATAATCACTAGCATACACATAAAATTCATCATGACTAATTCATACTCTGTGTTATATAACTAAATGCAGAGAGAGGAGCTAAGATGGCAGAGGAATAGGACGGGGAGAACACTTTCTCCCCTACAAATTCATGGAAAGAACATTTGAACGCTGAGCAAACTTCACAAAACAACTTCTGACCGCTAGCAGAAGACATCAGGTGCCCAGAAAAGCAGCCCATTGTCTTCAAAAGGAGATACGACAAAATATAAAAGATAAAAAGAGAGACAAAAGAGCTAGGGACGGAGATCCATCCAGGGAAAGGAGTCGTAACAGAGGAAGTTTCCAAACACCAGGAAACCCTCGCACTGGCAGGTCTGGGGAAAGTTTTTGAATCTCGGAGGAC
This sequence comes from Muntiacus reevesi, assembly GCF_963930625.1. Lineage (NCBI taxonomy): Eukaryota > Metazoa > Chordata > Mammalia > Artiodactyla > Cervidae > Muntiacus > Muntiacus reevesi. The sequence goes on along the minus strand of NC_089254.1, from coordinate 35,649,911 downwards.
AACATAACTGGGAAGAAAAAGAAATAAAACCCACAGACTACATGCCTAAAAGCAACTCCCAGCAGAAAAGTACCCGAAACACCCACATCCACCACCAGCAAGTGGGGGGTGAACAGAGAGGAGCGGGCGGCATTGCTTAGGGTAAGGACCGGGCCCAATGCCCTGGGGGCAATCGGAGGGAGCTAACGTGAGATAGCAACTTAAACTGTGGGATAGCAAGAGAAAGAGAGAGAGAAAAATTTTTTTTTTTATCTTTTACTTCCCCCCCCCCCGTTTATTTATTTATTTATTTATTTTTTATTAGTTGGAGGCTAATTACTTCACAACATTTCAGTGGGTTTTGTCATACATTGATATGAATCAGCCATAGAGTTACACGTATTCCCCATCCCGATCCCCCCTCCCACCTCCCTCTCCACCCGATTCCTCTGGGTCTTCCCAGTGCACCAGGCCCGAGCACTTGTCTCAGGCATCCCACCTGGGCTGGTGATGTGTTTCACCATAGATAATATACATGCTGTTCTTTTGAAACATCCCACCCTCATCTTCTCCCATAGAGTTCAAAAGTCTGTTCTGTACTTCTGTGTCTCTTTTTCTGTTTTGCATATAGGGTTATCGTTACCATCTTTCTAAATTCCATATATATGTGTTAGTATGCTGTAATGTTCTTTATCTTTCTGACTTACTTCACTCTGTATAATGGACTCCAGTTTCACCCATTTCATTAGAACTGATTCAAAGGAAGCTGTGGTACATACACACCATGGAATATTACTCAGCCGTTAAAAAGAGAGAGAAAATTAACCTGCCCGAACATACTGCCAGCCGTTCGCAGAACAAAGGAAGGACTGAGCAATTCCAGAGAAGAGCTAGCCGGCGGCGGACTGGCCCATCCCCCGCCAGAGTCAGGAGGCAGGGGGGAGGGGAAAGGGGCAAACTCGGCCCCAGAGATGGCACCCCTACCAAACTGCAAACAGGCCTCCAGTTTCTAACCAAAGACTTCCTGAGATTCTGGATGGTCGACATCCGCCAGGAGGGTTGCGGCTAGAGGCCAGCTCCTGAGAACAGACACAAGGTGCACGCACCTAAGTGGTGCGCGCGGAAACTGAGGCTGGGGCCGCGGAGGGGAGAAGGCGAACAGCACCGGGGAGAGTGCGCCCGGCAAGCTCCTGGCTGCCTGAGCTGCTCGGGCGGGGAAGGCACAAAACGCAGGCCCAACCGAGTCTGCACTTTTGTGGAGAACCCGAAAACTGCAACCGCACGCAACGCAGGACCAGCTCCATATAGAGCAGCCAGGAGCCTGAGCAGTGTAGACGGGGAAAGCACACACCCGTGAGCGGGGCAAACCCAGTGTGGCCGGAACACTGCGAGTGCTTCCCACACGCGCCAGTGACATTTGTCTGCAGCGCCCCTCCCTCCCCGCAGCGCGACTGAACCAGCGAACCTGAACAAGAGACCACCTCCACCCGCCTGTGTCAGGGTGGAAATTAGACACTGAAGAGACCTCCAAACAGAAGCCAAATAAACAAAGGGAACCTCTTCAGAAGTGACCAGTGCAACAGATTAAAATCCCTGTAGATAACACCGACTACACCAGAAGGGGCCTATAGATATCGAGAAGTGTAAGCTGGAATGAGGAGCTATCTGAAACCGAGCCAAACCCACACTGCCCACAACAGCTCTAGAGAAATTCCTAGACATACTTTTACCTTTTTTTTTTAATTAAAAAAAAATTTTTTTTTAATTTTTTCTCTTTTTCTTTGAAAATTCCCTATTACTCCTCCATTACTCCTCTAACTTTCATTTTCATTTTCATATATTTTTACTATTTTTTAATTAGAAAAAATTTTTTCTTTTTTCTATTTTTTTATCTTATTTTCTTTTAAAATCCTCTATTACTCCTCTATTACTCCTTAATTTTCATTTTCATTTCACTATAACCTTGCAAAAAGAAAAGAAGAGGCCCTATTTTTAAACCGAACTTCATAATATTTCTAAAGTTTTTTGTGTTTTTGTTTTTAATATTGTATTTTTAAGAGTCTAACCTCTACTTGAGATTTTTAATCTTTGTTTTTCAGTATTTGATATCAATATTGGACAATTAAGAATCCAATATTTAGTACCCATTTTTACTCAGGAGTGTGTTGATTACTCTCTCCCACTTTTGACTCTCTGTTTTCTCCCTCAGATCACCTCTATTTCCTCCCTCCCCCGTCTCTTCCCAATCCAATTCTGGAAATGTCTGTGTGTGTCTGGGCTATGGAGAACACTTTGGGAACAGAGAACTGCGTGGATCTGTCTCTCTCCTCTTGAGTCCCCCTTTTTCTCCTCCTGCTCATCTCTATCTCCCTCCTCCTGCTCCTCTTCTTCATGTAACTCTGTGAACTTCTCTGGGTGTCCCTCACGGTGGAGAATCTTTTCACCATTAACCTAGAAGGTTTATTATCAGTGCTGTATAGTTGGAGAAGTCTTGAGACTACTGGAAGAATAAAACTGAAATCCAGAGGCAGGAGACTTAAGCCCAAAACCTGAGAACACCAGAAAACTCCTGACTACTTGGAACATTAAGTAATAAGAGACCGTCCAAAAGCCTCCATACCTACACTGAAACAAACCACCACCCAAGAGCCAGTAAGTTCCAGAGCAAGACATACCACACAAATTCTCCAGCAACGCAGGAACATAGCCCTGAGTGTCAACATACAGGCTGCCCAAAGTCACACCTAACACATAGACCCATCTCAAAACTCACTACTGGACACTCCATTGCACTCCAGAGAGAAGAAATCCAGTTGCACGCACCAGAACACCGATGCAAGCTTCCCTAACCAGGAAACCTTGACAAGCCACTCGTCCAACCCACCCCACTGGGTGAAACTTTCACAATAAACAGGAACCACATACCACCAGAATACAGAAAGCGCACTCCAGACACAGCAATCAAAACACAGATGAAAAGGCAGAGTAATGCCCAACAGGTAAAGGAACATGAAAAATGCCCATGAAGTCAACAAAAGAGGAGGAGATAGGGAATCTACCTGAAAAAGAATTTAGAATAATGATAATAAAAATGATCCAAAATGTTGAAAACAAAATGGAATTACAGATAAATAGCCTGGAGACAAAGATTGAGAAGATGCAAGAAATGTTTAATAAGGACCTAGAAGAAATTAAAAAGAGTCAAAAATGAATAATGCAACAAATGAGATCAAAAACACTCTGGAGGGAACTAACAGTAGAATAATGGAGGCAGAAGATAGGATAAGTGAGGTAGAAGATAAAATGGTGGAAATAAGTGAAGCAGAGAGGAAAAAAGAAAAAAGAATCAAAAGAAATGAGGACAATCTCAGGGACTTCTGGGACAATGTGAAATGTCCCAACATTCGAATCATAGGAGTCCCAGAAGAAGAAGACAAAAAGAAAGGCCATGAGAAAATACTCGAGGAGATAATAGCTGAAAACTTCCCTAAAATGGGGAAGGAAATAGTTACAGGTCCAAGAAACACAGAGTCCCAAACAGGATAAACCCAAGGCAAAACACCCCAAGACACATATTAGTCAAATTAACAAAGATCAAACACAAAGAACAAATATTAAAAGCAGCAAGGGAGAAACAACAAATAACACACAAGGGGATTCCTATAAGGATAACAGCTGATCTATCAATAGAAACCCTTCAGGCCAGAAGGGAATGGCAGGACATACTTCAAATAATGAAAGAGAATAACCTACAACCTAGATGACTGTACGCAGCAAGGATCTCATTCAGATATGAAGGAGAATTCAAAAGCTTTACAGACAAGCAAAAGCTGAGAGAATTCAGTACCACCAAACCAGCTCTTCAACAAATGCTAAATGATCTTCTCTAGACAGGAAACACAGAAAGGTTGTATAAATGTGAACCCAAAACAACAAAGTAAATGGCAACGGGACCATACCTATCAATAATTACCTTAAATGTGAATGCGTTGAATGCCCCAACCAAAAGACAAAGATTGGCTGAATGGATACAAAAACAAGACCCCTATATATGCTGTCTACAAGAGACCCACCTCAAAACCAGAGACACATACAGACTGAAAGTGAAGGGCTGGAAAAAAATATTTCACGCAAACAGAGACCAAAAGAAAGCAGGAGTCACAATACTCATATCAGATAAAATAGACTTTCAAATAAAGGCTGGGAAAAGAGACAAAGAAGGACACTACATAATGATCAAAGGATCAATCCAAGAAGAAGATATAACAATTATAAATATATACACATCCAACATAGGAGCACCGCAATATGTAAGGCAAACGCTAACGAGTATGAAAGGGGAAATGCATAGTAATGCAATAATAGTGGGAGACTTTAATACCCCACTCACAACTATGGATAGATCAACTAAACAAAAAATTAACAAGGAAACACAAACTTTAAATGACACAATGGACCAGCTAGACCTAATTGATATATATAGGACATTTCACCCCAAAACAATCAACTTCACCTTTTTCTCAAGCACACACGGAACCTTCTCCAGAATAGATCATACCCTGGGCCTTAATTCTAGCTCTGGGAAATTCAAAAAAATTGAAACCATTCCAGTCATCTTTTCTGACCACAGCACAGTAAGATTAGATCTCAATTACAGGAAAAAAAACTATTAAAAATTCCAACACATGGAGGTTAAATAACACGCTTCTGAATAGCCAACAAATCATAGAAGAAATAAAAAAAGAAATCAAAATATGCATAGAAATGAATGAAAATGAAAACACAACAACCCAAAACCTATGGGACACTGTAAAAGCAGTGCTAAGGGGATGGTTCATAGCAATACAGCCTTACCTCAAGAAACAAGAAAAAAGTCAACTAAATAACCTAACTCTACACCTAAAGCAACTAGAGAAGGAAGAAATGAAGAACTCCAGAGTTAGTAGAAGGAAAGAAATCTTAAAAATTAGGGCAGAAATAAATGCAAAAGAAACTAAAGAGACCATAGCAAAAATCAACAAAGCTAAAAGCTGATTTTTTGAAAAGATAAATAAAATGACAAACCGTTAGCCAGACTCATCAAGAAACAAAGGGAGAAGAACCAAATCAACAAAATTAGAAATGAAAATGGAGAGATCACAACAGACAACACTGAAACACAAAGGATCATAAGAGACTACTACCAGCAGCTCTATGCCAATAAAATGGACAACTTGGAAGAAATGGACAAACTCTTAGAAAAGTATAACTTTCCAAAACTGAACCAGAAAGAAACAGAAGATCTTAACAGACCCATCACAAGCACAGAAATCGAAACTGTAATCAGAAATCTTCCTGCAAACAAAAGTCCAGGACCGGATGGATTCACAGCTGAATTCTACCAAAAATTCAGAGAAGAGCTAACACCTATCTTACTCAAACTCTTCCAGAAAATTGCAGAAGAAGGTAAACTTCCAAACTCATTCTATGAGGCCACCATCACCCTAATTCCAAAACCAGACAAAGATGCCACAAAAAAAGAAAACTACAGGCCAATATCACTGATGAACATAGATGCAAAAATCCTTAACAAGATTCTAGCAAACAGAATCCAACAACATATTAAGAAAATCATACATCAAGACTAAGTGGGCTTTATCCCAGGAATGCAAGGATTCTTTAATATCTGCAAATCAATCAATGTAATACACCACATTAACAAATTGAAAGATAAAAACCATATGATTGTCTCAATAGATGCAGAAAAAGCCTTTGACAAAACTCAACATCCATTTATGATTAAAACTCTCCAGAAAGAAGGAAGAGAAGGAACATACCTCAACATAATAAAAGCTATATATGACAAACCCACAGCAAGAATTACCCTCAATGGTGAAAAATTGAAAGCATTTCCCCTGAAATCAGGAACAAGACAAGGGTGCCCACTCTCATCACTACTATTCAACATAGTTTTGGAAGTTTTGACCACAGCAATCAGAAAAAGAAGTAAAAGGAATCCAGACAGGAAAAGAAGAAGTGAAACTCTCTCTGTTTGCAGATGACATGATCCTCTACAAAGAAAACCCTAAAGACTCTACCAGAAAATTTCTAGAGCTAATAAATGAATATAATAAAGTTTCAGAATATAAAATTAACACACAGAAATCCCTTGCATTCCTATACACTAACAATGAGAAAACAGAAAGAGTAATTACGGAAACAATACCACACTGATGAAAGAAATCAAAGAGGACACAAACAGATGGAGAAACATACCATGTTCATGGACTGGAAGAATCAATATTGTCAAAATGACGATACTACCCAAAGCAATCTATAGAGTCAATGCAATCCCTATCAAGCTACCAATGGTATTTTTCACAGAACTAGAACAAATAACTTCACAATTTGTATGGAAATACAAAAAACCTCGAATAGCCAAAGTACACTTGAGAAAGAAGAATGGAACTGGAGGAATCAACCTGCCTGACTACAGGCTCTACTACAAAGCCACAGTCATCAAGACAGTATGGTACTGGCACAAAGACAGAAATATAGATCAATGGAACAGAATAGGAAGCCCAGAGATAAATCCACGAACCTATGGACACCTTATCTTCGACAAAGGAGGCAAGGATATACAATGGAAAAAAGACAACCTCTTTAACAAGTGGTGCTGGGAAAACTGGTCAACCACTTGTAAAAGAATGAAAGTAGAACACTTTCTAACACCATGCACAAAAATAAACTCAAAATGGGTTAAAGATCTAAATGTAAGACCAGAAATTATAAAACTCCTAGAGGAGAGCATAGGCAAAACACTCTCTGACATAAATCACAGCAGGATCCTCTATGACCCACCTCTCAAAATATTGGAAATAAAAGCAAAACGAAACAAATGGGACCTAATGAAATTTAAAAGCTTTTGCACAACAAAGGAAACTACAAGCAAGGTGAAAAGACAGCCCTCAGATTGGGAGAAAATAATAGCAAATGAAGCAACAGACAAAGGATTAATCTCAAAACTTTACAAGCAACTCCTGCAGCTCAATTCCAGAAAAATAAATGACCCAATCAAAAAATGGGTCAAAGAACTAAACAGACATTTCTCCAAAGAAGGCATACAGATGGCTAACAAACACATGAAAAGATGCTCAACATCACTCATTATCAGAGAAATGCAAATCAAAACCACAATGAGGTACCATTACACGCCAGTTAGGATGGCTGCTATCCAATTGTCTACAAACAATAAATGCTGGAGAGGGTGTGGAGAAAAGGGAACTGTCTTACACTGTTGGTGGAAATGCAAACTAGTACAGTTGCTATGGAGAACATTGTGGGGAGTACTTAAAAAACTGGAAATAGAACTGCCATATGACCCAGCAATCCCACTTCTGGGCATACACACAGAGGAAACCAGATCTGAAAGAGACACGTGTACCCCAATGTTCATTGCAGCACTGTTTATAATAGCCAGGACATGGAAGCAATCTAGATGCCCATCAGCAGACGAATGGGTAAGGAAGCTGTGGTACATATACACAATAGAATATTACTCAGCCATTAAAAAGAATTCATTTGAATCAGTTCTAATAGATGGATGCAACTGGAGGCCATTATACATAGTGAAGTAAGCCAGAAAGATAAAGACCAATACAGTGTACTAACGCATATATATGGAATTTAGAAAGATGGTAGCGATAACCCTATATGCAATACAGAAAAAGAGACACAGATGTACAGAACAGACTTGTAGACCCTGTGGGAGAAGGCGAGGGTGGGATGTTTAGAGAGAACAACATCGAAACATGTATATTGTCAAGAGTGAAACAGATTGCCAGCCCAGGTTGGATGCATGAGACAAGTGCTCGGGGCTGGTGCACTGGGAAGACCCAGAGGGATGGGGTGGGGAGGGAAGTTGGAGGGCGGTCAGGATGGGAAATATATGTAAATCCATGGCTGATTCATGTCAATGTACGGCAAAAACCACTACAATATTGTAACGTAATTAGCCTCCAACTAATAAAAATAAATGGAAAAAAAAAAAAAAAAACTAAATGCAGATAGGTGTGTCTGATTTAGAAACAAATAAGTTCAAGCCTGTTTATCTCTCGATAAGCTGCACACTCAAAGTAAAATGCATAGAAAAAATGGGATAGAAAAAAATCTGCATCAAGAATCAAGTGAACAAATGCCTGTGATGCTATAACAATAGAGACCTTAACAATAATCTCATTATATGCCAGTGCCAAGAAAAAGCTTTTCATGAAGAAATAACTATTTTGAATTTACATGCAACAAATAACAGAGACTCAAAATACACACAGCAAAACCTTAAAATATTAAGTCACATGAAACGATGCTCAAGATTGTTATTTAAAAGAGAAATGAAAATAGAAACAAATATTTACTAATCATTTACTAATGAGATACCATCTCACATCTGTCAGAATATCAATCACCAAAAAGTTTACAACTGCTGGTAAGGATATGGAGAAAAGGAAATTCTTAGATGCTATTGGTGGGAATGTAAATTGGTGCAAACACTATGGCAACAGTATGGTGGTTCTTCAAAAAACTAAAAATAGAATCACCATTACAATTCAGCAAATCCATTCCTGGGTATATATCTGAAGAAAAATGAAAAAAAAAATTTCAAAAAAATATATGTATCACAATGTTCATAGCAGCTCCGTTTACAATGGCCAAGGTACAGAAACAAGCCAAGTATCCATCAACTGACAAACGGACAGAGATGTGGTATATATGTACAATGGAATATTACTCAGTCATAAAAGGAATGAAATTCTACCATTTTTAGCAACATCAATGGACCTAGAGAATATTATGCTGAGTTAAATAAGTCAGTCATAGAGAGACAAACACTGTTTATCACTTTTATGTGAAATCAAAAAATAAAACATTTATATAGCAAAACAGATGTAGAGTCACAGATATAGCCAACAAACTAGTGGTTACAGGGTGGGGAAAGGAGGTAAGAGCAAGATATGGCAATGGGATTAAGAGATACAAATCAACAAGGATATATTGCACAGTACAGATGATTATCATATTAATAGCTATTATTTTGTAATAACTTTCAATGGAGAATATATAAAAATATTGAAATTACTGCTATGCATGCCTGAACTAATATAATGTAAGCCAATGGTATATTGGTTTACAATAAAAAAAGGAGAAAAGATGGGAAAATTCACAATCATGGGGTATAAATTTTAACTATCTTCTTAGTTGCTGATAGCTCATGCTGACCAAAAAATTAGTAAAACTGAACAAGTGTGATCTGATGAGATGCGTGATACATAGTCAAAAATAAGAAAATTAATATTTTTTAAAAGCAGAATTGGTTATTTATAAAAAGTGACTAGCTGTCAAGATACAAGGTAAATATTAGTAAACAGCAAGCAACCAACATCATGCAAATGATGTCATCTGACCACAATACAATAAAATCCAACATTAATAAAACTCATGAGTCCATATGTAAGTAATTTATAACAGACATACATACATACACACACATATACATAGGATTTACCTCAATAGATATGTAACATTTTATTCTATGTGTGACTCATATTTTAAGGTATAGCAAAATTCTAATATCTGTCTAATTTTAGTATTGTTCTTACATTATATAAATTTGAAACTTTTACTAGAGGATACTATCATTTTATATATTAAAAGAGAGGGGAAGGAAAGAAATAAAAAAGGATCTAATTCTTTTAAAAGGAGTTAAGAAAAATAGCCCCTAAAAGTATATATGCAATGATTAGTATAAATGTAGAACGTGACCTTAAAAAATAGCTTGTCACTTGGAACTATTTATCAGAACCTAGATGGCTACTCATCTGTTATCTAAAACAGGTTCCTACATTAAGTGAAAGCATTAGGTAGCATTTTAAATTCTTAAGATTTTTTTATTTCAAAAACTGATTTTGGGGGAGTCCAGACTACGATTTCCTGAGATATTTATACAAAGGCTAAGACAAAAATTCATATCTATAACAATTTCTATATCCAGAAACATCCCATGAAGAAAAAAAAAGTCACCTTTATACAATCATTTTACTTATCTTAAAATAGCATTTTCAGTGGGTACTGTAAAAGATATTTTAAAATTTCTAAATATAATTTCTACTGGTTCCTTCTTGCCTCCATTCTTAGCTCCTGGACTAGCAACAAATGGATCAACCACAGACTTAGAATATTATGTAATATCTGAACATTTTCAGAGATAAATAATTTCACTAGCAGCAAATAAACTCAATGGCACAATATTTAATATAAAGATAGAAAATAATAATTTGAACAAGTCATTTCAGTACTGTGAAATTAACACTAGAGAAGGACAACAGCTCAAAGTTGGCATGTTTTCTCTGTAATCTGTGGGCAGGTTATTTATCCCATCTGTGACAAAAATTTCCAATTTCTATTTAATTATTTAATTTCTGAATTCCAATTTCTACTTAATTATAAATTCTATAAACTTTAGATAAATGGTTTAAGTGTAATAGAAAAGAGGTAATAGCTTTCTTTTCAAAGACATTTTTCATTCTATGACCTGAAAGCACATTATAAAATCCTTTTCCAACTTTATACTATTTTGAGAGATTACTACAACATTTGATAATGTAAAAAGAATATAAAGTTTCTATCAAATCAAATGGCTTCTCAGTATTAGCAACTATCTAGAGCTGAAATAATATAGACTGAAAACAAATGTTAATTTCTAAAGTAAAAATTCAGATTACATTAAAAATTTATGTAAGAGCTGATTGACATGCAATTATAGAAAAATGAAAAATATCATTTATTAAGTGCCAATACTATTTGGGAGAAGGAAATGGCAACCCACTGCAATATTCTTGCTTGGGAAATTCTATGGACAGAGGAGTCTGGTGGGCTACAATCCACAGGGTCGTAGAGTCAGACATGATTTAGTGGCTAAAAAACAATAATATTTTGTCCATCTAAAATGATAATTCTGCTTCCTAAATGTTGATTTACTTGTACCCCCACCACCATTCTTTCTTACTTCACTTGTCTCCCTATATCCAGTTAATCACTCATCTGCAGCTCAAACCACCTACCCTTCATACAGTATCTCAGTGATATTTTCAAAGCAATAATATTATCATGTTACTCTCCTCCCACAATGCATGAACATGCTTCCACCATGTAAAGAATAAATCCCCAAATATTTGGTCCAATAAATCCTTCAATCATTTGCCATACATCTTATCCAACCTTCTCGCTTACCACCCTCTCTCACTTCACACTCCACTTTAGACCTACACAAATACTTGCCAGACTTCAAACATATTGTATTCTCTACAGTTTCAGCTCTACACACTCTTCTTTCGGGTTTAATACCCTCAGCCTATGCATCTGGGAGCCTCAGCATAAACATGATCTTCTTTGAAACTATCCCTGATGCTCGCCTTACCTCCACATAGTGAATTGTGATCACTTTTGCTAATAAATATCTTGAGCATAATTCCAACACTTGTCTTATAAAACTGCTGTTATGGTATATTCTATTTGTTTTTTCAGGGATGAGGAATTTTATCCTTGAAGAATTTATCCAATGAAGAATTTACCATTAGATCTTATTTCTCAGCTCCTAGGACAGGACCTAACATACTCTGGCTTCAGAATATAAAAATACAAGAATAAAAATATAAAGATTAGTATGTCCATATATTTAAATACTTTAAATAAGAGAAGTAAACCATATTTTCTCTTTAAATCTACAACAAAGTTTAAATCTTTAAGTTTTTCCTGCTATATCTCAATTTATATATTTGACTATATTGTTGTTTTTTTATCTTTAATTTTCTGTCATTAATATCTTCCTCCTAATAGCCTAATTTGCTTTATCACTTTTATGTTTATCTTTTATTCATCTTATCTTTCCCATATCACCATGTAAAATGTATCCAATTTAAAAAGAAACATCTTTAACTTATAAAAATTAACTCGATATGTTTTATATGCAGATGTATATTAGCTAAATTTTATATTATTGTCCTAAATATCTATAGCTCTTATATTCCTGTTTCTATATGACTTTTTGTATAACATTTTTATCATTTTATTTGTTTAATCTGGCATTTGTTAGACACTTGGATAAATTCTATACTGGGAATAGATTAGAGAGTATTTTTATTCTCTACAAATCTTATTTTATGTTTTTATTTTGAGGAACTTACTAAATAACAGAGAACAAGACAAAAAAATTCACTGAACAATGTAAAAGTATGACACAATATTAAAGCTGAAAAAACAAAGTTCAAGACAATTTAAGATACATCTTTCTTATTTATTTATTTATTTGTTTATTAAATTTTTTAATTTTTCAGTGGGTTTTGTCATACATTGATATGAATCAGCCATAGAGTTACACGTATTCCCCATCCCGGTCCCCCATCCCACCTCCCTCTCCACCCGACTCCTCTGGATCTTCCCAGTGCACCAGGCCCGAGCACTTGACTCATGCATCCCACCTGGGCTGGTGATCTGTTTCACGACAAATAATATACATGCTGTTCTTTCGAAACATCCCACCCTCACCTTCTCCCACAGAGTTCAAAAGTCTGTTCTGTACTTCTGCATCTAAGATACATCTTTCAAATTTAGTTTTAAACTACTGATTCACCTCTTCTAAACCTGACTTCTTAAAACCCAAACATGACTAAATTTTTGTCTTACTTTAAACCAGATTAAAAAACCAAACAACCACAAATCTATAGTGGTTGATATCACTTTAAAGATCCCTAGATTAGTTTCTCTATCCCTAGATTAGACGATAGCATTGAAAAGTACAATTGGAGTTCATTAATGCATTTACTCAATAAACATTGAGAATCTCTTGAGTTACAGACTCTGACAGGCACTGAGAATCAGAGAAAAGCATGTCAGTCACAATATTCAAAAACTTACACTTAACAAGTTATGGTTTGCAAATTCAAAGAATCAAGTGTTCAGGCAGAAAACATAAACAAGTAAAGCAAATCAGGCACAGAAAAAAACACATCAGCATAATGAAGTTTTATGGATATGTGTAGGGATATAACAGGAAGTGGTATGGGCTCTTGTGAACTAGAAAATATGGGTTCTTAATAAGGAGGGAAATAACTGCTGAGAGCTTACCAACTGTTACCTTAAGGAAATAGCCCAGAGCTGCCTGAAACACATTGTAAAGAGAATCCAGAAATCCTGATTTCTATATGAAACTCTTTGCAGTCCAAATATTCATAATTACAACCACTCTAAAAACAAACAAACACTGTAGGGACCAATACAGTACAATTTAAGAAAAATAAAGCAAAACAACACCCTATTGACTGGTTCTGGTCGATTGGCCACTAGATCCCACCTTGGGGTTAAACTCTAGCTTTATATAAAATATAATCTATTCACTTATGGATATTTTCTTTCAACATCCCACCAAAATGAGTTTTATGATTACAAGATCATATTGGAGTTTAGCCAAGCCACAGAAGGAAAGTCATTTTTCCATGCTGTTCCACTACTAGAGAAAGACTGAAGGCTTTCAAATTAGCTATGAATTCAATTCTCTTCCTTCATCCCATGCTTCCTCCTCTTAGTATTGTAGCTTGCTGGTCAGTCTTCTTATAGCTCTGTCTCCAGTTTGTATATATTTTCCAGATAGGAAGTACAAATAAACATGAAAATGCCATTTATGAGAATAAAAAATTAGTCATGTGAAATATTCTATGATAAGAGAGTACATTTTCTGAAGGGGTCTGATATAAGTTGAGAACTCAAAACACACAAGTAATCTGTTTTATCTCACCACTCGACAGTATGTATAAATGAAGTATTTCAGGATGTAACAATACATTCTCCTTGCTAAACTATAGTATATTGTGGTATGATGCCTCATGAAATCAATATGCCTTCTAATACATTATGGTTTTGAGGCAAATAATTTAGAAACAGTTTTCTCTTCCTCCTTGATAATGTTCACTCAGCATCTTGTCTCTTTATAATAATGGGGGGAAAACTCTCATACCATTTAAAATATCATTTCTCAAGTACAAATATTATGTGTGTGTGTGTGTGTGTGTGTGTGTGTGTGTGTGTGCATGTATATGTATCTTATACTAGTGTGAAAGTGAAAGTGTTAGCCGCTCAATTGTGTCTGACTCTTTGTGACCCCATGGACTGTAGCCTGCTAGGTGCCTCTGTCCATGGAATTCTCCAGGCAAGAATACTGGAGCGGATGGCCATTCCCTTCTCCAGGTGATCTTCCTGACCCAGGGAGAGAAACCAGGTCTCCTGCATTGCATATTCTTTACCATCTGAGCCACCAGGGAATCCCCATCTTTTATTAAAATGTGAATATAGTAGAGATAAGGAATTTTGGTAACATACAAGTCCTCATTGCTTGAATAGCTCCTCATATTCCTGGATTTTTCTTTCTGCTTACTAGCCTCTTAACAGTTATAAATCACAAAAAGATGTGAAATTCAGTACAGTGTTGGGAGACATAACTGGGTTGATAAGAGGTAGTGCAGTGGTAAAGAATCTGCCTGCCAATGGAGCAGACACAAGAGAAAAGGGTTTGATCGCTAGGTTGGGAAGATCGCCTGGAGCAGGAAATGGCCACCCACTCCAGTATTCCTGCCTGGAAAATTCAATGGACAGAGGAGCCCAGTGGGCTACAGTCTATGCAGTTGCAGAGTAGGACAAAACTGAGTATGCATGCACACGCTTCCACACACACACACACACACACACACACACACACACACACACACACACTTCATTAGACACTTAAAGGTGAACCAGAGGCAGAAACAAAATGCAATAGAAAAAGGTAGTTTTAAAATTTTCAAAATAAAAGCTGCTAAAATCATTCTTATAGAGATGTAAAGTGAACACTTATCAAAGATTTTAATTAGCTTGTTAATGAATGACTTAATTAACAGATGTTAAAACTGGTTCAAAAGAGAACTCAGAGTACCATATATTTATAGTCAGAAAGAATATGCTGAAATGAGTTTACTAATGGATACAAAACTGCTGATCATTATCTACATTGAGATAAACAACTGAGAGGAAACAATTTTTTTTCTATAGACAGGAATTAGGAGTTATTTATATTACTATCAGGTTTCAACAACTTAACTTCTAGCTCCGTGAAGATATAAAATAGCCCAATCAAAGGCAAGCAAAGGTGAAGATAACTCAGAGGATGAACTAGTTGGATTCTATCAAAATACAATCTTTGCAACTTTTCCTTATAATATTAAGGAACATTTGCTTATTTCAGAATTAGCCCAAACACTAAACCTAAACAAATATTAACCCTGAAAATCCAGTGTCTGATATTACCTCAAGCACATTCTCAACTGGATGGAGTGATCAGCTTGAGAATAAAATTTTAGTTATATAACTTCAAATTCTTGATTCAGTGAAAACTCATAATCTCAGAAAGAATTTAAAAGTAATGGAATTTCTAACAAGAGACAGAATCAGTCTTCACTAATTAACATAGATATTTTATGCTTTTAAATAGATGAAGTAGAAGTGAATAAATCAGATATCTAAAAATTTGATTCCAGTAGATAAGAAAAATGGCAAAGATAAATTTAAGCACTGAAATAAAACAATAACAAAAATCAGGTTAGAATATTTGCTATGGAATGTATTCTCTATGTGATCAGTTCAGTTCAGTTCAGTCACTCAGTTGTGTCCAACTCTTTACGACCCCATGGACTGCAGCATGCCAGGCCTCCCTGTCCATTACCAACTCCCAGAGTTTACTCAAACTCATGTCCATTGAGTCGGTGATGACATCCAACCATCTCATCCTCTATTGACCCCTTCTCCTCCCGCCTTCAATCTTTCCCAGCATCAGGGTCTTTTCAAATGAGTCAGTTCTTCACATCAGGTGGCCAAAGTATTGGAGTTTCAGCTTCAGCATCAGTCCTCCCCATGAATATTCAGGACTGATTTCCTTTAGGATGGACTGGTTGCATCTCCTTGCAGTCCAACGGACTCTCAAGAGTCTTCTCCAACACCACAGTTCAAAAGCATCAGTTCTTCGGTGCTCAGCTTTCTTTATAGTCCAAATCTCACATCCATACATGACCACTGGAAAAACCATAGCTTTGGCTAGATGGGCCTTTGTTGGCAAAGTAATGCCTCTGCTTTTTAATATGCTGTCTATGTTGGTCATAACTTTTCTTCCAAGGAGCAAGCATCTTTTAATTTCATGGCTGCAATCACCATCTACAGTGATTTTGGAGCCCTCCAAAATAAAGTTTGTTGCTTTTTCCATTGTTTCTCCATCTATTTTCCATGAAGTAATGGGACAAGATGCTATGATCCAATGCTGTAAAGAGAAATATTGCATAGGAACCTGAAATGTTAGATCCATGAATCAAGGTAAATTGGAAGTGGTCAAAAGAGATGGCAAGAGTGAACAGTGACATTTTAGGAGTCAGCAAATTAAAATGGACTGGAATGGGTGAATTTAACTCAGATGACAATTATATTTACTACTGTGGGCAAGAATACCTTAGGAGAAATGCAATGGTCATCACAGAGCCAACAGAAGAGTCCGAAATGCAGTACTTGGATGCAATCTCAAAAACGACAAAATGATCTCTGTTTATTTCCAAGGCAAACCATTCAATATTACAGTAATTCAAGTCTATGCCCCAACCAGTAATACTGAAGAAGCTGAAATTCAACAGTTCTATGAAGATCTACAAGACCTTCTAGAACTAACACCTCAAAAAGATATCCTTTTCATTACAGGGGACTGGAATGCAAAAGTAGGAAGTCAAATACCTGGAGTAAAAGGCAAATTTGGCCTTGGAGTACAGAATGAAGCAGGGCAAAGGCTAATCAAGTTTTGCCAAGAGAACGCACTGGTCATAGCAAACACCCTCTATGTGATCATGAGCAGTTTAACGTTTTAACTGTTATACGCCCGAGGCTCTTCAAAGTGGTGAGACTATGGCTGTCTTGTGGTTGTCAAGAGGATAAATTAAAAACACATGCACAGAAGCCTAGCACAGTGTATACCACAAGATGTATCTGTTGTTGTTCAATTGCCCAGTCATGTCCGACTCTTTGCAACCCCAATGGACTGCAGCATGCCAGGTCTCTCTGTTCCTCACCATCTCCCGAAGTTTGCCCAAGTTCATGTCCATTGTATCATTGATGTCAACCAGCCATCTCATCCTCTGATGCCCTCTTTT
Source organism: Muntiacus reevesi (assembly GCF_963930625.1). Classification (NCBI taxonomy): domain Eukaryota; kingdom Metazoa; phylum Chordata; class Mammalia; order Artiodactyla; family Cervidae; genus Muntiacus; species Muntiacus reevesi. The sequence continues at coordinate 35,632,686 of NC_089254.1, read as the reverse complement.
CCTTCTGCCCTCAATTTTTCTCAGCATCAGGGTCTTTTCCAGTGAGTTGGTTCTTTGTATCTAGAGGCCAAAGTACTGGCTTCAGCATCAGTCCTTCCAATGAGTATTCAGGGTTGATTTCCATTTAAGATTGAGTGGTTTGATCTCCTTGTAGTCCAGGGGACTTTTAGAAGTCTTCTCCAGCACTACAGTTCGAAGGCATCAATTCTTCAGTATTCCGCCTTCATTGCGGTCCAGCTCTCACAATCGTATGTGACATGGGGTGTATCTGTTTGCTGTTGCTGCTAAGTCACTTCAGTTGTGTCCAACTCTGTGTGACCCCATCCCTGGGATTCTCCAGGCAAGAATACTGGAGTGGGTAGTCATTTCCTTCTCCAATGCATAAAAGTGAAAAGTGAAAGTGAAGTCGCTCAGTCATGTCTGACTCTTTCCGACCCCATGGACTGCAGCCTACCAGGCTCCTCCGTCCATGGGAGTTTCCAGGCAAGAGTACTGGAGTGGGTTGCCATTGCCTTCTCTGGTGTATCTGTTTACTACTAGGTAAATGACATTTATGGAAGCTTTTCAAATCAGAAGCTGGAACCCTGATGCCAGAGACCTCAATCTCAGTGTTGGGCTGAACCCCACAGACCTACAGTGCCTGTACTTGTCCAGCTTTAAGGATAGTAGAAAGAACCCAGAGTCAGCAACAGACACATCAATGGTTTAATCGATGTGGGGGATCACATGTCTGAAGCAAGTGTCCTGAGTGACATCCCAGTGTGTGCAATGGACACATGAGGGACATGATGGCAGCCTCTGCTCCTGGAGGTAAGGGGTGCCATGGGGGAGCGATCACCCACAGATCAGCTTGTGAACTGATACAAGGTGAGCTCACTAGTTAACAGAGAAACCGATAAAGGGGCACACCCCTCACTGCCCTCTTTGGTAGGAACAATCATGAGCTGGGGCCTGGGGCAAGTATGTAGGAAGGTCAGTCAAGATCCACAGGTGAAGCAGGCCCTGGTGGGTCAGGGGATATACAGAGAATAAGAGAATAGTCATCTTGAGTGGCCTGACCATATACTCAGTAAGGTACATCCTTGCTCCAGAAGATTTTACAGTGGGGACCCTGATATTTTTTCTGGGTTCTAACCAATCCAAATTAAAAAAAAAAGTTTTCAAACTTTCTACATGAAGATGGAACTATTTCTACATAGATGGAAATGAAACTTCAGAGACTATATTTCTAGAGTCTTATAATGGATTTAAAATGGAACACTGGTAACAATAAACAAATTAACAATTCACTTAATGCTTTTGGAAAACATCAGGGTAATAATTACTATAAAAGAATTCTTTTGAAATATATATTAGATATTCATAGTATGATATTAAACATAACATGTTATAAGTTTTGTTGCTGTTTATTCTTGTATCCTTTGTAGTATAGCAATTCTTATGTCAGCTTTGACATACCATACCACTAGTACCTGCAGAGCAGGAGGAAACAATCCATGATTTCATGGAAAACAATCAAATACTTATTAAACATTGACTCTGTGTCTAGCTTTATGCCTGGCACTGTGAAGAAAAGCATTAGTATTACACAGTCTCTTAAGAAATTTACTATCTTCCTAGAAAGGAAGAGATACATATGAGATTAAAAAAAAAACAAATGAGCAATAAAAAAAAGAAAAAAATGACAGAATGGGTTATATAATGAGAAGTCAAGTCATGCCTGGAAAGGTCTTCAATTAAAAGTCTAACTTTATTTACTATAAAATTCAACAGAAGTAATTATGAGTTGCCAGGAATTTACAAAAATGATTAACTATGCACTTATATTGGACTGAATAGAGAATGTGGGATGACAAAAATAACCTCTCCTCAAGAACTTGGGAGTTGATATGGAAGCAATCTAAGTGTCAGTTAACAGACAAATGGATAAAGAAGATGTGGAATCTATATATTCAATGGAACATTACTCAGTTGCAAAGAGAAGAAAATTTTCCCATTTGCAACAACACAGATGGACTTGGAGGGCATTAAGCTAAGTGAAATAAGTTAGACAAAGACTTGTCACCTATATGTGGAATCTTAAAAATACAACAAACTAGTGAATATAACAAGAAATATATTCACAGATTTAGAGAACAAACTAGTGGTTACCAGTTGGCAGAGAGAAGAGAGGAGGGGCAACAGAGGGGCAGGAGATGAAGAGACACAAACTATCATACAAAACAAACAAAACGGATATATTGTACAACACAGGGAATATAGCTAATATTCCATAATAACTATAAAAGGACTGTAATCTTCAAAAATATTGTGAATCACTGTGTTGTACACCTGTATGGAGAAGGCAATGGCAACCCACTCCAGTACTCTTGCCTGGAGAATCCCAGGGACGGAGGAGCCTGGTGGGCTGCCGTCTATGGGGTCGCACAGAGTCGGACATGACTGAAGTGACAGCAGCAGCAGTGTACCTGTAACTTATATAGTACTGCACATCAACTATACTTCAAATAAAAAAAGAACTTGGAAATAAGTACAGTTCCCACCTGCTAACATTTAACTATAAAATCAGTACCTAATGAATTAATGAATACAATTCTTTCTTTGTGAAGCCCTTACAGCAAAATTTCCTGAAAGTATCATAAATATAAAAAGAATGTGTGAGTCATAGGGGAGGGGAGGGAATGGCTGTTTAGTATTGGAAACAGAAAAAGGAGAATAGCAAAGGCTCAAAATTAACAGTACTCATCTCAGCACCAACTGGGAAGAATCCTGACCCATAGACTGACCAACTCCGGTTCCCTGAGGCAAAACTACACCCTGTGTGAAGGTGAATATATCAGGCTTATTGTTGTTTAGTCACTAAGTTGTGTCTGACTCTTTCTGACCCCATGCACTGTAGCCCACCACGCTCCTCTCTCCATGGGATTTCCCAGGCAGGAATACTGCAGTGGGTTGCCATTTCCTTCTCTAGGGGGTATACCAGGTTACCTCTTCTTACTGAATGCACAAGATGGTCAAATTCTGCAACTAACATCTTTGTCCTAATCTCTTGCTTAAAACAGCAAAGGCTGGATTGCCTTACAGCTTTTCTGGTAGCTTCCCACATGAAAGTAAGGGAAAAATGCCAGAAAAAGGATGCAACTGTACTTTTTAGTTGCATTTCTCACAGTAAATGATTATAGTAGGGAACATATTTTAAGCCATTACTATGTGTCAGACACTATCCTAAATGTTTTACCTGAATTAACTCTTTAAACCGTCACAACAATCCTATAAACTATGCCCAGATACTATCCTCATTTTGCAGAAGAGGAAACTGAGGCACAGAGGGGTAATGATTACTGCTTGAGATTACACAGTCAATAAGCCACAGAGACAAGATTCAGAGCCAGGCAAACTGACTCCTTCAGTCTTTGATATTTCTTAAGTACTATACTACACTGCTTCTCATAGGATCTTATTAATTGACATTGTAATTTCTGTGAGTTTGGTGGGCATACATCAGTATCTCTAAATCCCCTACCAGTTCTAAACCCCATGAATATTAAATTTCTGGGCTCCCAATCTAAATTAAAAAATCACACTCGGGTGGGCAGTTAACTTCTGCCTCATGAAAACTGACCTCAACAGGAGTTTCTTTCTCATATTCATCTGTACAAATACTCTCCAAAGAGCCACACATTCTCATCTATTTCTATATAAAATATACATAAAACATAACACATTGTATCTCTGAAACAAGACTATATTTTTAAAATAAACAGATTCAGTATTAACAATAGTGATATTTGTAAATAAGATACTGCTTCCTGATATAAACAGATGGTATAGGCAATGGTCTAAAACAAATAATCATCTTAATTTTTTATTGTGAAAATCAGGAAAGATAAAAATAGTGTTACCCATAAATGCACCATTTTTAAGTAATTAAATGATGCATAGTTATTATCTTTCCATTTCCTTAGCACTGAAATATATTATAATTTTCTGCCACATTATGAATCAGTTCCTTTTTTTAAAGGTTGTTTTCATCTCACAACAGTGCAGGTATTTAGAAATGATTCTAGAATATAACTCTTTTATTTTACCCTAAAGAACATATGCTTTTGTGCATGGCCAAAAGCCAAGGTTAAGAAATCTTTCCTTCACACAATTGTTCACCGCAGATGCTTCTTAATTTTTTAAATGTCACATGTTCTTATGCCTATTTCCTTAAAAAAAATGCAGCAAATTGGCAGTACCCAAGCACCAGCTCCTGCTTTGTTTTCATGACGGTGCAGAGCCTGGGTGAAAAATCAGACATGGGGAGGAGGGGGATGCTCTTCCCACCAGTGAGTTCCTCCTGTAGAAAGGACATGACACAAGGTCGGACACCCACTAACAGAGGCCCAACAACAGATGGCCTGACTAAGAATTAGCACTGCTGCCAAAACCTGGAAATGTCACAATACAATAAAATAAAACACATAGGTTGAGGAAAAAGAGAAAAAAATATGTGTGAAAATGGGAACCTGAAATTAGAATCAATGTTGAAGGAAGCAAGATTAAAAACGTGATTTCAATTGCTCTAAGAACTCAGTTCATGTGTAGACGTTTTAAAAGAAGGAATAAAGGAGGCTGCTTATTTTAAATGATGATTTAATTTTTATTTCTGTTTAGGAATGCTAAGAAGCAAATACAGAAAGGGTCTTCTATGCTGGCTTCAAAGAAAAGTTGTTATTTGGACAATCCATGGGATCGAGAGAGGGCAGTAATGTTGAATTAAGTTGCTGTTGGAGAAATAGGTGTGTTATGGAGGGTCCTGCATGCCAGGTGCATGAAGTCGTCCATAAACAAGACAGGAATCACTGCAGGATTCTGAGCAGAAAAATGTAAAGCATGACATAAAGAAAATGCATCTAAGTGTTACACAGGGTAGACAGAATGAGAAGAATTCAGGTGGACAGTAGCTTAGCTGAAAACTACTTTAGATACTGGAAGGCTGAGAGAAATCAGATCAACTTTCCTTTCAGGCTGTGGGAAGGATTTAACCAGCAATCCCACAGTAGAGAGCAGAGGCCAGAGCAATTCAAGTGCTTTACTTGTTGGCTCACACCATGTTAGGAATGAATAGTACTCTCTGAAGGTGGGCTTAAAGTAGAAATAAAGTGTGACACATACTCTAGTCCCTTTAGGAAGAACCTTTGACTCTGTGAAGAGGAGAATAAGAAGGTGAAAATCTTTCTGATGACTTGGAAGAAAAATAGGTATCTAAAAATAATTTACAAAGACTCATAAAAAATAATTAGGAAACAATTTAGCCATTTTAATACAATGCTAAAATGCCTTTTATGAATAAGAGGGGGGATTTAGAAATAAAAGTGTATCTTCTATAAGGTTGTGGGAATGGGTAAGCGAAGAACTAAAGATAAATAATATACTCATAAAATTAAACTCTATTTTGCTATTAGAAAAGAAGACTATAAACATCAAGAAAAATGTGGAGAACTTTACTTGAAAGTAATGGGATAGGAGAAAGAAAGAAAAATGAAGACAGACAATGAAAAGACATGAAAGAATTGGAAGTTCTCTAGAGAATAAAACCAAATAACAACTGGACACATTTGCCAATATGTTTCCAGAGCAGAAAAAGGACTAGATTATGAAGATGGGTTCACTAAATTTCAAGAAAAATCAGTGCAAAGAGGTATACCTAGATTTCTTCTTTTTTAATTATTATTATAGTATAATTTCCTTGAGGCATTAATAAAGCACATATTACATTTACAGCACAAAATCAGATTACTCTTTTGCATCACTAAATTTAAAAAACTTACACATTTTCAAAGAAAAGAGACATTACAAAAGCAAACTATAAACGACTCAGTTATAATTCTTACATGATGACATGGAAATACACTATGCAGTATATGAAGAATTATGATCTAGTGTTAACTATTAGACTTTCATGGGAAAAAATACTTGACAACCTATTTCAGAAGGCTAAGAAATAAATCCGAAATAGCACTCTCAAATGGGGATGTTGTATTAGAAATGAATTTACTCTCCATTTACAAGAATCTTTCCTAATGAAACACCTCAAAATGCATAAAATTTACAGCAGTATTATTTATAAAAATGCTAAGTTGGAAGCAAGCCGAGGTCTCCATGAACTGTCACATATTAATATAAAATTTATGCACAAAATGTTTACAAAGTATTTTTGGTACCATAGGAAATGTTTACCATACAACTCTGTTAAGTGAAAAAGATAAAATGTAAAAGTTGTAAATGTGTAGAGAGTAAATCTGTACAGAATGTCAGAATAACTGTGAGGAATAAAGAAAATAAGTAATGTTAAGACTAGTTTCATCATCAGGGGAAACAGTTATGATATACTGTCTGATTTTGTTCCATTAGATAATTTTATGTATTTTCTAAATTTTCTATTTTAACCAGAAAAAAATAGTAAGCATAAAAATTGTTAAACTGTGATAATATGTTAAAAGAGTTTGTGTATTTTGGCATTTGAGCTGTAATACATGTGACAGAATTACCTAGTTTAGAATGTGCCTAATATGGTACATATGAAGAATATTATAAACCCTATTTTAAGTAGGGGTCTAAAAATCATCCTGCAAGTATATACCTATAAAATATTAATGGGTATTTTAAGAATAGTACTAATTTCCCTTTCATTTTAAAAACTCAGATTGGAAGTCTATACACCAGGGGATAACTGGAGTGTACTTAGTGAAGTATTCTACAACTTCAAACAATGGATGGCAACATTGAAAGTATTCTACATTTTAAACATTACTTTCTTCAGAATCCTATTAGAATGCATATTAGAGGGAAACTCCTTTTTGAAAGTTTGAGTTAGAAAGAAAATACAACTTTGGAAGGTGAAATAAAGGAGATGGAAAGAATGAAAAGGGCTGGCACACAGTAAGGGAGGTGAAAGCTCCTGCTTAATCTTGTTTGACAACACCTACAATGGAAAATGGGATTGCCCTGGTGGCTCAGCGGTAAGGATATTCCTGCCAACATTGGAGACTTGGGTTTGAACCCTGGTCAGTAAGAACCCCTGGAGAAGGAAATGCCAACCCACTCCAGTATTCTTGCCTGGAATATAATTCCAATAAATGTTCCTGGAATCAATTATTTATATATGAATGAATATGCAAATAAACAAATGGGTCAAAGTATCTATGTAAATTGTTAAAAAATCTTAAGTTTTTACTTACCTCAACATATGTGTTGTACTGCTTTGCTTATAAACAGTATAGCTATTTTAGCTTAAGTAGACTACATGAATTTTAAATCTTTTAGGGTAGAGTGAGACAGGAAGTGGAGCAGAAATAAAGAACTAAGTTGTTTTGATTTTAAACCTATTTAGGAAAAAGTATGTAAACTCTACATTGTATAATCTAATATATTACATTTAATCTATTGTAATCAGCTGTCTTTAAATCATGAATATTTAATATCATGACTTAATTGTAAGATAAATACAAATTAATGTAAAGCTATACATGGAATATCAGGCTTCCCAGATGGCTCAGTGGTAAAGATTTTGCCCACAAATGCAAGAGACACAAGAGATGCAGGTTAGATTCCTGGGTTTGGAAGACGCTCTGGAATAGAAAATGACAACCTACTCCAGTATTCTTGCCTGAAAAATCCTACAGACAGAGAAGCCTGGTAGGCTACAGTCTATGGTTTGCAAAAAGTCAGACCTGACTGAGCATGTATGCATACATGGAATACCACTGGTTGGCACACTCTTGGTAAGTGCATTTATTTTGCCAGAAGAGTTCAAAGGACAAGTGTTCCTCGTTAATTACTCTTTGAAGTGAACAGAAAGAACCATATAAAAACCTGATGAACTATAGACACATAGAAAGCTATCATGTGGAATAACCAATGTCACATTTTTGCTGTATAAAAATAATTTCTAAACACTAGGCACTGTGTATGTTAAACCACTTCAGTTGTGTCCAACCCTATGGACTATAGCCTGTCAGGCTCCTCCGTTTATGAGATTCTCCAGCAGAATACTGGAGTGTGTTGCGATGCCTTTCTCCAGGGGATCTTCCTGACCCAGGGACTGAACTCAGGTCTCCTGCATTGTAGGCAGATTCTTTATTGTCTGAGCCACTAAGGAAGCCCTTAGACACCAGGTACTATGTGGCCCTTATTACTCTCTACCTCTAAGAAGCTGGGTGTTTTTTTCCTTACATATATCCCAATTCACTATTTCTATACAATATATCATAGCTAGAAAATCATTCAGATTGGGAAAAGACTGATGCATCAGTAAAAACACTTAAGTACCAGAAAGATGCAATATCTTATTTTAAAAGAGGCAGAGAAAGGAAGTACTTTAGAATGACTCTTAGGGTGTTTCAAAGTCACCATCAGTTAAAAACACTTAGGAGATGAGTAGCTCTCAGAAGTAAACGAGAAAGAACCTAAAAGAGGAAGGGTAATATGATAATCTCAGTTTCAAATCTTCTTAGATGAATTAGAACTTTTAAATTATATCACTTAAACTAACCTAGGTAATGCATCTGATTTAATTATTCACAACCTGGAAAGCATTAGCATAGTCCTTCACAGAAAAATTATTAAATAAATGGCATACAACCAAAGAATACCTTTAATCACTCAGATCCAGTTAGATCCCCAAGTGCTTATGTGATTGATTTCTTTGAAAGAAGTAAGCATTTAGAAAGAAATTCATGTTTCCTGTACTGCTGCATTCTGTTACATTTCACTTTTCATAGAGGTGCAGAATTTGCTGACAGTGTATAACAGTTACTAAGGAATGTCATGGTAAGTGTGACAACGAGAAGACACCAGAGCCAGAAACCACTGGTCAGAGAGTCCTGGATCTAAACTGATAGCATCATTTACTGGCAATGTGATCCTGGAAAAGTTATGTACAGTTTATGGTCTTCAGTTTCTTCATCTATATAATAGAGATAGAAATACTGCTTAAATCAATATCGAGAATAAAATGAGTAAACATACTGGAAAAACCAAACACAATATAATACAAATTCAATAGATACCTACTCCCTCTCTTTCCCCTCCCTGCTTTCCTCTCCCTTCTTTTCCTCCCCTCTTTAACATGCATTTCCTGATATAATTATCACACCATAGAAATAAAAACACAATTTTGCATATTTGAAACAAGATTAGCATGCAATAAAACAAAATAAAATAATATTATGACTAAGAACAGGTATCTTAATTTTATGGTGCTTCATTTTAAGTGCTTTGACATATTTTATTTAATTTTCCTAATAAGTCAATATATAAAAAGTAAAATCATAATCTCTATCACCAGATAAGAAAAATAAAATATATTCATAAGGATCTCTTAAAGATTTCAAAGAATTACAGTGTGTGCAGTATAGAGTTGTTTATATGGACCTGTAGGCAGTCTAGCAAAATAAAATTATATAAACTAAAATTTAAAAATTTTGTATATAACATAATTGTCAATCATATATGCAATGATTTACTTTAAAAAGCAAAGTGACTTCTGAAAAGGTAGCTGGAAAAAAAAAGGCAGTGTTAGAAAAGATCAAAATGTACCACAATCTTATTCTTCAGGATCAATCAAGAGTCTTTACTGGAAGCTCATAGGATTATTTTAAGAATCACCATCAATATTGTAGGAAAACCCTATGTTCCATAAATATGTAAAAGATATATAGTGGGTAAACAATAAATATCTGTTGTATGAATCAAAACAAATCATCCATGTTTTATATACTTCTTATTGTAAGATTCCACATTTTCTTTCAAAAGAGAAATATCCATCTTTTAGACTTTACTTTAACTGCAGGTCTCTTTTAAGCCTGCACAGAACAGATTCTTTCAACTGGAAAAGGTTATAGCACATTTATTTGCCTTATGTAAGAAACACACACTAGCTCCTAAGTGCCACTGGCATGAATGAACTGAAAAACTTGAATATATGGCTATATATATCTTGTATCTTATTTGTAAGATAAAGGTATTTTTAAGAAAAGCATTTCTTATTTGTTTCCTCAAACTTTTATGAACAAATGTTGAAAGCTAGGAAGCTAATTCGATATGTGGCCCTATTTTTATTATTTGGTTTGAAGTAAATACCCCATTTATATACCAAGTCACAAAATCACTTTCAAAAACTGCTGCTGCTGCTGCTAAGTTGCTTCAGTCGTGTCCGACTCTGTGTGACCCCATAGATGGCAGACCACCAGGCTCCCCCGTCCCTGGGGTTCTCCAGGCAAGAACACTAGAGTGGGTTGCCATTTCCTTCTCCAATGCATGAAAGTGAAAAGTGAAAGTGAAGCCGCTCAGTCGTGTCTGACTCTTCGCAACCCTATGTACTACCGCCTACCAGGCTCCTCCATCTATGGGACTTTCCAGGTAAGAGTACTGGAGTGGGTTGCAATTGTCTTCTCCGAAACTGTAACTGCTAGCTATTTTGACCTATAAAATTTACTATCATAAGCCATGTCAATCTTTAAACATGAATCATTGATGGCATATAAAAAGCTGATCTTAGTAAATGGCCAAGTTAACTTATAATTTCCAAATCTATTCATGTATTGGTTTTGCAGATTATAATGTAAAAATTAATGTAAGAGCAAAATTAAAAAGCTATTTCTCTTAAAATTAAAATATTATAGAGCTATTTATGGCATTATGACTGACACCATGATAATCCAGAAGCAATTTGAAATGAACAAGAAGGCAAGGTAGTTAAAACATATTTAGAATTCTATTACATATTCTATTGGTTTGCTTGATACACCTTCCCACCTGAAACCCTACTCACACAGCCTATTCATAAGCCAGATTTTGACTGGAAGTTCAAGTTATAGGGCATATCTTTGACTCTGAAACTGATCACTACATAAAAGCATTAAGTACTAGTTCCTAAGTGCTTTAGTACAAAAGATTGTGCCCCTGAGTAACAAGATAAATGATTAAAGTTTCAGCAGCAATGCTTTCACTTGGAAAAAAGAAAAAGAGACGTATCTTGGTTCTGGATTAAGGAAAGCTTAATATTGCTTGTGACCAAGTTTTTAACAAGTTAGCATAACTTGTGCCAGAGTGGGACAGGTACGGAGTGCAATGAGTAACTCTCTAACTTCTTCACACCACTGATAAAGAATCAATGGTGCCTAAGAATATTACGGTTTACCAATCTTAATATTTCAGTAAGCATTCCTGGAAATTTTATTTTCTGGAATGCATATGAAACTAAAGGGACAGAGAAGTTACCTGTGGAGTAATCCCTGACAGTTGACTCACCATAACCATTCTGCGACTCCATGATCATTATTGCTCACTAGCGGTGGGCCAGTCATCATATGAAGTGTTAATGATAAAAAGGCTCAGTTCAGCTTTAAGAGCCTCACAGTTGATGGCATGAGACTGATATTAAAAACTCTACTACTGTCTGATAAGCCCAACAGTTGGGATCTGTACAGTGATCTGTGTATATAGCAGAGAGTTACAAATAATTAATCTTGTCTGATTATGAAAAAAGCTCTACAGAGGATGTACCTTTGATCTGGGACTTGAAAAAAATGCTAAGATTTCATCAAAGTGAGAGGAAAAAAGCTATGGCAGTTATATAAAATGACACTAGCAAAGGCATTGATGCTTTCAAACTGTGGTAATGAAGAAGACTCGAGAGTCCCTTGGACTGCAAGGTGATGAAACCAGTCAATCCTAAAGGAAATCAACCCTGAGTATTCGTTGGAAGGACTGATTCTGAAGTTGAAACTCCCAATACTTTACCACCTGATGGGAAAAGCTGACTCACTGGAAAGACCCTGATGCTGGGAAAGACTGAAGGCAGGAGAAGAGGGGATGACAGAGGATGAGATGGTTGGATGCCATCACCCACTTGATGGACATGAGTTTGAGCAAGCTTCCAGAGTTGCTGATGGATAGAGAAGCCTGGCGGAGGAGGCAAGGGCAACCCAATCCGGTACTCTTGCCTGGAAAATCCCATGGATGGAGGAGCCTGGTGGGCTGCAGTCCATGGGGTCGCGAAGAGTCGGACACGACTGAGCGACTTCCCTTTCACTTTTCACTTTCATGCATTGGAGAAGGAAATGGCAACCCACTCCAGTGTTCCTGCCTAGAGAATCCCAGGGACGGGGGAGCCTGGTGGGCTGCCGTCTATGGGGTCACACAGAGTTGGATATGACTGAGGCGACTCGGCAGCAGCAGCAGCAGTGGCAGTGAGGCCTGGTATGCTGCAGTCCATGGGGTTGCAAAGCGTCAGACACGACTGAGCGACTGAACAACACAGGCATGGACACGTGAGACCACCTGGAACAGTCTCTGAAATGTTAGCTATCTCCTAAAACAACCGTGTACCAGTCTTTTGCCCTTGATTTATTCTGCCTCTGTTTCTTTGGACCTTTTGCTTTCATGCCATTTACGCTGCAAAGAAGCTGAACAGAAAGATCACTGCTGCAGGGCTGCGATTCGAGTGAGGTAAGTGCAGAATCCACTGGAGGTTAGAGGGGCCTGGAAAAGCCCAAAACTCATGTGATACTTTTACAAATCAAAAGTAGTGCAAAAAACTCTATGATGAATAAAATATAAAAACATTAAAGACCTTGTTGTTTATGACCTATCTTGTTTATGACCTTGCATTATTGTTCAGTGGGAGTGGGGGTGGTTCCTATCAGCCCAAGGGATCCAGGTCTACAACAGGCCACTCAGGTCTACTTCTGACCTTACAAAGGATGGGTTTATGAAAACATAATGGTATGCAAACCCAATGGGCAGTGCCGGGCTTTACATAGACACTCATTTTTTTTTTTTTTTTTTTGGATTTAGTTTTTATTTTTTTACACTTTGTTAAAAAAACTGGAAGACATTTAAATAAGTGTATGTGAAGTGAAAGTATTAGTCTCTTAGTCATGTCCAACTTTTTGCAACCCCACGGAATGTATAGGAGCACAATTTTTTTTCCCTCCCTCAGGCTTCCATATGGCTCCAGAAGACACTGCCCTGCAGGAATCCATTCCCAGCCCTGCTCTGACTGGCTGTGGGATCTGAGTTCCCCCAGCTGCAGGTTCATACTGACTCAAACAGGGACAAGGGCGACTGCTCTAATGACAGAGCTACAGTGAGGAAGGTACTGTGAAAGGGCTTTGTAAATCAAATTTACAGCTCATACCATTATGAATTTAGCAACGCCTGATCACCTGAAATTCAGGCATATATCACATGCATGTTCCAAACATCTATTTCATATCACACAATTAGAGACAGGCAACTATAATCTTCCCTCAGAAGTCTGGGCTCGGAGCATGACAAGGGTGCTTTACTACTAGACTGAAAGGATCTAAGGGCCTTTTACTTAAGAATCCCTTAAGTAGTTAGATCAAAGATCTTAGAAACTTTTAAACTTCAGTGCAAAAGGTACCATTTTAAATTTTGTTCCAGGTATCCTCCTTTGTTAGCGTCTAACATCCCAGATGCCATGTGGGCTCCATGTCACAGCCTCACTAACAACATACCAAGTTACAAGGAGAAAGGAAATGGTAAATTTAAGATGGAATCTTTGAACAAATGCAAAGGCATGCTGAACAGTCATCAGAATCACATTCTAAACACACCTGTAGTCCTTTTTTTTTTTTTTAAGAATCATCTAACAGCTATATAAGGGATAAAAAATTACACCACGAATGAGACTTCGAGACAACCTCTTTCTTTGTCACAGGCACAAACACAAATGCTGGCTCCTATGTCAGATCCACTAGAAAAAGTAGGTCTCCTTAAAGATAATCACCAACACTAAGCAGGCTTTTTATCACATTTATACAAACTCTCAACCATTCCTCCTCTACTTACATCCTTTACAGGGCTATGCCTGATACGTCGCTCTTCTTTGCTGCACTACCAGGCGTTTTCTTATTTAGTTAGCTACTTGCTTCATTTGAGTGGCAGGGTTTATTATGTGGTTGTTTAAACAGTATGAGGTCTTTACCTTGATTTTTCTTACCTACTAAAATCAAAGCATCAACTTAAGACATGCACTATAACTGTTTTACCTTCTTCACTCATGCCCCTTGCATCCACTTGTCTACCAGCCATCCACTCCTATTCCTCTTTCAATATGCTTTTATTTTTGCTGCACAGTCTAACTAGTGTCTTGAGTCTTTGTCAGTATCTCAATCAACAAATTCATTTATCTTCCAAGTACTGGACATTTCCCCATTACTCCTCCTTCAAACTCTCTTTTCCTCTCTTTCTATTGAAAAAAACCACAAGGCTCCCCAGGCCCTCTTATCTTCACTCTCTATTGGCTTCTCTTCTATTTTTAACATTAATGTTCTCCAGGATTTTGTTCTCTTATTACTTTTTCCCTCTCTATCTTGAGCTCAGACCTCTCCTTAACATCAGAGACAAATCCTTTTCTAATCTGATATAACTTCTTTCATGTCTACTAGTAACTTTTGACCATGCCCATATGAAAAATCTTTTCATTAACAGTGCTACCATTTTCCAAATCACCCAGGCATGAAACAATGGCATCCATTTAGACTACATTTTTTTGGTTAGTTTTAAGCCCTATATCCAATAATCTAGAGTCAAATCATGAAATTTTAACATCTGTAACACTACAAATGCCTTAGATGCAGCTGAGCAAGGATGAAGCACGGGGTTAAAGCCATTCAGAATGACTCTAAAAATACCAGTCCAACTCCCCACAAGCTATCTGATTTTGGCTCCATTGCTTACTTATCCAAAGATGACAGTTAAGGTTTTACTTAATAGCTGAAGATGAAACAAAATAGCATTTGGAAAGTTGGACACAATATGGCACCACTAAACAAATGGTATCATTATTATGATGCCTTTTCTGTATATGTAACCTATTCTTCAAGCATTATCTAAATGTTCCTATCTACATATAGAGGCACTGATTTCTTCTTACACCTTGAATTTCCTCTATCACCTACCACTTAGAGTCTATGTATCACTCAATGCCCAACTTAAACAGTCCTCCCTTCATGAAGCTTTTGTTAATGAACTACCATTCCATATTAGTACAATCTTTCTTGTTTGAAAACACACCACTCTTTGCACTTCACTTTAGCCACTTCTTACACTTTATTTTTCAATTTTTCTTTCCTCTATTCATAGGCATATCTCTTTGCACTATATTTTCAAATTCCTCAAAATATTCCTGCTGTAATGCCATTGCTCACCTGGACTATTTTTTATTTTATCACATTCTTTTCCCCTTTGTCTAAAGTCACATTTGGTTCATTCTCAGATAAAATGATAAACTCCTTGAAAAAACAGCATCATATTTATATTTTCTTGTTTTCATTGCATAGCATACAGCTAAGTTGTTCAATAAACATTTGTTAAATAAGTTCAATCTGAACACTTGTAAATTGAAACTGAGTCCAAGAGAGCTAAGAAAAAAGTCAAAAGTATATCTTAGTTTCACTTGTTGTTTCATTCCATGACAGAAAATCAGAAAACATTTAACATAAAATATATTTTCTTATATTTTTTCCCAAAGAGCCAAGATTTTTGTCTCCAAAACACTTTCGAGAAAAGAGAAAAATCAGATATAACTTTCCCATAACGATGCAGAACATTTATACACGCAAACCGCCACTCATCTCCTGATTTAAGTAGTGTTTCTCCTTAGCTAACTCTCTCACATACCACACTTATCTGTCTAATCTTTGTGCATATGCTGTAGTAAAATCACTGTTCAAAGTAAACCATATATACTGGTGACTTAATTATATAAATGGACTACCATACTTAAGTAGCACCCACAAGTATTTCTAGGTAACACAGGATAAGAATTTAAAGGCTCTTGCTGAGGTTTTTGTCTCAAATTGCCCATTCTATTTGTAGAAAAATGCACTGAATGCTATACCACCATAATATCCTTATTTATCTTATATCTTTGGTTACAGTTTTACTTGGAATAAGTAAATGTTTCATACACCTAAGGATAATGTTCCAGCTGGTTTCTTGACTCGCTGTAATGAAAATATTTTTCAAATTAAGGGTGTATTTCTCTTCATAATGTATATATTTTTAGAGGCTGTAATGTTCACTCAGACTCTCTGGCCACAAGAGTCTGTAACATTCAGAATTGTTTTGTTATTGTTGTTTTACCACTATCTGTGGACCCAGGATTTAGAAGTGCTGCCATATCACTTTTGCTCCTGCTTCTGCCTTGTTCCTGTAAATCAATTTCAATAGCTTGGCTTTTGTACTCTTTCTGTGAGACATCCATCAATAAAAATTATTCCAGAATTGGAAAATAGGTAAAATCAATTACTGCATGTTCTTTCCGAGTAGTGTGGAGGTACGTCTTTGTATATCAAAGACTGATAGACCCTTTTATAATTTTGTAGGTCTAGAGGTTATCTTGCAGAAAATTGGTATCAATTCAAATGATCCTTTTGTGAGAGTAATGCAAATGATTCAGGTCTATAATAATGTAAATAAATATTGTCCAGGAGAGATGCAATTGGTTTTAGTCTGTCAAAAATGATAACTCCAAACATTACAACATATTGCTCTGTAGGATATCATCCAGTTTTACATCTATTAGAAACATTTTAGCATTCTTGACAGATTATATAAACTGCATCCTTCAAAACCTCTTTTGAACTCAATTTTGACATTTTACCCATTACTTCATTAATGAATTAAAAAAAATCTTTGGCACATATTTACTTTATATTACACAAGAACCATGTTTTTAGCCTTTAGAAAATTATAGTTTAGGAATACCAAACCCCTGGTTTGGGAAAATCCCCTGAAAAAGGAATGGCTACCCACTCCAGTATTCTGGCCTGGAGAATTCCATGGACAGAGGAACCTGGCAGGCTACCGTCCATGGGGTCACAAAGAGTTGATGCGACTGAGCAACTTCACTTTCAAATCTTACATCAGTTTTAATAATAGAAAAATCATGATGTGAGTCAACATTGATTCCACTTTTACTATGTGACAGACATTCTGGGTTTGGTCTCTAACTCAGTTAATATTCATAGCAACTCTACAAGGCTATCACTATTATACTGATTTTGAGATGACAAAAGTGATGTATAAGGAGTCTAGCTTGTTAAAGGTTATATCTCTCTGTGTGAAGTCTGAACATGTTAATTTCGCTCTGTATACTGCGTTTGTAACTATGTATGTTTTGAAATGCATGCCTTCCTACCCAATATGCTGTTTTTTGGGGGGACTGAGGTTCAGTCCTAACTCCTTTCCTTCTGAGAGTCACTGCCAACTGCGTCATATCCCACCGCTTCCAAAATTATGTTTAATATCCAATCTGTGAGGTGGATATTACAAACCTTACAAAGCCTCTTAGTACAGTGATTCGCCAACTTTACTATTCATCAGAACGGCCTGGAAGACTTGATAAAATACAAATTACTGAGTGCTATTCCACAAATTTCTGATTCAGTATGTCTCCAGAGGAGGGGATTTACAATTCTAAGAAGTTCCCAAGAAATGCTGACAAGCCCTGTGTGGAGGCCCCACTTAGAAAACCACTGTCTTTGCATATGTTGCTAAATCCCCTGAAGGATGACTGCCAAGTAATCCGGGTTAGACAGTCATCTATTTCTTGACCAGGATACTTGTATTGTCCACCTGCGCTCCTGGATGGGTTTCACCTCCCCCCACCTCCGTTTGTTACTACATAGCACTAGTTCTGACATGCAGTACTGTTACAATATATAACAATCTGAAATGCATTGGGAGGATGACTTGAAACATAGTGACTGATTCTCCTAAAGGCTCCAGTGCGCAACCCTATTTGTCATGGCTGCCTTAATATGAATATAGGACAGTTAACATTTTGCTGGGGGGTGAGGGTATATGAAGTTCTCTGAGATACCAACTCTCCATTGTCATATGTCTGCAAATTACTACCCTTGAAACAGCTGCTAATTACATTGTTCCTACTGTCATTACTACTGTAATTGCTTCCAACCTGTCCCCTACTGCTTCCTAGCTGCAAGGCTGCTTTTTCATGGCCAGATAACTTTATGCGCACAGTGTCCTTTTTCCAAAGTTACCTCCTAGTCTGGCTTTGATGATTCATGGGGTCAATGCAATATAGCTTAAACAGTAATAAGAAATAAAGAGTAACAGATTTGACATTCAACTCTGGTGCGTGAGGGTTGAAGAAAACTAAATGGAAAAAAAAATTTTCTTTTAAAAAAAAGGAAATACAAAAGTGAAAAAATATTGATTATTTATTGACAAATCAAATTGTTTTTTTGACAATTCAGCAAGCCTGTCTGTGATCAAACTACAACAGGTTGCCAGGCCACATGAAGCCTATGTCAATAATGCATGTTATTGACAGCAGCCTGGCTTGGAAATATCCTTTTAAAACAGCTTTTTTTCTATATCATTTTCTTATTAGAAGATTTTCCAATATCTATCCAACCTATTACCATATCATAAGATCAAAGTATGTGATGCTGTTAAGTGTTGATATATTTAGATGGAAGCTGGTTTGAAAGGCTGGACAGATTCTTACTGAAATATAATTTTCTTTTAGATTTTGTGAGCTAGAGAACCAAGCTTAATGGTCATCAGAAGTAGCTCTCTACTTGTTTCTGATGGCTAGCAAGAAGGATTAACAAGAGGCTTTGGTCAGGAATAGACCAAAGGGAAAGAAGCAGTTACTTTTAAAATCATACTTCTAATTCATAAATAGGATGTTTTAACTTTTATAAATAGGATGTCAATTCTGACTTGTGTCATGGCAAAGAAAAACGAAAAAGCATATCCTGGGGCCCTAGTTTCCTCTGACTTCTTTCATGATATTCTCTCAAAATGAATCATCCAGAAAAATCTAAAGTGAGTCGCACCTATCAAAATGATGTCATACTCTTTATTTCTATTTAAAAACTACCTTAGAACCACCATATGAACCAGTACTTCCACTCTTGTGCATATACCCAGAGGGAACCATAATTTGAAAAGATGCATGTATCCCAATGTTCACTGCAGTAGTATTTACAATAGCCAAGACATGGACGCAACCTAAATGTCCATCAACAGAGGAATGGATAAAGAAGATGTGGTACATATATACGACGGAATATTATACAGCGATAGAAAAGAATGAAATAACGCCATTTGCAGCAACATGGGGGGACACGGAGATTATCATACTAAGTGGAGTAAGTCAGACAGAGAAAGTCAAATATAGAGTATCACTGATATATGGAATCTAATTTTTAAAGTGATGTAAGTGAACTTATTTAGGAAAAAGTAACAGACTTACAGTTAAAACAAACTTATGGTAACCAAAAGGGAAATGTGGGCAGTAGGGACAAGTTAGGAGCCTGGGATTAACACACATACACTACTATATATAAAATAGATAACTAAGAAAAAAGTACTGTATAACACAGGAAATACTCAATATTCTGTAATAACCAATATGGGGAAAGAATCTGAAAAAAAAATATCAATATATGTATAACTGAATTTGTACACCTGAAACTAACACAACATTGTCAATCAACTATATACTCCAATATTTTTTTAAAATCCCCCAAAATAAATAAAAGCTACCCAACTTATAATTCACTATCTATATTAAAATATAAATATTTTTTAACCCATAAACTGTCTTATGTTAATTATTGGTATTATTGGCACCATGGACCAGCATCATTCTTTATGCTAAAGATCGCTTTAGCTATTTGGGGGTCTTGGTGGTTTCATGCAAATTTCAGGATTTCTTTTTTCTATTTCTGTAAAAAATGTCCTTTGAATTTTGATAGAGATTGCATTTGAAGCTGTAGATTTTTTTTGGTAGAATGAACATTTTAACCATACTAATTCTTCTTATCTGTGAAAACAGGATATAAGATATTTATTTTTGTCTTCTTTGATTACATTCATCAATGTTTTGTAGTTTTCAGTTTATAGATCTTTCACTTCTTTGATTTAATTTACTCTAAATATTTTATCCTTTTTGTTGCTATTGGATATGAGATTATTTTCTTCATGTCTTTTTTCAAATAGTTCACTGCTAGTGTATGGAAATGTGACTGATGTGAATCACATTGGTATCTCTGCATTGATGAATATATATTAGGCACAACTATAACTTTAAAATGATTATAAATTGAATAACTTAAATGAGGTTTTAAAATAACCCCCATGTCTTTTCCTCTCAAAATATGAGAAAAGTAGAGATGAATTTTGCAAGATTTAAAGACTTAGGGCTCTTGATATATAATATAATCAAAATATTCCCTTCATCAATAGGGGAACTAGGCAAGAGAAGGGAAATGACTTGTTTAAGATGACTGAGCACTCAAAGCAGAACAGATGACAAAACTGGAAATAATTGCCTATGTCATACTCTGTCCTTTCAAGTTACTTATTTCCTTAAAACAGGTAAACTCAACCCTATTGATATTTTGGGCTGTAGAGTTGTTGTAGAGAGGCTGTTCTCTGCATTGTAGGATGTTGAGTGCTATCCCCGGGCTCTACTCACTAGGTTCAGTAGCATCTCTTACCCAGTTGTGACAATCAAAAATGTCTCCAGACAGTGTCAAATAGCACCTGGGGATGGTGGAGCAAATTCTGCCCCAACTTACACCAACTTTCTTAAAATTAATGAAGTTGAAGTTCTGGAGAAAACCTTAAGAGAGTCACAGAAGTCAATGAAGTTAAAAAATACACATATGCAATCTGATTTCCAGTCCTTTCCATTTTCTTTGACCTTCAGTATATATATATGCTGCTTGAATACAGAATTATACTTGATTGAGGTTTGTTCCTTTATAGCTCTTGCATCCTGAAGAGACACACAATAAATAAGCCGGTATGAAATGACATTATTTCAAAATTGTCAGCAGGAAAAATGTACTGAATATTTGATTCTGTGTGCCCTACTGCATTCTAAAAAGGCATAAAAATTGCCAAAAGATTACATTTAAAAGTCATATGGCAACTTCTTATATAAGTTTTGGAAATGAGAAATTAACAGAGAACTGAAGTGGGACTTGTGTCTCTCTCATGCACCATTTGAACTGCTCTCAATTTTCGTTTACATCCCACACATCAGACTACCTGCATCTATCGAGCCCCCAAAGCTTCTAACAGCAACTTAGAGATTCAGACTGTGACTGGTGTGAACAGAAGCCTGGCACAGCAAAAACAGCTGCAAATCCTCACTGCATACAAATCCATTTTTAGCTAAAGGTTTTATTTCCAATTCCAGAAGAGAAACTGAAACCTTGATTTTCCTCACATGAAGCAAAAAAGATAGCCTTAAGTCAACTTTTATTATTTCATCTTCTAACCTTATATCTTTATATCATGAATATACCTAAAGTGTGTGCAAGTATAAGTATTTTGAGTAAATAACATAGTTATTTCAAATGGAAGAGTTTTGATAACTATAAAATAGAAAACTAAATAGTTAAATACCTAGTACTTTTTATACAGCAGATGATCAGTACAGTATTAGCTGATTGTTTGAATGCTTAACAACTTAACAAGAATTATTAAGCCAAAGTAAATTAGAAATGTGTATCTTACCACCAAAATTAAAATAACCCCTAAACATTTTTTTTGTATAATGTATGACATGAACCTGCTGTATGATTATATAATAAAGAAAAACAAACAAAGACCAGTCTCTATAAAATGGGAGAAGTATAAAAACTATTTTACTGATTGATAATTGGGAACATAAATTTGCACAGGTTACATGTATGAAAACAATAAGAAGTGGTCAAATATTGATATTGCTTCAGTGTCTAAAAAATAAGAAGCTTCACAACATTGTATGGACTCTAATTTCTTGCCTAAAATGGTGGGGTTTAGATGGAGAGGATGACTGAAACTCAAAAGTTTTGGCATATGTTTCTTTTGTCACTTAACATGGCTCCAGCCAAAAGCAACAATGATGGAACAAAAACAATCTTCCTAACCACAGTACACAACAAAAATATTTGTAAAACCACATATACTCCTAGGATTCACTTCCTTATAACTGATGGTAGCTTTCAAATCTAACAGCAAAGCAGTTATTTAACACAAGCAGGGCCTGATGATTCTGAAGCAAAGCTATGCGTGATGCAATTCAACTGCAATTGCATCATTTAGCCTCCTGTTGAGCTAATATACTAGCCCAATAGCTCTTAGATGGCTAAACCATCTACTTTCTTCTCAAGTCCAACCTATATCCTTTAGTAGAGAAAAGTCAGCACGTAAGAAAAGGGAAATAACGGTAAAAGGGTTATGCTGTTACATTAGGGATGGAGAGAAAAGTGAGACTGGTTTTTCCATGAATTAATTTCAGTGCATAAGTGAGTTGCTTATGCAACGTTAATGCATAAAATGTGATTTACTCTTAAAAACCCCCTGTCAAAAATTCTACTCCTCCTCTACAATTCAGCTAAAATGCCCATGGCTCCAAGGAGGAGACTTCTTTAATCTGCCCTCTAGAACAGACAGTACAAATGACTAAGGGTCTTTTCCTCAGAACTTTCTATATCTGCATGGACCTTTATTACTGCATGGAGTACAGGTTTATTATATTGTAGCTATTTGTCTTCACAGCTTATCACCACCACTAGCTTGTATGTTCTTTAGGTACATCACTGACTATCATTATATCCTCCAGACTGTCGAACACAAAAATAATTAAGTAAATTATAGTTTAATACATTTTTTCTTCCAACGAGTCCATGGGCAATGAATCTCCTAGAAGTCTAGAGAGATGATGACCTCAAGAAATATGTTCTTTGACTCTTTCACGGAAATGATGGTTTATTATAACTGTCAAATATTCCAATAGAGGCAGACCTTTCTCAGGAGGAATGCTACCAAGTGGGAATTCTAAGAACCAAAATACTAACACTATGATACATAGATATCTATCTGTATTAGTTTCCTAGGGCTGCTGTAACAAAATAACCTAGACTTGATGGCTTAAACAACAGAAGCTTATTTGGTCACAGTTATGGAGGCTAGAAGTTCAAGACCAAGGGAATGACAGGCTGGTTTCTTCTGAGGCCTCCCTCTTTGATCCACTGATGCCGCCTTCTTGCTGTGTCCTCACCAGCCCCTCCTCAGCTTGGGTTTTCCTAACATCTTCTTATAAGAACACCAGTCATTTGACTCCATTCTAACCTAATTATCTTTGAAAAGTCTTATCTCTTAATACAGTCACCCTCTAGGGTACGAGAGGCTTGGATTTCAACATATGAATTTGAGGGTAGCAGGGGGCACAATTCAGTCAAGATAGTACCTATCTGAATTTCTAAATTTCTAAGTATACCATTGTTACCTTCTTAATATTTCCCATGTTAAACTCCATAAATTAATACACATGCATACCTTGTATGTTCTCTGTATACTTACTATGCTGCTTTGCATTATATAAATAGGTAAAGGAATGCTAATTTTTAAGTAAGAAACAGCATCTTCCAAGGAATGATAATAATTCTAGTTCTCAAAAACTTTTCCAAATAGGAGAGTCTAAAAGCATTTCATAAACACTATTATCTAAATAACTTTTAAAATTCTTGAGTAAATTTTTTGTTTTTATATATTAATATTGAACATGTCCAGATTTGAAATATAAATCAGACTATGAATGCACATCCATATTTCCTGATTTCTTATTTCATTCTTATTAATTCTGTCTAAAAATACTCCTTTTCAGAAAGGAATATACATGGTGCCAGACATAAGTGTGTGTTTATAACTGAGGTTTTTGATTCTGTGGCTGAGACATCAATTTTTAAGCATGAGTACATTGGCTACCTTTGGCATTTGTTATACTCTATGCTTTAACACAGAGTAAAATCATAGAGTTGGATCTCTATGCAAGGAGATCCAACCAGTCCATCCTAAAGGCAATCAATCCTGAATGTTCATTGGAAGGGCTGATGTTGAAGCTGAAACTCCAATACTTTGGCCCCCTGATGCGAAGAGCTGACTCATTTGAAAAGACCCTGATGCTGGGAAAGACTGAAGGCAGGAGGAGAAAGGGATGACAGAGGATTAGATGCTTAGATGGCATCACTGACTCAATGGACATGGGTTTGAGTAAACTCTGGGAGCTGGTGATGGACAGGGAGGCCTGGTGTGCTACAGTCTACGGGGTCGCAAAGAGTCAGACACGACTGAGCGACTGAACTGAACTGAACTGAACTGATGCTTTAACATGTTGACAAATATGGAACAGCAAGAGGATGACTGTATTTTTCTCAGGAGCAATTATTTTTAAAATAAGAAGAAAAATCAATGTGAGACAGTAAACTTGTCCAAGCAGTACTAAAAGCAATAAAAATAACTAGTTATTTACTTAAAAGCTGCTCCAGCCAGGTACATGCTTTTTCATCTCGGAAGTGAAGTCGCTCAGTTGTGTCTGACTCTTGTGTGAACCCGTGGACTATCTAGTTCATGGAATTCTCTAGGCCAGAATGCTGGAGGGGGTAGCCTTTCCCTTCTCCAGGGATTGAACCCTGGTCTCTTGCGTTGAGGGCAGATACTTTACCAGCTGAGCCAGAAGGGAAAACGAAGGGTACTAGAGTGGGTAGCCTATGTCTTCTCCAGGAGATCTTCCTGATCCAGGAATCAAACCCAGGTCTCCTTCATTGTAGGTGGATTCTTTACCAACTGAACTATCAGGGGAGCCCAAGCTCTCATCTTGAGAGCTACCAAAACTTCACTCTGAGTACTAAACAAAAGCAAAAATAGGAAATGGTTCAAACTCTAAATATAGGGTTTATATATAAAATACATAAACCAAATCAGAAAAGCAGGACAAAGAAACTTCCTATTACATAAACCACATTTGTTTACTTTTTTTGGTCAGATAACATGATGATAATCTTCAGAAAGAATGATAATGAGCTATGTGACTGCATTTTCAACATGAAAGAGATTATGAAAGAATTGCTTATTATCTACAAAAAAAGAATGCATATGTATAGAAATGACATTTGTGAACATCAGAAAATATATATGATTAAATTTCCAAAGGAGCATTATATACAGTTCCCACCTTAAGTTAAATATAACACATTATTAGAAATTAAGATATTAATGAGCTGCTTTATCTTTTATAAGGTCCAGTTAATATTTGCTGATTTTGAAGATGCGGAAAATATTTTACATTATAAAAAGTCAACTTGACTTGCAAATTGAGTTCAAAATCCATTAGCCTTGGTATTTATATTAGTTATGATAGAGAGATCACTAATGAAGAATCCATAACACATATAAACAATCACTATCTTGAACTTTTTTAGCACAAATACTAGCAATTCCCATTTATTAGGGATTTACTATTTTCTAGGTACTATGTTAAATACTTAAACATCACCATGCCTAATAAAAAAATCTTTTGAAGAAATCTTTCACTCCTTATAGGAGAAAATGAGAGTTAGAGAACTTAATTTCTCAATGTCACATGTGAAAAACTAGCTGCTTCATATTAACCCAAGTTTGCCTGACTTCCATTCATCTCTCCAAAACACACACATACACATACACCCCTCAGTGAACACACACACAAAAGAACTGTGGCAAGAATTAAATTGAATTATTTTAGGTAATAACAAGAACTGAAGCAACATATTTTATGAGAGGACCAGGCCACCCAACCAAATATCGTTCGAGTCCAGGGTCCACATCATGTTCCATGGGATGTCTTCCTTTTCTGAATACTGATAGTTTTTTACGATCTAAACCACATATTTTAGCACTGAATCACACATTGCCTTATTACTTTGATGTTTTAGATGTATCTATATTGTGTTCCTACCTTTATTTCACATCTAAATTTTAGATTGCTTTAAGATTATAAGCAACGCGGTATTTAGCATTGTTATAAAACTATATCCATGCCGTCTGTCCATAAGATTCATAAGAGAAAACTGTAGATAACTTGTTCCTTAATATGTTGCTGGTTTGCTTGAGTTGTTGACCCATAGTGCAGATAGTACCTACAAGGAGAGATCAGTTTCGATTCCCCAGAAAAAGTTATCTTGCTACCTGGAATAGAAAGAGGAATCTATTGTTGAATTAGATCCTTTCTTTAAAGGATCGTCTACTACAAAACAATGTCAGGTACCTCCAAGTTTAGTTGGGGTTTTCATCCGCCCCCAGGTCACCCAGAAAGCAAACCATTCCTGGAACTATGAGATAACCAAAATATGTTCATCTTCCCCCTCCCCCATTTCACACTATAACTGCAGGCAAATTTATTTAATAGCAAAGCAGCATTTCCCAAAGAAGACAGTTAAGTAGTTGAATCGCAGAGTATTCTTAGATGTACAATTATGAGCTTGTAAAACATTCTGAGATTCTTACAATCTCCTTTGTTTATGATAGCTTTTACATTCTCTATACCCCTCATTCTCACCCTACTTATGGCTTAAAGAACACAGTATTGCAGAACTTGACATATTTCTGTCTGCTTTTTCCAATGACAGCTGAGAATACCATTCTGAAATGACTGTAATTCACTTAGTTGACTATCTAACATGTACTTCACTAACATTTTAATCATAACACATTTCTGACCTTAAACTTTAACACAGTTGAGGAACTTAAGTATTTTGCATATGGAAGCTCTTAGAACAGGTGGCACAGTCATGGTTGATTGTCCTCCCAAATGACAATAAAGTACCCTTCGGTATTTTGATGAAGCTGACTTAGCTACCTGCTGCTGACTTCTCACTATCTTAATTTCACTTGGAGTCATCAAGTTCACATCTTTAGGAACAGGAAAAATTGAGAAACTTCTAGTTTTCTCTGTCACTCTATAATATTTGATGGAATCTGGCAGTGACAACATGAATGATGAAATGTATAAAAGAAAAATCCTGACCTCACAGAATGCAATACAAAGGCATTTTAGGGTCTGATAATATGATGCAAGAAGTATTATATTAATTCAATAAAGAAAGAATAGTCTTTTCAATAACTTGTGCTAAAGCAGGTGAATATCTGCATGTAAGAAATGAACCTAGATCCTGACCTTATAACTTTCACAAAAATTAACTTAAAGTAGTTCATTGGAAGAACTGATGCTGAAGCAGAACCTCCAATACTTTGGCCACTTGATGTGAAGAACTGACTCATTAGAAAAGACCCTGATGCTGGAAGACATTGAGGGCAGGAGAAGGGAACGAAGAGGATGAGATGGGTGGATGACATCACTGAGTTAGTGGATGTGAGTTTAAGGAAGCCCTGGGAGTTGGTGATGGATAGGGAAGCCTGGCCTGCTGCAGTCAGAGTCGGACACGACTGATTGAACTGACTGGGATCAAAGACCTAAATGTAAAACCCAAAATGATAAAACTCCTAGATAATAACACAGGAAATAATAAGGTAATCTTTAATTTGGAGATAATCTTTTAGATACAACACCCAGATTAAGATTCATGAAAGAAAAACAATGTATCAGCATTGATATATCAA
Organism: Muntiacus reevesi; assembly: GCF_963930625.1. Taxonomy (NCBI): domain Eukaryota; kingdom Metazoa; phylum Chordata; class Mammalia; order Artiodactyla; family Cervidae; genus Muntiacus; species Muntiacus reevesi. Next base: position 35,605,197 of record NC_089254.1, on the reverse strand, counting down.
CTGTAACAAATATACCACAATAATGTAAGACATTGATGGGGAAACTTGGGGCACGGGCAAGGTAGGAAACTGAGCTAGGGAATATGGGAACTCTATGTACTTTCAGAAAATTTTTAAAATCTAAAACTGCTCTAAAAAAAAGTCTATTTATTTAAAAAAACAACAAAATTCAAAACAATGACAAGACCAAATGCTGGTGAGGATGTAAAGCAATAGGAACTTTTATTGTTAGTGGGAATGCAGAACGGTATAGCCACTTTGGAAGACATTTTCGTGTTTTCTTACAAAACTAAATATACTCTTACTATATAATCCAGCAACTGCACTCCTTGGTATTTACCCAAAGGAGATGAAAACTTATGTCCACACAAAAACCTGCACACAGACATTTATAGCAGCTTTATTCATAACTGCCCAAACTTGGAAGCAACCAAGATATCATTCAATAGATGAATGGATAAATAAGCAGTGGCATAGCCACACATGAAATATATATTACCCAGTGCCAAAGAGAAGTAAGCCATCATATCATGGAAAGACAAGGAGAAACCTTAAATCTATATTACTAAGTCAATGTGAAAGAAGTCAATGCGAAAAGGCTACAATTATATGATTCCAATGTAATTCCAACTATACAATTTCAACTGGAAAATACAAAACTATGGACACAGTAATTCTTGGGCTCCAAAATCACTGCAGATGGTGACTGCAGTCATGAAATTAAAAGACACTTGCTCCTTGGAAGAAAAGTTATGACCAACCTAGACAGCATATTAAAACACAGAGACATTACTTTGCCGACAAAGGTCCATCTAGTCAAAGCTATGGTTTTTCCAGTTGTCGTGTACAGATGTGAGAGTTGGACTATAAAGAAAGCTGAGTGCTGAAGAACTGATGCTTTTGAAGTGTGGTGTTGGAGAAGACTCTTGAGAGCCCCTTGGACTGCAAGGAGATCCAACCAGTCCATCCTAAAGGAAATCAGTCCTGAATGTTCATTGGAAGGACTGATGCTGAAGGTGAACCTCCAATACTTTGGCCACCTGATGTGAAGAAGAGACTCATTTGAAAAGACCCTGATGCTGGGAAAGATTGAGGGCGGGAGGAGAAGGGGACAACAGAGAATGAAATGGCATCACCGACTTGATGAACATGAGTTTGAGCAAGCTCCAGGAGTTGGTGATGGACAGGGAATCCTGGCGTGCACAGTCCATGGGGTTGCAAAGAGTCAGACATGACTGAGTGGCTGAACTGAACTGAACTGAACCAAACTGATGGAGACAGTAAAATGGTAAGTGGCTGCCTGGAGGTGGTTTTATGAAGGGTAAATGAGTAGAGCTCAGAAGAGTTTTACAGTAATGGAAATTCTCTTTATGACACCACAATAACTGACACATGTCATTATGGAAGTGCTGATTGCTCAGTCTTGTCAGACTCTATGAGACCCCATGAACTCTAGCCCCACCAGGCTCTTCTGTGCATGGAATTCTTCAGGCATGAATACTGGAGTGGGTTGCCATTCCCTTCTCCAGGGAATCTTCCCACTCCAGGGATCGAACCAAGATTTCCTGCATTGCAGGCAGATTCTTTACCATCTGAGCCAAAAGGGAAGCCCATTTTTCAAACCCACAGAAAGTACAATACCAAGAGTAAACTGTACTTCAAACTAAGGGCTTTAAGTAACTATAATATTTTGTGTCAAGGTAGATTTGATTGTAACAAATGTAGCTCTCTGGTGAGGAATACTCAAAATGGGGGATGCTGTGCATGGATTAGGGCAGAGAATATAAGGAAAATCTCAGTACCTTCTCAAATTTTCTGTGGACCTTAAAATCTTCTATAAAAAGAAAATCTCAAAAAACAAAACAACAAATAATCAAAAAACACAGAGGCTCTAGAGTTAGAAACTTTGAAATTCAATACTATCTCCACTACTTTCTAGAAAACTGAACTCAGGTATTACTTAACCTCTCTAAGACTACCAATGTGTCTGTAAAATAAGGGAACACCGATAAGTTCTGAGTGTTCATTGGAAGGACTGATGCTGAGGCTGAAACTCCAGTACTTTGGCCACCTCATGGGAAGAGTTGACTCGTTGGAAAAGACCCTGATGCTGTGAGGGATTGGGGGCAGGAGGAGAAGAGGATGACAGAGGATGAGATGGCTGGATGGCATCACTGACTCGATTGGCATGAGTTTGAGTAAACTCCGGGAGTTTGTGATGGACAGGGAGGCCTGGCGTGCTGCGATTCATGGGATCGCAGAGTCGGACACGACTGAGCGAGTGAACTGAACTGAACTGACTGACAGTCTGACTTAGAATAATGTTGATATTTAAATGATACTATACATGCTACATGTTTGGTACATTGTCAATAACTCATATATGCAAAATACTTACTGGATGTCCCGGAGGGATTAAAAAATTACCATGACTCCAAACGAATGTAAAATCATTTCACTGAGTTCAATTGCTCTGCCTCTTTTGCCTCTATCTTGTTGAATGTTAGACAGCCTTGAGTACAATTATACCAGCTACAAACAGGAATGGTCTTGACTCCTTCCTCTCAACTGAACTCCACATAGATCAGTGGTCATCAGATCTTTTAAACTGTATCATGTAATCAGCTTTACAGTTAACCCTCCTCTTCTTTATTTACTTTTCTGTATTAAGCATATGTCATTTAATCTATTATATCATCCCTAGATTGGAGTCTCAGACTTCAGTTTAACCCTTATTCTTCTTAATATTTCTCCCTGCTGCTGCCTGAGTCATTTTTCAAAGACAAATAATGTTCTAGAAATAATGCTCAAATTGGATGGACGCTGCTATACAGAAAAAGTTCTGGATGGCATTTTCCCCAGGAAAATGTATAGGGCCCTTCATGATCTGGTTTTATTACCTCTTTGGCCTCTGTTGCCAGCATTACTAATTTACATTCAATATTCAGTCCTCTTACCCTGCTTAGTTTTCTGTACATTCCCTATCTTCAATGCCATTTCCTCTTCCTATGGCACACTGCATCTTTTTTTTTCTCTAACTTTTTTTCTTATCCTTTCAGATCCTGATTAATCTTCATCAAATCATTTCCCTTCTCACCCTACTCTGACAAACAATATACCTTCTTCTATATAACACTCCTGTAAAATATTACATGACATTTTTCTATCTGTCTTGCAAAATCAATATAAGCAACTTGACATCAAGGATTATACTGAGCTCAAAATTATATCTTAACCAGTAGCAAGTCATTAGAATGCAAAATATTTGTGAAAATTGACAAAGAATGGAGAAATGAATGAATGAAGAGAAGGATGGAAGGTAAGAGGGTAGTAAGAAGTGATGAAAGGAAGAAGAAATAGAAGATGAATTATGGCTGATATTATTCTGGTAAGATCATTTACACAAGGAGAAAATAAAAGATTAGTGAGTTTCATAGAAAATAAGAAATTGAGCTAAGTTTTAGAGTTTTCTGAATATGTATTTAAGTTTGGGAATTCCTTTTAAACCTACCGAGCCATTTTGAGTTTTCAGTAATTCTGTTCTTTTCAATATAATAAACATTCCCTAAACTGTAATATCACTGCAATGTTTTATTTCATTGAATCTAAGATGGCATCTATATTAAAACTATACTACCTCACGTATAGGGCTTCCCTGGTGGCTCAGATGGTAGACAATCCGCCTGCAATGCAGGAGACCTGGGTTCAGTTCCTGGGTTGGGAAGATCCCCTGGAGAAGGGAATGGTAACCCACTCCAGTATTCTTGCCTGGAGAATTTCATGGAGAGAGGAGCCCAGTAGGCTACAGTCCATGCGGGAACAAAGAGTCAGACATGACTGAGTGACTAACTTATCACTTTAAGAAAACTTCCTACCATAAGTAAGATCCATTTTTAGATCTATGCAAAAAGGAACGCTGCAAAGCCAAGTCCTGGATATGCGTCTATACAATAAAGTTCATACTAATATTGCAAATCCAACCAAGCTCCTAAAGATAAAAGTTTCCTCCCCACCCCTCAAGTTTTCCTTTTCAAGGAATGACATAAGACATATAGGCCCCAAAATAATCAAATCTTTCACAAGTATTTTTCTTCAATATTAAATGTTTAATAAATTTGACAGACATTATTTTAAAACAAATTAAAATAAAAATAATATTAGTTCTAAGGTAGGACTCAAGGAATCAACTCAAGCATTAAACCAGATACAAAAGAACCAAATGGCTGAGCAAAAAACTCTCCCTTGTGGCCAGGGAGCAACATCAAGGTTAAAATTTACATAATAGCTCATCCACATAAAATCAAAGGTCAATTGACTCAAAACTGGGTACCAAATTCTCATACAAATAATTGGCAGGCAAGTGTGCACTAACATAGAAGAATTGCCAGTGAGGAGGGATTTCATGTTTGAGAATTAAATCTTGTTGAAACAATCGACCAGCTTCACAACTACATTACCTCAAATGTACGTTACCTCAAAGGGAATTTAACTGTTGCAGCCAAAGCACAGTAATGAAAGTGCAAATTGACAAATCTGAACATTTTTAATTGTTTCCAACTGCACTTCCACTCAGAGAAGGCAATGGCAACCCACTCCAGTATTCTTGCCTGGAGAATCCCATGGACAGAGGAGCCTGGTGGGTTGCCATCTATGGGGTTGCACAGAGTCGGACACGACTGAGTCGACTTAGCAGCAGCAGCACTTCCACATTTGATTTTTTAAACACAGTCCCCTATTTTTATTTGCTGAAAAAGCCACCTATAACTATCATAACTATAAATGCAATATTCCCAAACCTAAAAATCTCCTGAAGATTTCAGCATTTATTACATTATCATCATAGTTTCATAAACACAGTAAAGAATGTTTCTTGGCTAATAAAAATGTTGACATTTTTTTGAACACTATTTCCCCCAAATAACACAAATAATCCCCAAATACATTCAAACCCTAAAGAGGGCCACAAAAATTTGGATTAAATGGGATGACTTCCTACCCATTGGGTAGTCAGGGAATGTGGAGAAGAAAGGGCTTAGAGAAGAATTTTAGAATGAGATCCTTAATGGTCTGTGACATTCTGTCACAAATATTTATTGATTTCAGTTGAGGAGACTCACTATAGCCTTTCTGAAAACATTTAAAAAAAAGATAAGTCTTTTATTTGGGGGAACTAAAGGAGCCTCTGAAAAATCTTATTGTAATCTTAATTCATGAGCATAAAATTATTTAGTTGATATATTTCTCCCAACATTGTATTTCCATTGTGTATCTGGACTTTTTATGATTACCTCCATCAGATAGACACTGTTAGGTTTGTTTTTGAAAGGCAGGCATTTGCAAAGCTGTCAAAGTCAATTATTTGAAGGCATGAAGGGTGAAAAAGGCTGTCAGCAGATATAAATGCTTTTAAAAATTTGTGAATTTTCTGGAAAACAACAACAGGATTGTTGGATATTTAAAAGAAACATGGGGTTTAGAAGTACTCTGTAACATATTTTGTTTTACTTAGCTTTGATTCTACACAACAAGGAAAAATTAATGGCAACACATAAAGATAATCCAAAGTGAATAAAGTTTTTGACCATCTGAAGAGTTACATTTTTTTCATTTATTTTTATTAGTTGGAGGCTAATTATTTTACAGTATTGTAGTGGTTTTTATCATACATTGACATGAATCAGCCATGGATTTACATGTGTTCCCCATTCCGATCCCCCCTCCCACCTCACTCTCCATCCCATCCCTCTGGGTCTTCCCAGTGCATTCAGGATTCCCTGGTGGCTCAGATGGTAAAGCAACTGTCTGCAAGGTAGGAGATCTGGGTTTGATTCTTGGATTGGGAAAATCCCCTGGAGAAGGGAATGGGTACCCACTCCAGTATTCATTCTTGCCTTGAGAATTCCATGGACAGAGGAGCCTGGCGGGACACAGCACATTGAATGGCAAAAAGTTGGACACAACTGAGTGACTAACATGCACACATACAAATGCTATTATATGTTTGTAGAAGTTGAGTCACTGAAAAGCTTCAAGTCATGTGTGAGAAAGCATGTAGTTTCTCTTGGGTAGGTGTTGCAATTGGCATACATATATTGTAATATAATAGTTTATAGGCAGTGAATTTGAAACCAGGGTGTAATCTAAATTTGTAGCCTTCATCTAGGGCAGTTTAACAGTATTTTTTCAGAGTATGGGACTTCTAAATCAGAATCACTTAGATTGTTAATTAAAAATGCAACTTTCAATCAATAAATGGGCAGAAGATCTAAACAGACATTTCTCGAAAGAAGAGAAACACATGACTAATAGGCACATGAAAAGGCATTCATTATCGCCAATTATTCAGTTCAGTTCAGTCGTTCAGTCGTGTATGACTCTGCGACCCCATAAATCGCAGCATGCCAGGCCTCCCTGTCCATCACCAACTCCTGGAGTTTACTCAGACTCATGTCCATCGAGTCGGTAATGCCATCCAACCATCTCATCCTCTGTCGCCCCCTTCTCCTCCTGGCCCCAATCCCTCCGAGTATCAGGGTCTTTTCCAATGAGTCAACTCTTCACAAGATGTGGCCAAAGTATTGGAGTTTCAGCCTTAGCATCAGTCTTTCCAATGAACACCCAGGACTGATCTCCTTTAGGATGGACTGGTTGGATCTCCTTGCAGTCCCAGGGACTCTCAAGAGTCTTCTCCAACACCACACTTCAAAAGCATCAATTTTTCGGTGCTCAGCTTTCTTCACAGTCCAACTCTCACATCCATACATGACCACTGGAAAAACCATAGCCTTGACCAGATGGACCTTTGTTGGCAAAGTAATGTCTCTGCTTTTTAATATGCTATCTAGGTTGGTCATAACTTTCCTTCCAGGGAGTAAGAGTCTTTTAATTTCATGGCTGCAATCACCATCTGCAGTGATTTTGGAGCCCAAAAAAATAAAGTCTGACACTGCTTCCAATGTTTCCCCATCTATTTTCCATGAAGTAATGGGACCAGATGCCATGATCTTAGTTTTCTGAATGTTGAGCTTTAAACCAACTTTTTCACTCTCCTCTTTCACTTTCATCAAGAGGCTTTCTAGTTCCTCTGCACTTTCTGCCATAAGGGTGGTGTCATCTGCATATCTGAGGTTATTGATATTTCTCCCGGCAGTCTTGATTCCAGCTTGTGCTTCCTCCAGCCCAGTATTTCTCATGATGTACTCTGCATATAAATTAAATAAGCTGGGTGACAATATAGAGCCTTGATGTACTCCTTTTCCTATTTGGAACCAGTCTGTTGGTCCATGTTCAGTTCTAACTGTTGCTTCCTGACCTGCATATAGGTTTCTAAAGAGGTGGGTCAGGTGGTCTGGTATTCCCATCTCTTCCAGAATTTTCCACAGTTTAATGTGATCCACACAGTCAAAGGCTTTGGCGTAGTCAATAAAGCAGAAGTTGATGTTTTTCTGGAACTCTCTTGCTTTTTTGATGATCCAGCGGATGTTGGCAATTTGATCTCTGGTTACTCTGCCTTTTCTAAAACCAGCTTGAACATCTGGAAGTTCACGGTTCACGTATTGCTGAAGCCTGGGTTGGAGAAATTTGAGCATTACTTTACTAGCGTGTGAGATGAGTGCAATTGTGTGGTAGTTTGAGCATTCTTTGGGACTGCCTTTCTTTGGGATTGGAATGAAAACTGACCTTTTCCAGTCCTGTGGCCACTGCTGAGTTTTCCAAGTTTGCCGGTATATTGAGTGCAGCACTTTCACAGCACCATCTTTCAGGATTTTAACTGGACTGGAATTCCATCACCTCCACTAGCTTTGTTCGTAGGGATGCCTTCTAAGGCCCACCTGACTTCACATTCCAGGATGTCTGGCTCTAGGTGAGTGATCACACCATCATGCTTATCTGGGTTGTGAAGATCTTTTTTGTACAGTTCTTCTGTGTATTCTTGCCACCTCTTCTTAATATCTTCTGCTTCTGTTAGGCCCATATCATTTCTGTCCTTTATTGAGCCCATCTTTGCATGAAATGTTCCCTTGGTAGCTCTAATTTTCTTGAAGAGATCTCTGGTCTTTCCCATTCTGTTGTTTTCCTCTATTTCTTTGCATTGATTGCTGAGAAGGGCTTTCTTGTCTCTCCTTGCTATTCTTTGGAACTCTGCATTCAAATGGGAATATCTTTTCTTTTCTCCTTTGCTTTTCACTTCTCTTCTTCTCACAGCTATTTGTAAGTCCTCCTCAGACAACCATTTTGCCTTTTTGCATTTCTTTTCCATGGGGATGGTCTTGATTCCTGTCTCCTGTACAATGTCACGAACCTCCGTCCATAGTTCATCAGGCACTCTGTCTATCAGATCTAGTCCCTTAAATCTATTTCTCACTTCCACTTTATAGTCATAAGGGATTAGATTTAGGTCATACCTGAACGGTCTAGTGGTTTTCCCTACTTTCTTCAATTTAAGTCTGAATTTGGCAATAAGTTCATGATCTGAGCCACAGTCAGCTCCTGGTCTTGTTTTTGCTGACTGTATAGAGCTTCTCTATCTTTGGCTGCAAAGAATATAATCAATCTGATTTCGGTGTTGACCATCTGGTGATGTCCATGTGTAGAGTCATCTCTTGTGTTGTTGGAAGAGGGTGTTTGCTATGACCAGTGTGTTCTCTTGGCAAAACTCTATTAGCCTTTGCCCTGCTTCATTCCATACTCAAGGCCAAATTTGCCTGTTACTCCAGGTGTTTCTTGACTTCCTACTTTTGCATTTCCGTCCCCTGTAATGAAAAGGATGTCTTTTCTGGGTGTTAATTCTAAAAGGTCTTGCAGGTCTTCATAGTTCAACTTCAGCTTCTTCAGCGCCAATTATTAGAGAAATGAAAATCAAAACTACAATGAGGTATCACTTTACACTGGTCATCATCAAAAAACCTACAAATAATAAATGCTGGATAGAGTATGGAGAAGAGAGACCACTTCTCCATTATTGGTGGAAATGTAAACTGGTGCAACCACCATGGAAAATAATATGGACATTTCTTAAAAACCAAAAATAGAGCTACCCTATGATCCTGGATATATATCTGAAGCAAATTCTAATAAAAAAAATATTGCACCCAATATTCATAGCAGCACTATTTACAATAGCTAAGACACAGAAGCAACCTAAGTGTACATCAACAGATGACTGGATAAAGAAGATGTACATAACACACACACAGACATACACACAAACACACAGGGATATTACTTGGCCATAATAGGAATGAAATACTGCCATTTACAGGCACATGGATGGATAGAAATTACCATAATGAGTGAAGCCAGATAGAGAAGTACAAATATTATATGATATCACTTATGAAATATTACAAATGAACATTTTTCTAAAACAGCAACAGACTCACAGACATAAAAGACAAACTTACGAATGCCAAAGGAAAAAGGAAACAAAGTATGGAATCAACAGACACGTATAACATAGAGTAGATAAATAACAAGGATTTAATGCATAAAATAAGGAACTATATTTAATAATCTTATAATAATTTATAATGGAAAAGAATCAGAAGTATATGTACATATATAGATAACTAAATCACTTTTCGGTATGCCTGAAATTAACAAAATATTGCAAATCAACTATATTTTAATTTAAAAAGAAAGAATACAAAAATGCAGTTTTCTGAGCCTTACATCCCAGATTGAATCTCAGAATCATTTTGAATGATTAGGTAGTCATAATTTTATTACTCTTGCATTTCACAATCTAACACTGAGATCTTTATTAAAATGAAAATCTGGGAGCAACTGCATTAAAATAGTGTGTGCTCCATGAAAGGCTTCCTCCACATTTCACAAGGAAAAAAGATCTGTTATTTCTATACTGAAGGACAGAATATGAAATCAGAATTCTCAAATCTTGGGTTTAAGTTGTACTCAAATGTTTTTAGGAAAAAAATACATATTTTTATATAGAATTGTGCTAAGTCAAGTATTAAGTATTCAGATTAGTCAATAATTATCTACGTAGAATGAGAATGAGAAAAGAACCTATCCTTATAGAGCTGTTCAGTCCTGAGTGCTTAGAAATAACTATATGCTCACTATCACCTTGGGACTTAACCAGAGAAAACAGCTCCTTCCTACATTTTTATGCATATTCTGAGGCTGTTCTCAGCCTTAAAACAGCATTATAATCCCCAAACTATACAAACTCAAGCTAAATGGAGGTGAAGCCTTCAGAACTACAGAGATTAAGACTGAAAGAAAGCTCAGGAGTCACTAGTCCAGTCACCTCATTTTACAAAGCTCAGCAAAAATGTTACCATAAGGGTGAGAGAAAAGTCAGAAATTTTGATATTTAGTCCATTGTTTTTTACTGCTGTCCAGATCATACAACTTTCTTACAGTGCTATCCTATAATTTCTTAAATAACAAAAGTTCTCTTTCAATACCTTTTAACTGCTTCTTTGGGCTACTATGAATATTCTTTTAACATGCATTCCAAACTGCTTATCCCATAAACTGACGATAGATACAGAGATGTTATGTGCATCAACACCTCATCAATGTTTATATCATTAAACCATACAACCTTAATCATTAAGGTTTTAAAATTTTTTCTTGGAATCCCACACCTATATAACTTCAATCAACATATTCTACTTGAAAGACAAAATTAGATCTGGAAATTATTAAGGATTGTAATAGAAAGTTACAACTTGCATGTTTTATGATTTCACATAATTAAACTCAAAGTATGATGTACAAATCGCTGAAACAGGAAAAACTTGAAAATTATCTTACACTGAAGAGAATACAGATAGTGTTATTCTAAATTTTTTGAGTAAAATATTATTAGCTAATTTGATTTTATAATAATATGTGAAACCAAAAATCTGGATCCTGAATCTATTGCCATTTTCAAATAGAATGAATTACTGTCTTGAGGAAACAGAAAGCAAGCAGTTAAGCTTCTGAGGCTTAACTAGAGAAGTTCACTTTAATGAAATGAATGGTGGAGCTTGGTAAAAGTCTTCTCATATATTTAAGGTTCAGGTCTACTTCATACAGCTCTAGAATTTAGAACTCTGAATGAAGCACCAAGAATATAGACTTGCATTCATTATTTGGAAGAACTTTCTCACAATCAAAATTGTTTGAAATCAGAACAGTCTGCCTCTTATGTTCTACTGAGGATTTAGGAATCTACTGTTCGTCATTTTTCGGTGATTTGCCTAAGGTGACCTCCAAGGAAACAGCAGTCTTTGCAATGCAAACTCAAAGTGTAGTATATTCTGAACCATGATCATGTGACTTAGATTTGACAATTTTTCAAAAAGTATTAACCCTTTTGGAAGATAAAAACCATAACAGAATCTGAGGCACTTCCCTTATAGACAGTCTGTCATTAGCATAGCATTAAACTACAGATAAAAATAAAACTCTATTGTTTGTGGCTTATATTCTCTAGGGGAAGTGTGAAATTCATAAAGGATATGAATATGTGTCAATTATATATATGCTAAAATTATCAAACACTTAATATGTGTCAGGAGCTATTCTAAGAACATTACATGAAATAATTTATTTAAGCCTCATGAGTGTTTTATTATCATTTTCTATTTACAAGTAAAGAAATGAGAGATGGGGAGAGTTATGTTATATGCCCCGATTTGTATCATCAGCAAGGGATGGAGTCAAAACTTGACTTCAAGATAAGCCTGCCCTCTTAACAACTCTCCAGATGTCACATTTGTGTAGGCAGTGAGGGGTTTACCTGGATATATGATAGAAATAATGAAATGTTAGCATTTATAAAATGAACATGATCAAACATGAATGATGACAATATTCATATAAGCAAAATTACCATTTCCACCTTAAGAAATAGCCTTCTTCCTGTCTCTAAAAGGATGTATACTATAAATAACCTCTGTTTAGAAAAATCTAAAAATTACTTCCATTCTGTTATAGGCCTAATTATCAATAGTTTTATAAGCTAGAGTGTCTTTTAAATTATGAAAATATGAGTATGTATATATGTGGATAGATATAGCAAGTAACTATGTAGTAAAGGACATATAATTTAAGTAATTATAAGTTTAATTAATATTTTAAATATAATATTATAATTTTAAAATAAGAAGGGATCAATCAATAAAGGACTGGTTTGGTTAACATACATTGATTTGCATGGAATTCCAGCTTTAAAAGGCAGAAATGAATAGATCACACACAAAAAAAAAAAAATGAGAAATTTTCATGATAGCATTAACAAGAGGAACTATTGATTGACTTTTTTAAATTAAAAAAATGAGAGGCCTAAAATACATTCTTGACAGAAATACATCTAAACCATCTTTTATGCATGTTTGATAAGCAATTGGGCTTCCCAGGGCTTCCCCTGATGGCTCAGTCAGTAAAGAGTCTGCCTGCAAAGTGGGAGACCTGGGTTCAATTCCTGAGTCAAGAAGATGCCCTGGAGAAGGAAATGGCAACCCATTCCAGTATTCCTGCCTGGACAATTCCATGGACAGAGGAGCCTGGCGGGCTACAGTCCACAGGGTCACAAAGAGTCAGACATGTCTGAGTGACTCACACACCCTGCGTTTCCCGGGAGACATCAGCAGCACAGAACCCGCCCGCCACCGCAGGAGACCAGACAGCTGGGCTCAATCCCTGGGTCAGGAAGGTACCCTGCAGGAGGTCGTGGCAATCCACACCAGTTTTCTTGCCTGGAAAATACCATGAGCGGAGGAGCCAGGAGGGCTATGGTCCACTGGTTTGCAAAGAGTCGGACTTAACTGAAGTGACTTAGTGCGTGCACGCACTGGAAAAAGAGATGGATCCGAGATAAGCACTGAATCATGGAATTGATTCAAATCAATAGTTAGGAAGTGAAGAACCATCTGAAAGGAGTATAAAGATGGAAATCTTGAAAAGAAGTCAGAGAAGTCAGTGAAGGAAATAGCAATCAAGTTTCCACCATTAAATGGAAAGCAGAAAAGGCAGCAGAACACTGAGAGATACAAAAATCTATGTAATAACATAAAATAAATAAAGGAATATGTAGACCTTTAGAAATGTGCTGAGTCTAAAGTAGTATGAGAGGGGAGGTTCAGAAGATGATAGTAGCATTGTTCTCTCGGCTTTGGGATAATATGATAGAAGTAAAAGTGACCCAGTGATTTCTACAGCTTCTACAAAGTTGCAATTAAAATTTGTTTTCTGTGGCTTAAACCATCTGCACTACGATTTAAGTCCTCTTCACTATGGCAAGAAAAGAACTGCATGGAAACAAAAAACATCTGAATAAAGTGTCCTGATAAAATTACCCTGTAGCTAGTACAATCCAGTGCCTCTATACTGCGAAGATAGCAGGTTTACAAACACTACCTTAAAAATCCAAACCCAAACTTGGATAGCCTTCATTGGTGAACCAGTTGGACCTCAGTCCCCTTTAAAGCTACTCTCTCCATAACCCCAACACACAACCTGTGGCCCTACCCATGAAGAAGTGCCCCACATGCTCCTAGAAATAAAATCAGGATGCTGCTCCTGCTTGGCTCTGGCTGGTGCTGAAGCTGCTGTTTGTGACTGTGCTCCAAGTAATTGCCAGTTGCTCTGCCAGAAACGCCGCCTGACCTGCTGCTGCTCATCACTGCATGCTCGCTCCTACAGCTTCCAACAGTTAAGGGTTGGAAACATGCCCCAGACTGCTGCTCACAGCCTGTCCCGCTCCTGCCTGCCATGGCTCAGCCCTTCCCCCATCCTGATGACATCATCATTCTACCCTCCAACACAACATTCTCTCTTTTCTGATCTCAACAAGCAACTCACCCAGTCCTCTAAGTTCGACTTCTTGGACAGCCCATCTGGGGAATGAGGTGGACAGAGTCACACAATTCTTCCAATTTTACCAAGGTCAGTGTTTCTCCTAGGTGCACAAAAGTCATCTATGGCAGGATGGTGGGTACAGGGTATATTGAATCACTATTTTTTTGTTCCTTTGGTCAAGGTTGCTGAGTCCAGCTCCACAACGATGCTATCACCATAAAGTTTTTTTTTTTTTTTTTTAATGAAAGTGAAAGTGTTAGTTGTTCAGCTGTGTTCTACTCTTTGTGACCACATAGACCTCACCAGGCTCCTCTTTGCTTGGAATTCTCCACACAAGAACACTGGAGTGGGTTGCCATTCCCTTCTCCAGGGGATCTTCCCAACCTAGGGATCGAACCTGGGTTTCCTGCATTGTAGGCAGATTCTTTACCATCTGAGCCACCAAGGAAGCCCTTTTTAAATTTATTTTTTAAATGAGTAATACAGTTATTGCTGCCAACCACAAACTGCTGGTCCACAGTATATTATATCTGAATATGTCTAAAGTTCAACTTTGGAAAGTTTTCATTTATTTCCCCAAAGTTTTTTCTGATTTACTAATTTTGGATTAAATGAGAATATAAATTATTGATAAGATGAGAATAATATGGGCCATATAGCATAATACAATCAAGGGAGTGGGAACCCATCTTATTCACAAGTCCAGCTTGCACTCAAGGGAACAAAATTATATAAGGCATGTGCACCAGGGGTAGAGATTTTAGGGATCATCTGAAAACTCTTCCTATCACAGGTGAATTGGCATTCTAACTACACCTGCAAACCAAATACACAACTTCCAGTTTTTCTGGAAGCTGGGTGTACATTTTTATTTCCCTGCTGAAAATAAGACCCTTTCTTGGGATGTTTCAAGAGAACAGCATCGAAACATGTATATTATCTAGGGTGAAACAGATCACCAGCCCAGGCTGGATGCATGAGACAAGTGCTCAGGCCTGGTGCACTGGGAAGACCCAGAGGGATCAGGTGGAGAGGGAGGTGGGAGGGGGAATCAGGATGGGGAATACATGTAACTCCATGGCTGATTCATGTCAATGTATGACAAAAACCACTACAATACTGTAAAGTAATTAGCCTCCAACTAATAAAAATAAATGAAAAAAATTTAAAAAAATAAAAATGAGCACTGATCTTAGAAAAAAAAAAAAAGACCCTCTCTGTCTCTACAGCTAGGCTGTGAATTGTATCACCCCACACGCCCCGTCAACTGACTCTAGGTCAACTTTGAATACCTACAAAATGACTTAATCCAATCCTACTCTTGAGAACTTGAGGCTATTCTGGCATCAAGGTCATATATTTTAAACATTTGGAATTTTTAATTTGACAGTGAAGAGAAGGCAGAGGACTTTGCCATGACCTTACTCAAGTTATCAGAATCTATATGACATTTGGTGACTAAGTACCAAATGGCATAAGGTCTATGGTTAGCAAAGAAATGTGCACAAGCTTTAAGAAGGATGTGTTTGAATATGTCAAATATATATTTGATTTCACATGCAATTCATCACAGGCCATCTTGAAGACTGTCTTAATGACACCCTTATAAAACACAAACAGTTGGTCTACCTGCAACTGGATCTGATTCTAAAGTTCTCAGAGAACTGGGGCCATTTTAGAATTATGGAGAACTAATGTTCCTGATAAAAAATATAATTTGTCCTTACCAATATGCTACATCATGGGTGAAATAAAAACACTGTGAAATATAACACTCAATGTTTCTCTGGGTACAAGGCAAATTGTGTTTAAGCTCACATTAAAGGGATAGATGATAGTCATTAGAAACTGAACAAATAGTCTGGGTTGAAGGGAAGTGCTGAAGTGAGAAAATAATCAGTTTATTTACATTTCTTTCATTTTCTTTCATGATAGGATCTCTAAATTGGGTATAAAAAACAATTGCGTGTGATCAGCATCATCCTTATTTAAACAAAAGCAAAAGCAGTTCCACCAATACCCAGGGGGAGGTGGAACACCCCACTAGTCCTGCCCATCAAAGCAGACATTCATTGAGAGTCCTGTGAGTGTGAGCCTACATCAGAGTTAATACCATACTACATGGCATCAACTATCTTAAATCCAACTTCCATTTCTCTGTTTCAACCAGTGCTACTATCCCGGGTTTTCTTGTTCAAGCTCAAAACTTTGTAGTTTCCTTGATACCTCAGGTCACCCCTGTTCACCATACCAACCTTGTTGATAGTTTTACTATAATACTCACCATACAAATCCCTCAATTCTCATTCTCCTTTAATGGTGGTATTTGTTTACCTTTAGTTTTCATACACAATGCTTTATGATTACATTAGCTTTCTCACACTGAACTAGATTCCCTGCCTAATATCACTACTCTTTCCAAACTGGAACATACAAAACTGCTAGGCTAATACTCCCAAATACCTAATGGAAGCTAATGTTCTCTGCATATTGGAGTGCTATTTGTCAGATTTTCTTCTAATAACTTTATATGCATTTTATAACTTCAACCTTGCAACAATATATTTGAACTCTTTTTATCTCCATTTGCAGAAAAATACCCTTAATAAAAGAAATACCAAGGAAATCTCCTAAGGCAGACTTAAGTATCTGATTCCAAAGCTACTTATAATCATCCCCTATTGCCTTCCTATGTAAATTAATAACTTGGACTGATGCCCAGTACTCAAGAAGCTAAGTATGAATGCTGTGTGAAGACTTTAATCTAGAACTCAAATCTGCTCTCTTTAATCCCTGAATATAAATGGATCACTCTTACCACTGACTTTACTGTCATTTGGAACACCATCTTTCCCCATCAATTCAGATGTGATTTACTTTTGCAAACTGATCTTAAGTTCAGCCCTTTCAGTGAGGTCATTTCAGACCACCCAGGGTATTGTGATATATCCTCTCCTTTGAATTTCTTGAACATCTATTTCATTTTGCACTTATGAAATGTCTTTTGGAGATATTCAACTTATTTGGTTGTACTTTAGGACATCTGACTTACTGAGAGAACAAAATGTATTTAGGGATACGGATTCTGCCTTATACTCTCTCTTGCCTCATACATTCTATAATGTATAGAATAATACCTTACATTAGGAAAGTGCTTTGCAGATAGCGGGTACCCCGTTCAGTGAAAACTTATTAAGAGGTCTCCATGAGCAAGCACCTACAATGGGAATGGCAAGGTACACAAAAGTAAATAACATGTTCCGTGAAAGAATGTCCTTGCTATGAAGTAATTTCTAGTCAAATTTATGGAATAAACACATTATTATTTGTTGTATATTTGCATACATGATAACCACAGGAAGAGAGATACTGGCAAGTACCATAAGAGAGACTCAGGAAAGGCTCAGTCAAATCATGATATTTTGGGTGATATGCCATATCACAGATAGAACAAATATGAGTAGGGAAGTACAGTTTATACAATTTGTTGTTAGTGTTAGCCGCTCAGTCATGCCCAACTTCTTTGCGATGCTATGGATTGCAGCCCACCAGGCTCCTCTGTCCATGGGATTTTCCAGGCAAGGATACTGGAGTGGTTTGCCATTTCTTACTCCAGAGGCTCTTCCCGAGGAAGGGATTGAACTTAGGTCTCCTGCACTGCAGGAAGATTCTTTTCTTACTGAGCTACCAGGGATGAGGAAATAGACTTATCTGACAAAAATACAAAAGGAAATGAAAGAGTGGAAATTAATAAAACAATAAATGGAACAAAACAGGAAGCACCCTGAATGACATGCTATGGATTCTGGATTTTCTTTGAACTGCTGCTTGGTTTTCAGCACCAGCTCATAATGAGCATAGCACACTGTCACACAGAGTTGCTGCTAATGATTAAAGTAGGTAGTGTTTGTAAAACACCTAGTGTGGGGCCTGCAAAATCACAGGTGTCCACCAAAGGATGCTTTGTCATTGTTCACTGTCAGAGCTTTGCTTGATACAGAAAAATCTGCCAAGACTCCATAGGATGCGGACAAAAGGAATCAATGAGAGCACACTGTCATTTGATGTGTCCCTGAAAGGAGAGAGAAGCTCTGAGGCCAGAAGCATTCCATAAACATTTGTAGGAGCAGTTAGAAAAGCATAAGTTGATTTGTCTTTCCTTGAATGCCATGGATATTCATGATCTCTCAGAGAGATGTTAAAAGGAAAAAGAATCAAAATAATTAATAGAATTTCCTTTTAAACTCACTCTCTCCCCCTCTTCCCCAAAGTGAAGAAGAAACTTCAGAAGGTGGGAAATGGATCATTTTGGCAACACAGAATACAACTGCCTTGACCTTTCCAGAATCTTCGGCATTTCATTTCCTTCACTAGAATCATTTTACATCAATTACTTCCGGCCAATCATCTTTACAATTGCTTGGCTCCTAGAAAGAAACTAGGTGGGAACCAACCACTGTGAGCCAGTTGGTCTCCCATTTCCCAGAGGCCAACACTTAAGCACTTGAAGACTTGTTGACTGCTTTCTCCTTCCTGGCCAAAAAAGCTTCCTGTAGCAACAATCATCTCACTACTCACTCTCTTCTGTATTGTACTTAAGTTTTGTACTTAGCTGTACTTAAATTATTTTCTATATAGTTCTCTTGCTATAGTTATTCTCCTGCTATTAATATACTCCTGTGGTTTGTTCTCTAATTAACAAAATCAAAACTTGCTTAAAACATCGCAATATTCAAATATATAATTTGTGGAGTTCTTTTAAACTTTATTTTACTCAAAAGAGAGCAAAGAAGTAAGGCTATTAATCCTTAAGTTATTTTGCTGTTGAAGATGTTTGTTTCCACTTAGTTCAAGGGTTCTTAAGAAAAGATTTTTCTGAAATGTAGCTAAAAATAAGCAAAAATGGTGACTATTTCCCAGACTTTAACTGTACACTGGGGAGTCAAAAAAGAGAACTCCTGTCCCATGCAATATCATTTTATTATCAACTATATCCTACTGTTAAAGTATATTATTTTTAGATAAATATGAAGATAAAATGAAGACAGATAAATTTAGCTAGAAGTAAATAATAATTGCTATTTATGATTGTAATTATTATACAATAGTTGTAATTATTTCTATTATACAACAGAGAGAAAAATAAAAGTAGGAACACTATCATTTGCTTTTCCTGTGTTCCAGATAAATGAACAAATACACGAAAATCAGAACATTAGTAGTTATAGGTGAATTACATTGAAAATGGGTCGTAGTTACATGAAATTTGGTCATGAGAAGCTGTCTCTAACAATGGTGAAAAAGGGTGACTTTAATAATCTCCTTGCGTCTGTTCTGCCATCATAGCTTCAGCAGACTATGATGAAGGTTCTATTTCCTTAAACATATCCAGCCTGCCTTACTCATGTTTCTGAGACAGAACTAATAAAGAGAATGTTGCTTTTGAACTTATATTTTCTTCTGAAGATTTCTGTCTTCTGCATTAGTTTCACTTTTTGGGAATAAATACAATGTTCTAGTTGGTACAACTTCTCTTCTATGAAAAGTTGTTGCTAACCCAATGACTTCTAGCTCTATAGATGAAAGAATAAATTGCTGAAACTTTTAAAACTTTTCAACAGTCACTACTCAAACTTTATTAATATTAGTCTGATTTGTCAAACTTTATGATTCTTATATTGATTATATTGCATTCTAGCCCTCACGTCTACATTTTATCTGCTATGTCTACCACACAGTTTCTCCATTTTTGAGGTCGTTTCATTTCTCCAACTCCTAATAGAAGTTAAACACTTGCTCACTGAAGAAATGATTATACTCTCCTATGGACATGTATGGACACACACAAATTTGAAACACAAGTTGAATAAAAAGTCTCAGTACCAAAGACACTAGACCCTTGTTCATTTGTGTTTTCACATTCCATATTTATATTCCATTTATATTATATTTATAATATATAAATATATATTTATATATAAATATAATATTTAAATATATTATATTTATATTCCATTTGATTTATATTTTCAAACAGTTAAATTTAAGATTATCTTTATACTCTTTTAACATATCAATACCTGAATTTTAGAATCTTAGGTTTCTAGTGGATTTATATGACTGAAGTATCTGTTGAATTCTTTGAACTTGGATTATGCTTGATAAATAACCAAATATACCTCCCTACCTTTTCAGTTATACAACATGTGTTCTCTCAAATGCTACACTAAACTCAGCTCTGAGGCATGTTGGATGAGGGAGCAGGGAAAATGGAGACATTCTGGACCTTAACTATGAAATTTGGTTTGAATCACTGCTCCTCATATATGGGCTAAACAAGTATTCTGTACTTCAGCTTTCTAATATGCAAAATAACAATGCTATTAAACACTTCTTTGAGTTGATGTAAGATTAATGAGATTACTTGTGAAAAGATAACTGAAAGGCTTTCCTAGTTGGAGCTTCTTTCCCTTGGATTCTCACCCTTAATTGTATTCAGATTTTAGAAACTATCTCTGAAGCAATTGGTTGCTTGAGACATTCCTCAAAATAAATTTTAAAGCAGGGAGTTATTTATTTTTTTCTTTTTCAGCAGGAGTTTTTGTTTTGTTTTCATTTTTCTTGTGTCTGTCCACAATGTGGACAGTTGGACAGACACCTTGTGTGTGTCCACAGGCTCACGTTGTGAAGTAGCTATTGAAATATAGAGAAACAGGAGAGGAGCAAGAGGATTTGCTTTAATCTGAATCCCCTAGCGGAAGCCAGAGAGAATCTCTCAAAGCAGGGAGGCTCTCTCCCAATCAGCTGAGCACTGTCAGGCCTGACTCCACAGCATCCTTTCTGTTGAGCCACCAACTTTGTGTTGGTTACTGAAGATCTGCACCTTCCCTTGTTTGACATGTTTTGTTATATTGTGTTTTCTTCTCCAAGTAAGATGTGCCATCTTTGTATCGTTCCTTCAGCTCTAAGATGATTCAGTAGGAAGTTGGTCTATCACATTGAGATTAAAGATTCATACGACAAATCCCTCCTGGGCGAGGAAAGGTCAAAGGAACCAATATGCAAGATTTATAAGGAACCCTTCTGGGGTACATCTTACAGACTCTGTGTGCATATCTGAAACTAAGGAGCATTTCCCCTCTATGTTTTAATGAAATTAACTTTTGTTTACTTTTGCTAAGTTTAACACGTAATATAATAAGAGATAACATTCTAAAGAGATATTTATATAAAAGCTTGCTGCTCCTTGCTGCTCCTTGCAGCAATGTTAGAGAATATATGACTGCAGATTTTTTTCAGTTAAAACTAAAATTCAGCTAATTTTCCAGATACTATCCACATTCAACCAAGTAAGAATTTCTTCCTAAAACTAGGCCCTTTGAGATGAAGAAAATGGCCTGACATCCAAGAACTGTAGATAAGAAGTTAGCAAGAAAGGAAAGATACTGAAGAGAGCCTGCCGTATCTCAAACTATCACAGTTTGATCACAGTTAAAGGGTAAGTGAAGAAAATCAGCTTTTTAAAATTGGAATATGTATTACTTAAGAATTACAAGTTTAAAATCAGTACTAACTTTGTAAAATCAGTATTAACTCTGTAAAATATATATATTTACCTATATACATATATATTTTTAAATCACATAGAATGAGTTTGGGTTCTAAAACTGCCACTTACAATTTATTCAACTTAAAACAAGTCACTTAACTTCTGGGCTTTAGTTTATCTAAAATAAGAGTACTGATTTCTATTTTATAGGATTGTTGGGAAATTAAGAAAATGCTTAGTTCTTAAGTGCCTAGTTCAGTGACTATGACAGAAAGCTTTCAATGAATATATAAATATTCATGGTCACCATCATCACTGTCACCATTACCTATATCCTTAGTTATTCACCAAGTACTGTAAAGATTTTAATACACACACACACATGCATACACATTCAGATAGAAGATATGAAACAACCAGTGAAGGAAAAAGATACCTAAAGAAGAGGGAATGGAGAAGTATATTCTCAAGCGCTGTGGTGGTTTTGAAGTCTGTCTACTGATATGTGGTATATTTGTTGATATACCCTGCTCACTGACCCAAGAGGTGAGACTTAATTTCCATCCCCCTGAGTGTGGGCTACATTTAGTGATTCACTTCTAAAAACAGGATACAGAGGAGTAAAGGGAAGTCACTTCTAAGATTAGATCATGAAAACAGCATGGCTTCCATCTCGGATGTTCTTTCTGTTGCTCTCTCTTTGATCCCTCTTTTTAGGGAAAACCATATTGGGAGAAGCCCCAGGGAGGATCCTAAGAGTAAGGAACTGAAGTCTCCTGCTGGTAGTAACATAAGTGAGCCTGGAACTTCAAGCCCTGGTCAATAGCTTGAAAGTATCTCATTAGAGATCTTGAGCAAGAACCACCTCATTCCTATATTCTTGACTCTCAGCAACCATGTGAAATATATACTTGTTGTTCTCAGCTGTAAATTTAAAAGTTATTATGGAGAAATAGATAATATACATCTTAAATAATGAAAGAAACTGATTCAAGGAAATGATGATAGAATCAGATCAGAAAATAGGTATTCAGGAGTTATGTTAGCCATTTCATCATGGAGCATAGCTTCCTGACTCCTTACTCATGAATTACTCAACTCCAGCTTCCTATTAAATTCTAATAATGTCTGTTATCATCCTACCCATCTCTTGGATTATTCAACTGCACAAAGGCAAGTATCACTATTGGTAATATCTATCTTTTAACTGGATTTTACATAAAACTTCTTAAATCGTTTAAAAATATTTCTAAAATGTGACAATAGCTATATCTTTTTGTGCTTGGTATTATTTTCTTTAAGGACAGTTAAATCTAGAGACTTTTTGAACATTTAAAAAAGAAGTATTTCTTGCACCTGAAACCATACATCAACTTCAGGAAAGGAAGATTTGGCAACTGTTTCTAAGTTGATCACTCCTCCAGTAATAAAAAAAAAGGCACATTTCCCAGACTGAAATAATTATTTTAATCTCAATCAATTACTCTTTCCTTCTCTCATTCCCCTCTGTCTCTCTCTCTCTCTCTGGAGGGTTGTATGGGACAAAAAGTTTCTTAACTGAATAGCAATCAAGAGATATCACTAATTAATACATCAGGAATCTATTGCTTCCCACGGGTGAGAGTGAGAAAGAATAAAAGTTACAGCTATATATATTTTGTCCACTTTAATTTCCAAAGAAATACTTGAAGGCTATCACAGTTGTTTGTTACTGGAAAAGGAATGAGTAAAGAAAACACTTTAAAAGATTATTCACAATAATTGCATACACCTGCATTTAGAATACAATCCTGCAATTGGTTGACAAGATGTACTGGAACGTAAGAAGAAACCTATTAAATACTGTACATTTTTTACATGGAGAATTATCCATTTGTGATTTTTAAAAAATTATTTTAAATTCTTTAATTTTTTTCAATTTTTGTGAATTAAAATAACAGCTTAATATGCAAGTGGAGGACAACCTTTCTCAAAAGAAAACAATCAATAACTTACCATGGTTCTCTAGACTCACGTAACTCCATTATAAAGGTTATGTTGTGATTTTTTGGTTATGGTTTTCATCAAAATGGCTTATTATGAGAAACATATGAGGAAATTCAAATCCATTAGAGAATTTCAATTATGTAAAGCACTTCAACACTTTATGAAGAATACATATTTCATAGTTACTTGAAAGTCGATTTCATAAAACTGCCAGAGTCTATTAAGTTAGGATAAAGTCCCCTTCTTTCCTAATTTTTAAAAAAACATCATCCCACATTTCTAGTAGTCCCTTTTCCCTTTTTCACACCTAGAACAGCCTTCTGGACTCTCTTTTCACTGTACTTCTCACCAAAAATGTGATATTTGTTCTTACACATATTTTCAATTTACAGGTAAGAAAGGGACAATGTATTGAGAAAAGAGATGAGGATTACAGTCTTCACTTTGACAGTATCTCTGGGACCTTGGCCATATTACTTCTTTCTCCTTAGATTCATTTTCTTCAGCTACCAAATTAAGCTTTGTTCCAGTTCTTGTTCAGCTACAACATTTTATAACTGTCAAATCTGATATCCAAATCTTACCACATCTCCTTAGTTGCAAATTTTCTGGTATTTCTCCCGTTCTGTACATTTTTCCACTTGCTGTTGCTTCAAATTCAAATTCCCTTAAACTAATGAGAAAGGTCTGCCTACATAGCCATTGTTTCCCCTGGTAAGGACGCCAATATTTCCACTACCCAGACTTGGAAATCCATTCTTGTCTGAACTTTCCCTTCTTCAACATTAAACGAGTTGCCAAATTCACTTGAGATTTTCATCTCTATCTCTTTTCAATCTAGTATCTTTCCATTTGCATCACACTATTTCTGATTTTTATTGCTACTCACCTAGACAACTACTAAGGTTCCAACTTAATTTCCCTGCCTACAGAGTCCCCACCACCCAGTGACAGACTGGAAATATCACTGGGAAGCAGGGACACTGCCATTCTAACTTCTGAGCCCCATGGTATATGGGGCAATATTTTAGAATTAAAGATGGTTTCAATTAATCCAAACTTTTGAGCATCTCACAAACTGGTTTAAATTATATTTATATTAAAAGTATCACAGAAGTATATTAAAAGTCATCACAAAATGACACAAAGCAAATATTTTCCCAGTCCTGAGTCATGGCTCGCTCCAATAAGAATTTGTTGAGCATATTTCATGTAGCAGACATTATGCTAGATATTAAGTAAATTGAGATTACTATTTTCTGCACTGGAGAATTCACTACTTGGTACAGAGCAGACAGAACTGTAAACGAAAATAAATTACAATATAAACAGAACAAAAGCCCATATTGGAGAAGAAATACACTTTATGCCTTGCATTTAGCTTTTCCTCCATTCAACTACCAAGGAAGAACATTTTTAATGCAAACAAAGTAGCCACCCTGTATTTATCCTGTTACTTTGCTGCAAGAATTTAATGAAACATATTAATTCTAAAATACTCAAGAAGCACACGGTAACACTGGAATGCAATTACAGATACTGTGATTTTGTAACTTTGAAAGCTGAAATTGAGTTTTATTGTTAAATAAATTATAGTCTTTAAAAATAATTCAATAACAAATATTTATTGAAATTATGATCATGAAATCAAACTAGATGTGGAGATGACAAATAAAAGGAACTCAATTAGTACTTAAAACAAATCCCATTTAGGTATTTGTTTCTAAACTTTCCACTATTAAATCTCAATACAATCCTGGAAGCACTATATATACAGAATTAAATCTAGAATATTATTAAATACAAATGAAACACATACAAATGAAACACATAATTCTGGATAAATGACCTATGTTTCCTTAATATGTCTAGCTTTCTTGCAATTATAAAGAGATAAATGTCTAGGTTAGCTCTTTAAAATTGCAAGAAAACTAGATGGAATTTTGAGATAATTCATTAGTTTTATAATGTTCCTATTATATCCACATAACATTTCTATGAATACATGAATGTATTCTATGAATACATCCAACACATTCATTGCTTTTATTTTAGAGTTCATTCAGAGGAGGTGAGAGGGAGGAAGGGAGAGAAAGTATGAAATATCTCTAGTAGGTATTTTAACACCAAGAATTGTCAACATTTCTAAAGAACTTCACAAGTAAAACTAACCTTCTGTACACACAAAATTTAGTACATCCTAGAATCACATGTGGAAAGAAGTTTTGTGAACCAAGAAGTGATCAGATAGACACCCATTGGATGCATAATTATTGAACTAACTTTAATGAGATGAAATTACCTCTGATAGAAATCTTGTAAGAATAGGGATGAATTACATGCAAATAGGCCCACAAAGAACACAACACAGTGACCACCGATCTAAGTCACAGAGCAATTAAAAAATTCTATGAGACTTTATCATGGGGAAATTTATGGAGCAATCATTTACCAATTTCTTGATGTTTAAGTGCTTAATGGTGTAGGCCACTGTGGAAAAATTAGATGAACTGTCAGTAGGTATCTGAAAATCATAGAACTAACAAAAGATGATGCTTCTGAAAGAAGCAGCACCACCTAAGGGGAAAAAAAAACTTCTTGATTAATCTACTGCCTGAAACACACACTTCCTCTCATTTTGACATCTGCTACTAGTGTATTCACAGGAAAAAGACAAAGAACATGCACATGTAATGAAAGAATAATATTTTCATATTTTACAGCCTTAAACATAACCAGATGTCTAGTGAGCTACTTTAATAAGGTGGTGATCACAGAATATTCCCTGAAGAAAGACAAAAATCTAAGTGCTCCCAAGCAGAAAGATAGAATCAATCCAATAAACAGCTGAACAGGCTGCATCTGAAACGGCTCACTGCTCATGTCACCAAGTTGGTATTTTGAACCCATCAGAGATCCTTACCATAATTACAGGTATTTAACAAAACATACTTGCTTAGAAAAGAGATTATTAAAAAATCGATATAACATTCATTTTTCCATTAAAACTAAAAAATACTTCAAAAAGACAAGTAAAAATTGAAAGATATCCCCAAGAGTGAATGTGAAATAGTATCAAGGGCTTTTCTGGACTAAGAGCCAGATTTGTAATGCCTACACTTCTTGCTGTCTATCAGTTATTAACTTCACTGGTTTGGAAGAGAAGTCAGTCAGCTTCCTAGGCTGTTGGTCCATTTGTGAGCCTTGACACCAGTTCTCCCTTATTATAACAGGTTCCACCTAGTTGACCTAACCTTTTGTTCCACCAAAGAAACCTCAGCTCTAAAGTACATTCCACACATTTTTAATATAAAATGACTGCAGAAAATATAATAAACAGCAAAATAAAAAACAAGATTCTAAAACATAACAAATGCTATTTCCATCAAGAGTAAATTAAAAGATATTAAGAGTTGATAGAATCCAAGTGGTATATTACTTTGAAACAATCATTAGATTTTAACACATTTTTAAACCCTGCATGTCAAAATAGTAAATCACCATGATTTTCTCTCTGTAAGTTAAAATCTGGTCTATCAAGAGAGTATTGGGAAATAATTCTAATGCATATGTATGTATGTATATATGCACATATAAACTACTATTAAATCAGAAAACTGTAATGATTATAAATGTTAACACAAGTCTAATTTATGCCCTGTAAATAAACACATATGATATATCCAAGGGATTGTTTTTTGATGTGTCTTTTACAGTTCACAGGGAGATAAGAGTTAGAAGTGAAAAACAGATAGGAAAAGTTGGTTGAAATTTTTTGAATAGAAAACTATTTTTAAATCTCAGATATAATTTTGAATTTATCATAACCATAGTTTTGCTATAAACATTAAAATATTTATAGAATCTGAATTAAAAAATTAATATCTAGCATAAGATATCACTAAGATTGCATTATTTCACTGTGACTCGGCAAACACTTCTAAACTAGATTTTTTCAGACTTTTATAAAACTCATAATTTTCATGAGTCTCTTATACAAGTTCATACTGAAATATCTACAGATCCTTATACCCTTCCAATTTACCCCTGCCATGCAATTGGTTTATCCAAGGAATAATCCTTCAAAAGTAAATGGTTGAGAAATTAATTTTATAGAAACTTCATGGAAAATACTTGTGTCCTAGTCAATGTGATTTTCCTCTGGCCAGAGAATAAAACAAAGCCAAATACACAAAAAGTAAAAACAAAACAAAACAAAAAAACTCTCTAATATTTCACTCCTCTGTTCATCAATGAATAAAACTGGGGAATTCATCAACTTCTTATTGCTAATAAGCTATTTAATAATCGGCTCTTGAATCTGCATCTAGTCTAGATAAAATATAGTAAAGAGCAGTTACTCTTAAGGTATTTTTATATACTGTTTCTATATCTAGAACATGATACATACTTTAAACAACTTAAAAGTATAATAAAATCCTAGAGGAGAACATAGGCAAAACACTCTCTGACATAAATCACAGCAGGATCCTCTATGACCCACCTCTCAGAATATTGGAAATAAAAGCAAAAATAAACAAATGGGACCTAATGAAACTTAAGAGCTTTTGCGCAACAAAGGAAACTATAAGCAAGGTGAAAAAACAGCCCTCAGAATGGGAGAAAATAATAGCAAACGAAGCAACAGACAAAGGTTTAATCTCAAAAATATACAAGCAACTCCTGAAGCTCAATTCCAGAAAAATAAATGACCTGATCAAAAAATGGGCCAAAGATCTAAACAGACATTTCTCCAAAGAAGACATACAGATGGCTAACAAACACATGAAAAGATGCTCAACATCACTCATCATCAGAGAAATGCAAATCAAAACCACAATGAGGTACCATTACACGCCAGTCAGGATGGCTGCTATCCAAAGGTCTACAAGCAATAAATGCTGGAGAGGGTGTGGAGAAAAGGGAACCCTCTTACACTGTTGGTGGGAATGCAAACTAGTACAGCCACTATGGAGAACAGTGTGGAGATTCCTTAAAAAACTGGAAATAGAACTGCCATACGACCCAGGAATCCCACTCCTGGGCATACACACCGAGGAAACCAGATCTGAAAGAGACACGTGCACCCCAATGTTCATCGCAGCACTGTTTATAATAGCCAGGACATGGAAGCAACCTAGATGCCCATCAGCAGACTAATGGATAAGGAAGCTGTGGTACATATACACCATGGAATATTACTCAGCTGTTAAAAAGAATTATTTGAATCAGTTCTAATGAGATGGATGAAACTGGAGCCCATTATACAGAGTGAAGTAAGCCAGAAACATAAACACCAATACAGTATACTAACGCATATATATGGAATTTAGAAAGATGGTAATGATAACCCTATATGCAAAACAGAAAAAGAGACACAGAGGTACAGAACAGACTTTTGGACTCTGTGGGAGAAGGCAAGGGTGGGATGTTTAGAGAGAACAGCATCAAAACATGTACATTATCAAGGGTTAAACAGATCACCAACCAGGTTGGATGCATGAGACAAGTGTTCAGGGCTGGCGCACTGGGAAGACCCCGATGGATCGGGTGGAGAGGGAGGTGGGAGCGGAGACGGGATGGGGAACACATGTAAATTAACGGCTGATTCATTCAATGTATGGCAAAAACCATTACAATATTGTAAAGTAATTAGCCTCCAACTAATAAAAATGGAAAAAAAAAGTATACCAATTGGTGTGCATACATGTATGTGTGTGTCATATAACTAACAGTTTAAAATATCTAAAATTCCTCCCTTTGGACTAAAATAGGATTATATTCTGCACACAGGAGACCACTTTACAGAATCTCATATATAGAATATAGCAAGGAAGTGGCATTTATTTTTACATTATAGAGTCCTGCTACCTTTTAATAACAGATGCAACCTCTCCCCAATTGTGCTACTCTATTGTTATAATTTCTCTTGTCCAGCTTGTGTGACTGCAAAGGATCAGTGACAGAAAAGGAAAAGGCTATCTTTTAATCATGTACAACAGCATTTAATTTCAAAGGGGCCAGCATAAATTCATAAATGTTCCCTAACTCTTCCTCTTAGAATCAGTGATCTCTTTCCCTGATCTTATTTTTTACTTCTAGCTGTTATTGTTGAGTGTTTTTAGTGTCTGCACCATCAAAAAAATAGAAATGTAGATGCTGGAACCAGGTCCTATCAGACTCAATGCCAAGTTATAAAACACAAAAACAACAGATAACTCTAATTACAGATAAAAATGCATAAGGATGAGGGTTGGGGGAGAGTACTGGGAGTTTGGGATTAGCAGATGAAAACTATTATACAGAGAATGTATAAACAACAAGATCCTACTGTATTGCACAGGGAACTCTATTTGACATGCTGTGATAAACCACAATGAAAAAGAATATGAAGAAGAATCACTTTGTTATACAGCAGAAACAGAATCACTTTATTATACAGCAGAAAATCAACAAACACTGTAAATCAATTATACTTCAAGATAATTTAAAAAAGAGGATGGGGAACACACGTACACCCATGGCTGATTCATGTCAATGTATAGCAAAAACCACTACAATATTGTAAAGTAATTAGCCTCCAATTAAAATAAATACATTTAAAAAAAAACAGACAAATACTCATTAGAACTGCCCATGAAAAAATGCATAAGTAATAGATGCATTTTTTATCAAAAAAGACAACCAAGCCTAGACAAAATTTCAATCAGATAAAATCACTTATTTGTTAGCACCAGGAGAAAATTTTCATTTTTGTTCTGATTATGGTAGATTCCAGTTCACAAGGAATTAAACTGCACTTTGATCAATCTGCCTCCCAAATGGATTACTGTTTTCCATATGAAGCCAACATCTGATAAAAAGATTTATCTGAAGGAGATGATAACACAGCTCATGAGATTCATCAGGTGGAAATGTTTGCGGTAGAGCAGGTAAACCAAAAAAAGCACAATAGATTTCAAAACTTGGCGGAAGAGATCCAAACTATCTCAGTAGTTAACAGAAAAGGAAGATAGGGCAGTCAGAGGTCAAGATGGGTAATGGATTTTACAGCCATTCCGAGCACTCAGAATCAGGGAAAGCTCTGCCCTGCCCTCTGAGCTCTCGAATCTCACATGCCTCCTAATAATGGCGACAAAGAGAAATAAATCTTTAATTTCTCAAATATAATCAGATAAGTGGACACTGAACCTATCACTGCTATCCTATAATCAGCAAACATACATTATTAAAACATCAAATATTGACATTTAGCTAAGAGATTTGCAAGATACAAAAAGCACTCAAGCCTTTACTTTCAAGGAGTTATTGTCAAATAGAATTTTAGGTTGGTACCTCTGAGCCAATTCTTATATATTCCCAAAATAGC
Source organism: Muntiacus reevesi (assembly GCF_963930625.1). Taxonomy (NCBI): domain Eukaryota; kingdom Metazoa; phylum Chordata; class Mammalia; order Artiodactyla; family Cervidae; genus Muntiacus; species Muntiacus reevesi. The sequence goes on along the minus strand of NC_089254.1, from coordinate 35,574,475 downwards.
CTAAGTTAACCTTTACTGCCCTATTTTTTTAAATAGAAATTGTGAAGATGCTCCCCCCAAAAGAGAACTTCATTCAATGACACAAGAAAGTAGACTTTATCTTGTAGTTTGTGTAAAACCACCCTGACTGTCCAAATAATTGTCAAACAATACTCCATATGTTGTTAGCATTGATTGTTAATGCAAACCTATTTAGTAGAAGTTGGCATTTATAAATTAATACCAGCAAAGTAAAAGATAAAATCTTACTAATAAGGCTGACTTAAAACCATGACTGCTGTTAAACAATACATAGGAGATGATCAGAAAAAGCAAATTTTTGAAAGATTTTCATCAGAATTCTCTAAATTCAAGCCAAATAGCAGAGGCAAAGTTAATATATAGATATAAACCACACTAAATGCCAAATATTATTATTTTGCATTGCCATTTGACATACTGCTGCTAATATAGCCCTATATACAGGAAAATAGCACAATAATTAGGGAAACAATAAAAATGTATTTCTGAATTTCAATGAAGCAACATCATAAAAATACTGACAAAAGTTACAGCAATATATTCATCAAAATTGTTAACCAGTGTTAACTTAAACCTAACGTGAAAACTGCAGAATGGCTCATAATAATAAGCCAGAAATTATTTTTATTCTTATCTCTAAACCAGGTCAACTGAAATAAAAATAGGACTGGTGATGAATAATCAGCTCCCATCTTACCATGCTGCTATTCAGAAGACAGAAATAACTCTGATAGACCCATTGATGAAGAAGAAGAAGGACAAAACCAAACTTCTCTTTCAGCACTTCTCCCCAGTTTTCAAGTTTTTCTAACATGGTTGAGTTTGAAGGTAAAATAACTAGCTAATCTCTGGAGGTCTTACACATGCTTACACACATTTTTTTGTTAGTGGCTGCAGCTATTTTCTCACTGTATATAATATCCTCTTTAGTACATATTCAGGCTAAATAAAACTATATGACTGGGAGAGGATTTAACAAGTTTTTTACATGTGATGACTAATGTAGTGCTTAATTTTCCCTCAAAATATACCTACAGATGAACTCAAACCTGTTAGTCATAAAAGCTAATTTAGAAATCTATTTTGCTAAGTAATTTGAATGATCTCCCTAATATCATGAGTGCTAGCTTCTTAATTCATCCTTATATCTTAGATTCATTCTTACCTCTGTACCAATTATATTTTTAATAAGGATAACATTAAGTATTAGCTAACATACTTTTAAATGCTTTTCTGGATATCCTTAGAAATATATGCAGACTTAAAATATTGCATTATTTTGATTTTTGCTTTGAGGATTTAAAGAGCGAATTTGACAAAAGAGAAAACTGATAAATTTCCACATTTTTGCAACGTTGTATTCTTTTCTTTCAACAAAAATCATACATACATAAATAAGCTTTGGACTACAAACTCAGGACCCATAATAAATCAATGTTTTCAAACTACTTTGATGGACAAATGTGGATTTTATAATTAGTGAGAGGTAAATTATTTGGTATATGTATTCCATACAGGAATTTAACAATGTATTTGGCAATGTAAAGATGAACGTAATGACTGAGTGAGCCTAGACAATCTACACAGTAGATCCTAAAAAGTCTGAGAATCATATCACTGTGTTGTCATATCATTTGAATGAAAATGGAAAATAGCAAGACCTATATTCAAATATTTGAAAATGAGTAATATAAAAATATGAAAATATTTAAATTGATACCTTTAAATTCACATACTATGCAAAATTTTGTTAAATAAATCCAACAGTATTCTATTCACAGTATATATATTCTATACTTTATATACTATGTTGTTGCTGTTCAGTCGCTAAGTCATCTCCGACTCTTTGCAACTCCATGGACGGTAGCACACCAGGCTTCCCTATCCTTCACTATCTCACTATCTCCTGGAGTTGGCTTAGATTCCATGTCCACTAAGTTGGTGATGCTATTTGACATCTCATTCTCTGCCGCGCTCTTCTCCTTCTGCCTCAATCTTTCCCAGCATCAAGGTCTTATCTGAAGAGTTGGCTCTTCACATCACGTAGCCAAAGTATTGGACTTTCAGCTTCAGTATCAGTCCTTCCAATGAATATTCAGGACTGATTCCTTCAGGATTGACAGGTTGGATCTCCTTGCAGTCCAAGGGCCTCTCAGGAGTCTTCTCTAACACCACAGTTCAACAGCATTAAATCTTCGGCACTCAGCCTTCTTCATGGTCCAACTCTCACATCCATACATGACTACTAGAAAAACAATAGCTTTGATTATATGGACCTTTGTCAGCAAAGTGATGTCTAGCTTGGTCACAGCTTTCCTTCCAAGGAGCAAGCGTCTTTTAATTTCATGGCTTCAGACACCATCCATAGTAATTTTGGAGCCCAAGAAAATAAAATCTGTCGCTGCTTCCACATTTTCCTATCTGTTGCTATGAAGTGACAGGGAAAATACATTAACTTAGATTTACAATTTTTCCTGTGATATTGTTATAGGCTTACAATTACAGATCATTTAGAGCTACTAAAGGGTTCAGTTCAGTTCAGTCACTCAGTCATGTCCGACTTTTTGCGACCTCATAGACTACAGCATGCCAGGATTCCCTGTCCATCACCAACTCCTGGAGCTTGCTCAAACTCATGTCCATAGAGTCAGTGATGCGATCCAGCCACCTCATCCTCTGTCGTCCCCTTCTCCCGCCTTCAGTCTTTTCCAGCATCAGGGTCTTTTAATAGGAATCAGTTCAAAATAAATAAATAAATGAATAAAAGGAATCAGTTCTTCGCATCAGGTGGCCAAAGTACTGGAGTTTTCAGCTTCAGCATCAGTCCTTCCAATGAATATTCAGGACTGATTTCCTTTAGGATGGACTGGTTTGATCTCCTTGCTATCCAAGGGACTCTCAAGAGTCTTCTCCAACACCACAGCTCAATTCTTTGGCACTCAGCTTTCTTTATAGTCCAACTCTCACATCCATAGATGACTACTGGATAAACCACAACTTTGACAAGACAGATCTTTGTGAGTATCTAAATATTTGAACTAGCCATAGTTTAGTTAATATATTAATTTTTAATTTAATTTATTTTTTCCTAAAACCTATACTAAACATGAATAACAGTCAAACGTATCAAAAAGAAAAAGATAGAATATTAAGGAAAAAATCAAAAGGTCTGATGTATTTTCAAGTATGATAAAGGATTTTCATAAATCATTTGGGTAAAAAATGTTATTTTAAAATGAATACAGATGCAATCAACTATTTGAAAAAGCCACTATAATTTCATTTTATATTCTATACACAAATAAATCATATAATTAATGTAGTCAATGTTAAAAATCTTACAAACAATTTTTTATTGAGAAATATGTTTATCTTATATTAGAAGCAGTTTAAATAAATAAAAATCGTATATTTATTATAATGTGAAGTATGCTACAACTAAATAATATGACAAATAACTATCATGCTTAAAAACTTTATTAACATAGAAATACCTGAATGTTTTAAAAGCAACACACAAAATCAAATATAATCTCAATTTCACTAAACAATATGTATCAAAAGTGAGCAAAGTTCAACAAAAATGTTAATCATCTGTGGATATGAAATGTTAGCATTTTTGTGTTTTGAGGGTTTCTCTTTACATTGAGCAGAAAGAATTAAATATTATGAGGTCTTCTATGCCACAAAGCATATACAAAACTAATCTGGACAATCTGTTTTCCCTACCTCTTTGTTAACCTGTACTTCTGTATGTTCTCTGATTATTCCCAGGTTGACAGAGAAATTTGCATGGATAAATTATAATCACCTTTGTGACAGCTGGATCTTACCATTTTAAGCAGATGGAAAATCATTCCATCTGTTTCTTACTTGTGAATAGGTTAAAGTAGATGATAAAAAGAAAAAGTATGTGCTCTAAGTCTACATGTGGAGAAGGCAGAAATTCAGTTCCATGTCACGATTTCACACAGTGCTAGTGATGTTCCTACCTCCTCAAAAGTATTTCCAGCAACTGCAACAGATTCTTTAAATTCCACCAATAGAGATGTGCTTCTTTGATTACAAATCTTTTCCCTTTAAAAAATAAAAGATCTTTAGAAGTAAGGAGCACATTTAACTTTCATCAGTCACTTGTAAGAATATGAATGCTGCTGCTGCTGCTAAATCGCTTTAGTCATGTCCAACTCTGTGCGACCACATAGATGGCAGTCCACCAGGCTCCTCCTTCCCAGTGAAAATAATTTTGAAATTCTTCCTGAGAACAAGTTGTAAAGAGGAGTAGGGCAGGGTTAACATGAGAACCTCCTCTATGGGAAGAACAGAAGTCAGAGCAGCCTGGTTAAGGGGAAAGATGAAGGCTGGAGGAAGAGATTGGAATAATTAAGATACTCTTCCAAATTTCAACTTTGTGAACTGCAGATCCTGAAAAGGCATGGCACCAAACTTTCAATGACAGGAATCCATGCATAATGATATTCTTGCTACTAGGGTGAATTTGGGGCTTCTGTGGTAGCTCAGTTGGTAGATAATCCACCTGTAATGCAGGAGACCCCAGTTAAATTCCTGGGTTAGGGCACGCTCGTGGAGTGGAGAAGAGATAGGCTACCTACTCCAGTATTCATGGGCTTCCCTGGTAGCTCAGACAGTAAAGAACCCACCTGCAATGCAGGAGACCTGGGTTCAATCCCTGGGGTGGGAAGATCCCCTAGAGGAGGGCATGGCAACCCACTCCAATATTTTTGCCTGGAGAATCCCCATGGACAGAGGAGCCTGGCCAGCTACAGTTCATGGGGTCACAAAGAGTTGGACACAACTAAGCATAGCACAATGTGAATTTTATAAGTTTGGTATCAAATATACTTATGAATTTGGGAGCCTGAATTGGAGGTAGTGTGAAAGCACCCTAGAAGAAGACCAGAAGAATAGCTATAATATTATATTATGTACATTATATATATTAACTATATAAAATTAGTATTATGAAATACCTGTTTTAAAACTCCATGGTTCAGACAGCCTTTGAGGCCCTGTAGCAGAAAAATGGGAGAATCTTTCCAAATATGTACTAATGAAATAGTTCATTAAAACTCACAACTGCCTTACATTTTATTACTTTTAATTCACATCCCAACTTAAAAGTACCATGTCTCATTCTGCATATATTATGGTTAAGGTATGCTGGTACCAAATTAATATCAAATAATAATTAAAGTCTACATTCTGTAGCATCCCAGAATTAAACTATATTTTTCCAAAGACCAGAAGCCCCATAAATGCTGTTTTGTTCTTAACAACAAACAAGAAAATACTGTCAATTTCAACGTAACCCCTGAATTATAGTTATTTAATTATTTAATTATAGTTATATAATTTGTGTTTATTCTTGTTTTCCAGAATATTTTCTCTCTCACGCACATCACTTTAAAGATAACTGAGGAGATTTTAAGATATTTACTCACGTGTTCCTCTTAACCAATTTTGCACATACTGGCACATCTCCTCCAATTAACACCAGGAATAAGGTTTGGGCTGGCCTTAACCTGTGTGTAATTTCACTTGGGTTGACAACACATGGAGATATACCTATTTACCTATCAAAACCACAGCAACAAAGCACAATAAAAGGTTTTGAGAGACCAAAGCAGACATTCTGCCTGGAAATTGATTCATTACAACTTTTTTATAACATACTAGGGAAATCGTCTAGAATAACTTGGCCCAAGAAGAGGAAAGAAAACTCATTTGTCTCCCTTGCATGCTTACCACAGTTGGCTTAAAGATCCTAAAATTATACACTAATAATGATGTACAGTTCATGCCTGCCCCAGTTCAACAATTTACACGAACCAATCTGCTACATGACTCTCCTTACAAGAGTACTCTCCTGAGGTCACTGAGGCTGAACCTGGTGTGCCAGGGTCCCCCAGCACATCAGTCATCTACCCTCACTTGCCTTAATGCCCCCTAGCCATCTAAATCCCCTACCCTCGCTTTGTCAGGATCAGAGTATCAGGACTTTACTCTGAATTCAGTAGTTCTTTCAGCTCATGAATGTTCAGTAGTTTGTGTTCATGTAAACCATGCAACTAACTTACCCAAATTAACAGAGAAAGTAAAACCATAGACACTACTATGCAAACTAATGCAGATTTATTGGTTGGTATGTGCTGAAGACATAAAGATTTTAAAATCCATATAGTTAGAAAATCCAGGAAGCAGAAAAAGTTAAAAGGTGTCATTTATTTGATGCTTTTGAACTGTGATGTTGGAGAAGACTCTTGTGAATCCCTTGGACTGCAAGGAGATCTAACCAGTCCATCCTAATGGAAATCAGTCCTGAATATTCATTGGAAGGACTGATGCTGAAGCTGAAACTCCAATACCTGATGCAAAGAACTGACTCATTGGAAATGACCCTGATGCTGGGAAAGATTGGAGGTGGGAGGAGAAGGGGATGACAGAGGATGAGATGGTTGGATGGCATCACCGACTGGACGGACATGAGTTTGAGCAAGTTCTGGGAGTTGGTGATGGACAGGAAAGCCTAGCGTGCTGTATGTAGTCCATGGGGTTGCAAAGAGTCGGACACGCCTGAGCAACTGCACTAAACTGAACTGATCTTACGACCCCCCAAACAATATAAATCTAATTCCCCTGAAACAGTTCATCAATTAGGAAACCACTAGCAAGACAACATTCCAAAAAGTCTTCCACCAACAATAAACATTCTGCATTCACACAAAATATCATCAACTTCAAATCAGGAGTTCTGAATAATCTGTGTGAACCAGGCATGCTATTTTAACTCCTGTGAGTCTCGGCTTCCTCAATATTAAAGGAACTTGCTTTTCATTAAGGTTCTTTTCCAGATATAAAATCTCATAATTTAATAACACACAGAGCCCTGTGATGGCTACAAAGGAAAGACATGCATTTCCAGAGGAACCAAGACAGCCTACAAACAGACAATTATTTTCATTTTAAGACTAAAATATCTTGAAAGTTATTTTAAAAACTTGCACACTTTCTGATAAACTTGGAACTGGAACATTTAGTTATGCTTTCAGGAAAATAGCTTTTTTATCCAAGTAAATAAATAATAGTTGTATTAACCCTATACTACATGCAAAATATTTTACCCTCCTATCATTGTCACCTGTCTTTCACAGGAATGGGGTCACAGACAGTTAGATTTTAGTTTCTGACAAATAAATTTATGCACACAGTATGTTTTTGTAACCAATTAGAGAAACAATCTGTATATAATGTAAGTTACTTGCTTAAATGGTGTTTAATGAGCAATGAAATAGGCTGATTCAAGTAATTCAGTTTTAGTTCCCCAGAAAATATAGTTTTTTAAAATATAGAATCTTGACTCTGAAAAGAGTTCAAATATACATGTGTATACATGTAGTCCTCACCACTAAACAATGAAGAATGAAGAGATTTTAAAAAGAAAAAAAGTTCATCTTTTTAATGCCAATTTGTGTCTGAAAGCTAGAAAATAATTTGCCAACTGAATATCTGAATGGAAAACAACACTCATTTAAAAGTATCAAAAGAATGATGAGACAAAAATAGCAGTGGAAAATAGAATCATTCTCTCTAGCCAATTGAAGAAAATGGACTTTTCCCCCTAGTACTTTGCCACTATTATGAGGGCTTAGGAGGAATAAAACTCTGATTTTGAGAATTATGGAATAAGAATGGTATAATCTCACAAGTAAGGACTGAAGTGATTGCAAGACCTAAAAACCTCTAATCAGCTGCCAATTTGTGTGAGTTTTGCTTGGGAAGAAATTGCTCCAAAATTTCTTCTCTTCATTTTTGCTCCTCAGCTACTAATATAGATCTTGGATTTGCTTATAACAAATATTCAACTGATTTTGCATTTTGAAAAAACAAGGCCAGAGCGTGAAGAAAAAATGTGTTTCAATAATATAAAAAGTAAAGCCATTCAATTGTACTACCAAGTCCTGTAAAAACATCTGGAAGATTTTAACCATGTGCCATATTAAAACAAATGCTTTTGGTTCAATGAAGAAAACAACTTCAGAAAATGTTCTTAAATTGACAGAAGTTTCTACATGCTATAATAAAAAATCACTCTGAAGTTACCACTTGAATTGTAGTATATGTAAGTCATCACTTTCAATTTTCTCTTATTTGCTTGTTAAAACTATTTCTGCTCCCCACCTGAATTTAATATGATTATTGAAGATTACCTTTGAATGTGGAAATAAAGCAATGCATTTATTAAAAAAAAATTAACTTAGAAAGCTCTGATGCAACATGTGAAAGGTACTAGGTCAGGAATAATTTAGGATACCCCAGAGTTGGCAGCTGCACCTCTAACATGATTTTTGAGTCACCATGAAGGCCTCCTGAACAAAATGCCTGCTTCATTATCTCCCATTAGAATCCTAAAGCTTTTCAGTCTTGAGTTCTCAACCAAACTTGAACATAGTGGAAGATAAAACACCATAAGCCATTATCTCTAATTCACATAGATCTCAGAGTTGGCAACCACTTGAGAGCCAAGATCCACAGGGTTGGGGAAAAAGAGACAATCGGAACCAGGACAAGGAGAAGCTCAGGAAAAGGGAGGTGGAGTGGCATCAAACATACAATTTATCTATTTTACCACTTAGCCTGGGGTCAGCCTCCAAATTTAATTCTAAAATCTACTGACAGCATTTAAACAGAGCCCAGGGCACATTCTCAGGCTAATGTTCAGGACATTCAAATCCGAGCAAAAGAGGATCTGTTATCCATTTCTGTAATCTGGCATTTCAAGAATGTTATATGAATGGAATTGTATAGTATGGAACATTTTGAGTTGTTTTGCATAATTCTCTGGAGATGTATTCAGGCGGTTTGTACCAAGTTTGGGATTTTGGTATTCATGTTTTCTGAATATTCAATGGTATGAGTGTATCATGGTTTGTTGAGCCATTTATCCACTGAAGGACATCTGGGTTGTTTCCCATTTGCGGTTATGAAAATAATGCTATAAATATTTGTATACAGATAGTTGTATGAGCCTAAGGTTTCATTTTTCTGTACTAAGGGCCCAAGAGTGCAACTATTGGGTTAAACAGTAATTACATGTTTACTTATTTTAAGAAACTGCCAAACTTTTTCCAGATGGTATAATTTCTATTTATGTGTTGCTGAATTACTTTTGCTAATATATTTTTAAGGATTTCAGTGTCTACACTGGGGACGCTGATGAGGTATATTGGTCTGTCATTTTATTTTCTTGTATTTTGTTTTGATGTAGGGTAAAACTAACTTCACAAAATGAATTGGCAAGCACTCCCTTATTTAATATTTTCTGAAAAAGACTGTGTAGAACTGGTGTTAATTCTTATTCAAGTTCTCAGAGAAACCATCTGGACTTGGAAATTTCCTTTCTGAAAGTTTCAAAATTGCAAAATTCATTTTCCTTAATAGTTACACAGCTATTCAAATTATCTATTTTATTGAATGAGTTATGGTAGGTTGTATTTGTCAATGAATTCATCTATTCTGTCAGTGTTATCAAATTTATACGTGTGAAGTTATATCAACTCTTTATTGTCTTTTTTGATATCTGCATGATTTATATCGATATCCTCTGTTTCATTACTTTTATCAGCAATATGTGTCTTCTATCTTTTGTCAATCTTGCTAAAGCTTTGTCAACCTTGACAAAGTTACCTTAAAAGTAACAAATCTTGGTTTCATTTGCTGTATTTTCAGTCTCAAGGATTTCTGTTTTTTTTTTTTCTTCTTGTTTTGGGTTTATTTTGTTCTATTATTCTTGATTCTTGAGGTGCAAGCTTAGGTAATTGATCTGATCTGATCTAAGATCTACTCTGACTTTTTCCCCTAATGTATGCATTCAGTGTTACAACAGTTCCACAAACACTGATATGCTATATTTTCATATTCATTCAGTACTATGTGTTTTTAAAAATTTCCCTTGAGGCTTCCACTTTGACACACGAATTACTTACATGTGCATTGTTTAATTTCAAAATGTTTGGTGATTTTTCTGTTATCATTTTGATACTAATTGTTAGTTTGTTTTCACATGGTCGGAGAACACAGTCTATATTATTTATTTTTCCTGAATTTGTTGACATTTGTTTTATGACCCACAATATGGCATATTTCAGAATATGTTTTATTATCTCTTGAAAAAAAAAGTAGATTCTGATGTTGCTGAACAGAATTTATCAGATTCTGGTAATAAAATCCCCAAATAAATCTGCTCTCCATCAACAATGCACATCCTTAAATGGCAGGGGCCCTATATCACATCCCTCCCAGATACATTTGTTTAAAAAAAATTAATGGTATTGAATATATCTTAAACTTCTAACTCTATCCTCTCCAACTTCATACATTATTAATTTGTGAAAAGACTGACACACTTTACAAGTTTTAGAGTGCTTTCCTATATAGTAATTAACACAATCCTCACACCATCTCTCTGGAATGTTTGCTGGATATGACTGACATCTTTTTTTTTTGCTGATGATTAAGCTGATGCAACTAATGCAAAACCAATATAGGCAATCGCAGGTTCACATTCTGTACTGCAGCAATGTAGTTGCTGTCTGAGTTAGTATAGGAGAGAGGTTGGATTTGAACTCTGACTCTGATAAGTACTAGTTGAGTGACTGACTCGGACTAGTTAGCTAATCCTTTAAATCAGTTTCCTTATCTTTAAAATGGGAATGGTGGCACTATGTACCTCAAAGGGTTCTGTAAGTGTTGAAAGAGTTAATACTAGTGGCAAGCTTGTGTATCAGGGCCTGGGACAGGATATATGTGCTATGTGTGCTGGCTATGACTGCATATTGCCTATGATGGGGGAAAAAAAGGGAAAACAGTCAATGAAATTCAGCAGGTAAATATCCTCAAATTTGACTTACACTGTCAAAGGTAACAAAAGTAAAACAGCAAGATAAATAAACTTAAAAAGGTAAATTCAAAGGCCTGGTTAGCTTTGGTATTAAAAAAAATTTTTTTTCCATAGTCTAAAGTGCTATCCCTCTGTTTTTTCACCATCATGCTTTATAAACTGTGACCCAGAATAACACGGCTAAATGGACTTGGGTCTAAATAACACATTTCATATTTCAATATTACAAACTCCTTAAACTGCTTTAGAAAACTGTGGAACAGAGCAGTTTGTTCTTATGAAACAAATATGCTTCAGTTCAGTCACACAGTCGTGTCTGACTCTTTGCAACCCCATGAATTGCAGCATGCCAGGCCTCCCTGTCCATCACCAACTCCCAGAACTTATTCAAACTCATGTCCATAGAGTCGGTGATGCCATCCAACCATCTCATCCACTGTCATCCCCTTCTCCTCCTGCCTTCAATCTTTTCCAGAATCAGGGTCTTTTCAAATGAGTTAGTTCTTTGCATCAGTGGCCAAAGCACTGGAGTTTCAGCTTCAGCATCAATCCTTCCAATGAATATTCAGGACTGATTTCTTTTAGGATGAACTGCTTGGATCTCCTTGCAGTCCAAGGGACTCTCAAGAGTCTCCTCTAACTCCATAGTTCAAAACAATACATTCTTCGGTGCTCAGTTTTTTTTATATTCCAACTCTCACATCTATACACAACTACTGGAAAAACCACAGCTTTGACTAGATGGTACTTTGTTGTCAAAGAAACGACTCTTCTTTTTAATACGCCGTCTAGGTTGGTCATAACTTTACTTCCAAGGAGCAAGTGTCTTTTAATTTCATGGCTGCAGTCACCATCTGCAGTGATTTTGGAGCCCCCTAAAACTAAGTCTGGCACGGTTTCCATTGTTTCACCATCTATTTGCCATGAAGTGATGAGACTGGATGCCATGATCTTAGTTTTCTGAATGTTGAGTTTTAAGCCAACTTTATCACTCTCCTCTTTCACTTTCATCAAGAAGCTCTTTAGTTCTTCTTCACTTTCTGCCGTAAATGTGGTGTCATCTGCATATGTCAGGTTATTGATATTTCTCCCAGAAATCTTGATTTCAGCTTGTGCTTCATCCAGCCCAGGTTTCTCATGATGTACTCTGCATATAAATTAAATAAGATGGGTGACAATATACAGCCTTGACGTACTCCTTTCCCGATTTGGAACCAGTTGGTTCCATGTCCAGTTCACACTTTTGCTTCCTGACCTGCATACAGATTTCTCAACAGGCAGGTCAGGTGGTTTGGTATTCCCATCTCTTTCAGAATTTTCCACAGTTTATTGTGATTCGCACAGTCAAAGGCTTTGGTATAGTCAGTAAAACAGAAGTAGATGATTTTCTGGAACTCTTTTGCTTTTTTGATGATCCAATGGATGTTGGCAATTTGATCTCTGGTTCCTCTGCTCTTTCTAAAACCAGTTTGAACATCTGGAAGTTCATGTTTCACATATTGTTGAAGCCTGGCTTGTAGAATTTTGAGCATTACTTTGCTAGCGTGTGAGATGAGTGCAATTGTGTGGTAATTTGAGCATTCTTTGGCATTGTGTTTCTTAGGGATTGGAATGAAAACTAACCTTTTCCAGTCCTGTGGCCACAGATAAGTTTTCCAAGTTTGCTGGCATATTGAATTCAGCACTTTCACAGCATCATCTTTCAGGATTTGAACTAGCTCAACTGAATTCCATCACTTCCACTAGCTTTGTTTGTAATGATGCTTCCTAAGCCCACTTGACTTCACATTCCAGGATGTTTGGTTCTAGGTGTTTATCTGGGTTATGAAGACCTTTTTTGTATAATCCTTCTGTGTATTCTTGCCACCTCTTCTTGATATCTTCTGCTTCTGTTAGGTCCACACCATTTCTGTTTTTTATTGTGCCCAACTTTGCATGAAATGTTCCCTTGGTATCTATCATTTTCTTGAAGAGATCTCTAATCTTTCACATTCTAATGTTTTACTCTATTTCTTTGCACTGATCACTTAGGAAGACTTTCTTATCTCTCCTTGCTATTCTTTGGAACTCTGCATTCAAATAGGTATATCTTTCCTTTTCTCTTTTGACTTTCATTTCTGTTTTTTTCACAGCTATTTGTAAGGCCTCCTCAGACAACCATTTTGCTTTTTTGCATGTCTTTTTCTTGGGGAGGGTCTTGATCACTGCCTCCTGTATAATGTCATGAACCTCCATCCATAGTTCTTCAGGCACTCTTTCTGTCAGATTGAATCCCTTGAATCTATTTGTAACTTCCACTTATAATCATAAGGGATTTGATTTAGGTCATATCTGAATGGTCTAGCAGTTTTCTCTACTTCCTTCAATTTAAGTCTGAATTTGGTAATAAGGAGTTCGTGACTTCAACAAACAACAAAATTTCAAGAGCATGATCATGTTTTGAAAACCGGTCAGGTATAACATGACAAATTCAGCATCTTTACTATACATACTATGCTCCATGAGATGTAGAAAAGTTATTCTTTATTTAACAAACAAAAATTTCTCCAAGGCTCTGACTATCTGGTGCTTGATAAGTATGTTTTCTCCCACACTTGGTATTTGTAATAAATGACACAGATTAATAGTTTGCTGATAAAATAATACAAAAAAACAAATAAATACTAAAAAGAGCTTATTTAGATTGCCTCATATTTCCACATTGTTATTAAAGAAATGAATGAAGGTATTTGTAAAAGTAAATGCAAGCTAGACAGATTAGGTTTATTGAGCTAAGGGAAATGTCTCTCCACGTATTGCATATGAATGTAAATACAATCCTTCTAATATCAAGGGGGTTAGGAACATGTCATGACCTAAATTGTTTGGAGAATCAAAGTTTCTCTGGATGTTTACTAATTTAATAACTAAAATAATCAGAATAAAGATAGTTCATATCCACCCTTGAAAGTAATTTATTTACAAGTAAATTTCTAATTTGGGGAAGAAATACCATCCTTTTTGATAAATATTGCAGAGTGAGCATAAAAGGTACCCTCTTTCAAGTGCATCACATACAGCCATACAAATTGCGTTGTTCATAATCAAATCACTAAAATAGAAATTAGTTAAGCATGTGCTACACATAAAGCCTTTTGCTGGACAGCAAGTGAAAGCTAAATTCTTGCCCTCCAAGTTTATAGTCCAACAAAAGTGACAACCACAGGTCATAACCATGAATCCTAAATTTTATGAATCAGTCGGACATTTTGAATATTAGAACTTTGGATGGCATAAAGGAAATAAAAAACAGTCCCAAGCAATTGTTCCTATGATTTGCCTTAGCATGTATCCATAAAAGCATCAGTATGTTCTATGCTCTTTCCATGATCATCTTTCCACATTCTCCTAATGAGACAGTTATCCCAAAAAAGTTGTCATTCATTCTCTGGAGAAAACATTCTCCCAGGTTCCAGTAAACATGTCACCTCACTTTGTTGCTGACTTGATATAATGCAATGTCTCTTAGGTGACATGGATTTTAGGAGACCATCACAGGAAAAGGCAATGATGAGCTGTACTAGTCAGCAATTATTGCACAGAAGAGGGATTCAAGCTGGGTCTTGAAGGATATAGAGAAGAATTTAAGACATCAAGAGGAGTGTGAACAAAGGCCTACAGGTGGGAAAGCACAAGACACATCTGAAGGCCAACGAAGTACACCCCACAGTCCGTGGGGTCACAAAAAGTCAGCCAGGACTGAGCGACTTTAACATTCACATTCACATACAACACACAGTAGACTAAAACCTACTACACTTACTATATTAAATACAACTGCTTATTTTATGGCTTTACATATATATATACATATATATGTATATATATATACGCATACATACAGGCTGCCCTGGTGACTCAGCAGTAAGGATCCACCTGTAATGCAGGAGCTGCAAGAGACGCAGGTTTGATCCCTGGGTTGGGAAGATCCCCTGGAGGAGAATGTGGCAACCCACTCCAGGATTCTTGCCCTGAGAACCCCATGGACAGAGGAGCCTGATCGGCTACAGTACATAGGTATGCAAAGAGTCAGACATGACTGAAGTGACTGCATGCACACACACATGCATGTATACACACACACATATGTAAATACATGGTATTTAGAAACTATGAATTTCTCATATATAATATAACCTTTATATCAACTGACTATATGCTTTAGTTGCTTCATACATTTTAAATACTTAAACTAGTCTAAAACAACAACACATATACATAAAAATATATAAATTTTACTCGCCACATTTTATAATAGTTTTGAATTCTTTTAACTAAAAGTAAAATGTCTGGGAAACTTTTTGAAGATAATATTTTGTCATTTGTAGGGGCATCAACAAGCAGGCATTTTAGCATTGCTTTATAGCTATTATTTTTTACTTTATTAAACAATAAAAATAGATTTTTCCAGTTACTAAAATTAATTTATGCAATACCTCTTTTTATTTCTTGGTTATTACTTTCATTGTGAGTGATTTACCTAGTCGGTAATTCTACTTAGTTGGATACTCACTGTTAATGGAAAAAGAAAGAACAAAACTAGATAGAATATGATTAATAGAATAAAAATTATTTTCACAAAACTGGCTCTATTTTGCTATCTTGGAATTCATTTTTTGGGGGCATAGCTTTAAAATTACTATTATCTGTTCTTATGCCTCAAGGAAGGACTGAGGCAAAGACTCTCTTCAGTTATTGAGACAAAGGCTGGAAGATTCTGGTATTTTTTTTCCTGATATAACAAGAAGTGGTATAAAATAGAACAGCCATGGAAGAAAGTGACAACTGGATCCTGAACATAAAGAGAGCATGTATTCTTTCTACTAGTATATCTCCTAAGACCACAGACGTTATGCTATGAGTTTTTCCCTTTGTACTATATTTAACACTGACTTGGGCATGCCTCATGCCTTTGTAACCCTAGCTTTGAGGTTTGCTGCTGCTGCTGCCAAGTCGCTTCAGTCGTGTCCGACTCTGTACAACCCCATAGACAGCAGCCTATCAGGCTTCTCTGTCTGGGATTCTCCAGACAAGAACACTGGAGTGGGTTGCCATTTCCTTCTCCAATGCATGAAAGTGAAAAGTGAAAGGGAAGTTGCTCAGTCGTGTCCAACTCTTAGCGACCCCACAGACTGCAGCCCTACCAGGCTCCTCTGTCCATGGGATTTAGCTCATCATTTATCAGAACAAACCCTTCTACAAGGATAGAAGGCAGGATTAATTATACAAAAGTTTTACCATAACCATCAGAAATAGTTTCCAGCATTCTATAGGGTTCAAAGAGAACCTGAGAAGGATGTCCCTCTCACTTGGATGTCTAGAGAGGAGGGTCATATGGGATCAGTATAGGTAATCAAAGAAACACAGGCAGATCATTAAATAGGTATCACAGTTTGAGCTCAGTTAAGATAATCTTGAGATTAAGGTAGGACCTTCTTCATTTCTGACCCTCTACACTCTTCAGATTTCCACTCTGAAGAAGCAAGGAGCACAATAACAGAAGGAAATATTAAATGGATGGATCAGTCAATCTGTGTCCCTCTATTTCTTAATATTAGGATTTTTATGACCAAGATCACTCAATAACAACTATGTTGACATTTCACTATCCAACAATTAATAACTATCTTAACTCTGACCTGTTGATAAGAAATAGCAAATAGTTAGAAGTTTTTTAACAGTGACTAGATTATTCTGAGACATTTTTCTTTGACTATATAACTAAAATTAACACAATTACATTAGTTAAGAAGTTCTTTTGCCAAAAATGAGGGGAAACTCCAGCTTTTATTCTAATTTATCCCTCCACCTCTTCCTTTTTTTCTACTTGACTGTCCTATACATCACACACACACATATTTTCTGTGGCATGGAGGCTGAAGAATATTTGACCAGTGTTTATAGTACTGGGCATCCAAAGTTGCACTGGGCCTGAAGTTCAGTGCAACTGAACGCAGAAGGCGAGGGATGAGGACAGAGGAGTTGTGTTCATACATACTGACACCACGGGGCCAAACACAACAGCTGTGGCTCAACAAAGCTCTAGGGTTGTTTTCTAAACTTTGGTGACATACACAGATTTCACTTTGGTTTGTTGCAACAACAGGAACAGTGTCTATTCTTCAAAAAAGAGGTCTACTCTTGTTCTGCCCGGGATTAAAAAAAAGGAAACGATATTAAGGCTCTTCTCCCTACTGAATTTATATTCTGGTAGGAGAGAGGGCTATTGTATGGCAGCATGTAAGAATATTACTGAAGCCGTATTTAGAAGACAAAAATGTCAGTCAGGTGTGGTTACAGACACACAGTAAGGTGATGATGAAGTTATATTTAGACTTTAATGCTAGATCCAAAAGTGATTTGAGAAATCCTCCTCTCTTCTACTCCACAAGAAGGGCACACACAGTATCATGTTTAACATTCTATTACCATTTATTTTAAGTAATAAACTATCTTTCTTAGAGTACTGTGATTTGTGCTTGGTTGTACAGCCAAAAAAAGTAGGAGGAAGATGTGTTTTTCCCTCTTTTATGTAACTGTCAGTGTCTGAGGGAATTAACAGCCTCCTGAACATTGCTATGAAAATCATAAAGTTTCATAGAAAGTGTCAGACTCTTTTCAAAAATCAGTGATAAGCAAAATTCCCATCTGGACCAAAAAGTTTGTTTTTATTCAGAAACCATCATTGTTCCATTTCTGAGCTGAATGGAATCTCTGATCTAGACTCGAGCAGAATTCTACAACAGAGGGAATATATAAGGTGTGAGGGTACCTCAGAGATTAAATTTGTGTACGTTGTCAAAGAAGGATTGAGACCTTCAAGTGATAGATTTAGATATGCTTCTGAAGTAAATACTAAAGAACCAATCTTGAAAATGTAACCAAGTCTTTGATGTGGCAAAGACAGCACTTTCTGAGAGCTCAGAAGAGAGAAAAGCTCATATCTGGGCTGGTCCAGATGTCACTTTCAAAAAGGAACCTGCAAGTCATCTGTCTCATCTCTGGCATTAGCCTCATGGTAAATTCTGTTACCACACAAGACCATTAGCATTATTTTTTTCTTAATACAAGGTTATAAATTTATGCTCCTGCTGATAATTATACACACACACACACACACACACACACACACACACACACACAATGAGTCCACATTTGGGGCATCATAATGTTCAATAATTTACTCTAGAGTTAAGAATGAATTTTCTTTTAAAAATTTTGCCAGATATATACATACCAAACTCATATTCTACTTTGCTTAGCACTCAAGAAATAAAGGCTAGTTTTATGTAGCAATATGTATGTACCTATTTACTGATGTCTAGACTTTTACATGAAATAGTCTATCTAAAATCTATACGTGAAATTCACATAGGACTGAAATATAATCTTATGAATTAAAGTACAGTAGAATGTGAACTTTGGAGAAGGAAATGGCAACCCGCTCCAGTATTCTTGCCTAGAGAATCCTGTGGACAGAGGAGCCTGGTGGGCTACTGTCCATAGGGTTGCACAGAGTTGGACACGACTGAAGCAACTTAGCAGCAGCAGAAGCAGAATGTGAACTTAGTAGCTCCTTTTTAAGGTCTCAGAAAAAATAAAAAACTATAATCACCTTGCTAGTATATCAGATCTGTAAAACAACAAATGACACTTTTCATTCTTACTTCTTTGAACTATGAAATATAAATCAGACAGTAAAAGAACATATTTTACGTAAGCTAAAGCTCAACTGATTTCAGCATGAAATGAAGCAGAAAAACATACAATAATAAATAAATGTAATAAATAAGTAAATAAACCTATTTAGCAGATATTACCTATGAAACAGATATAGCTCTTAGCTATGATGATTACAGATCCCAAAATGCTTTTAGGATAGGACTTGTCAACCACTGGAATTATTTTCATATTTTACTTTGAAATAAAAGGAGGCATATGTTTATCAAAATCTAGGACTTCCATGGTGGCTCAGATGGTAAACCGTCTGCCTACAATGTGGGTTCAATTCCTGGGTTGGGAAGATCCTCTGAAAAAGGAAATGGCAACCCACTCCAGTACTCTTGCTTGGAAAATTGCATGGATGGAGGAGTGTGGTAGGCTACAGTCCATGGGGTCACAATCAAGAGTTGGACACAACTGAGAGACTTCACTAAAAGGAAGCATATATTTATCAATATCTACATAACTGAAAAAATCATAATTGTATGAAAACTTTTTAATATTCCAAACTCAAGCCCTCCACCCATTCAATGTAAATTACACACAGTGATTTGGCTCCAGTCAATCCCCGGCCCCCTGCCCCACCCTGCAAACACACAAACTGAGTACTCAAAGGAAACAATATAAGACTCTGGAGTTAGGAAGATCTGGGTTTGAATTCTACTTTTACCACTTTGTGATATCAAGCAAGTTATTTGAAAATCTTTGACATTCTACAATTGAAACAGCAATACTCATAATGATATTTTAAACTACACCTAAGGTAATTGTTCTAAAGTAAGCACATAGTCAACATACATTGAATATATCTCTTACTGAAACCTATATAGATTTATTACTTATAAAACTCAGAAGATTTTAAATCTCTAGCTAAATATTACTTTTTCTTTCATAAATTTAAATAATTTCATACTTTTCAGCTCTCTTTTGACAGATTTGGTTTAGTTTAAATTACATCCACTGACAAATCTTTCCTCATCTTAATAGTTTATTTCCTTGATGATGATTCTTATCTTGCTCCACATAAAACGGTAAATTGTTCATGAGTATTACGTAATGTTAAGCTAAATACCCTACTTAAATTTCCTTTAGAACTCTGAATCACAAGACAGAATATATCTGTATGCAAATATAACTTTAAATTGAAAACATAATTATCAACACAAAGACTACTAATTGGCACACTGCTGATGGATGTTAGTTACCTAATACATGTGGAAGTAAAGGATAATTTGAATGATACATGGCTTACTTTTGGCACAAGAAACTGTGACATTTCAATGCAGCAATGGCTGAAATCTGTTGCTTCTAAGAATAAATCTTCTAAAATTAACTTTGCCAATCACGAGGCAATCCTACCTCATATTCAAAAAATTTCAAGTTTATTTATTTAGGGATCATCCTTCCCAGAACTATCCTGAAATCTTACATTTCTTAGCAGACATTTAAGTGCTTCACTGATAAAAGATAAAACTCAAATGAACCCACACTTTATTTTCTGAGAAGATAATGTCACCAGTTTTTGTGACTCAGAACTAAAAGAACAATGATTTTAATGAAGCAAATGAGTAGACCTGAAACAGTTCTAAGAAGTGCTTTTGGTACTTTAAGAACTGGAGGGGGTAGGTTTTGTTAGAAATGAAGTATTCTTATGTGTCTTGTAAATTCAGCCTCACATAGCTTATTATGATTTTTCTAATCACATAGAATAATTATTTACTTCTGATTGTGCACTGTACAGCAGCTTCTTAGTCCATCTAAGTGATGAGTGTGGTGCTTCTCATAGAAGAAAACATACAAACTATTATTTCAATAAAACTCATATATTTTATTAATTCACATATCAAAAAGGCATTTTTCATTTTATTAAACTAAATACCTTATAAATATAATTATATAGTATTCATAAATTGAATATGCCTATTAAAATATAGCATCTGAAATCTTTATTATATCGAAAATTTTTAAAGGTGATAATTAGGAGTATTGATTGGCTAGCCTCAGAAAAACACACCATCATTGTCTTTGTAAAAATTAGAGGTTTATAAAACACAGTTATTCCTTTTCTGCAGTTCAGTTCAGTCGCTCAGTTGTATCCGACTCTTTGTGACCCCATGGACTGCAGCACGCCAGCCTTACCTGTCCATCACCAACTCCTGGAGCTTACTCAAACTCATGTCCATTGAGTCAGTGATGTCATCCAACCATCTCATCCTCTGTCACCCCCTTTTTCTCCCACCTTAAATCTTTCCCAGCATCAGGGTCTTTTCAAATGAGTCAATTCTTTGCATCAGGTGGCTAAAGTATTGGAGTTTCAGTTTCAGCATCGGTCATTCGAATGAATATTCAGAACTGTTTCCTTTAAGATGGACTGGTTGTGTCTCCTTGCGGTCCAAGGGACTCTCAAGAGTCTTTTCCAACACCACAGTTCAAAAGCATCAATTCCTCGGTGCTCAGTTTTCTTTTTACTCCATCTCTAACATCCATACACGACTACTGGATAAACCACAGCTTTGATTAGACGACTCTTTGTTGGCAAAGTAATGTCTCTGCTTTTTAATACGCTGTCCAGGCTGGTCATAACTTTTCTTCCAAAGAGCAAGCATGTTTTAATTCCATGGTTGCAGTCACCATCTGCAGTGATTTTGGAGCCCCGAAAAATAAAGTCTATCACTGTTTCCATTGTTTCCCCATCTATTTGCCATGAACAGATGGGACCGGATACCATGATCTTAGTTTTCTGAATGTTGAGATTTAAGCCAACTTTTTCACTCTCCTCTTTCACTTTCATCAAGAGGCTCTTTAGTTCTTCTTCACTTACTGGCATAAGTGTGGTGTCATCTGCATACCTGAGTTACTGATATTTCTTCCAGCAGTCTTGATTCCAGCTTGTGCTTCATCCAGCTCAGCGTTTCCCACAATTTACTCTGCATATAAGTTAAATAAGCAGGGTGACATTAAACAGCCTTGACATACTCCGTTCCCTGATTGGAATCAGTCTGTTGTTCCATGTCCAGTTCTAACTGTTGCTTCCTGACCTGCATACAGATTTCTTAGGAGGCAGGTAAGGTGGTCTGTTATCTGCATCTCTTTCAGAATTTTCCACAGTTTGTTATGATCCACACAGTGAAAAGCTTTGGCATAGTCAATAAAGCAGAAATAGATGTTTTTCTGGAACTCTCTTGCTTTTTCGATGATCCAGTGGATGTTGGCAATTTGATCTCTGGTTCCTCTGCCTTTTCTAAAACCAGCTTGAACATCTGGAAGTTCATAGTTCACGTGTGGCTGAAGCCTGGCTTGGAGAATTTTGAGCATTACTTTACTAGCGTGTGAGATGAATGCAATTGTGCAGGAGTTTGAGTATTCTTTGGCATTGCCTTTCTTCGAGATTGGAATGAAAACTGACCTTTTCCAGTTCTATGGCCACCACTAAGTTTTCCAAATTTGCTGGCATATTGAGTGCAGCACTTTCACAGCATCATCTTTTAGGATTTGAAATAACTCAACTGGAATTCCATCACCTCCACTAGCTTTGTCCATAGTGATGATTCCTAAGGCCCACTTGACTTCACATTCCAGGATGTCTGGCTCTAGGTGAGTGATCATACCATGGTGATTATCTGGGTCATGAAGATATTTTTTGTATAGTTCTTCTGTGTATTCTGGCCACCTATTCTTAATATCTTCTGCTACTGTTAGAGTTTTACCAAGAATACACACTGGTCATAGCAAACACCTTCTTCCAACAGCACAAAAGAAGACTCTATACAAGGACATCAACAGATGGTCAATACCGAAATCAGATTGATTATATTCTTTGCAGCCAAAGATGGATAAGCTCTATACAGTGAGCAAAAACAAGACCGGGAGCTGACTGTGGCTCAAATCATGAATTCCTTATTGCCAAATTCAGACTTAAATTGAAGAAAGTAGGGAAAACCACTAGGCAATTCAGGTATTCTTTTTCTTACTATCGTTATAAAAAGAATTATTGATTTTGAGAAGATATACTACATATAATCTAGTCTAGTCAATTTTAATAATAAAATAAAAATGAGGAGGAGGGAACTAAGATGGCAGAGAAATAGGACGGGGAGACCACTTCCCCCATAAATTCATTGAAAGATCATTTGAACACAGAGCAAACTCCACAAAACAACTTCTGATCACTAGCAGAGGACAACAGACACCCAGAAAAGCAGCCTATTGTCTTCAAAAGGAGTCCTCTATTACTCCTCTATTACTCCTGAATTTTCATTTTTATAAACCACCATAACCTGGCAAAAAAAAAGGACCCTATTTTTAAAGCGAACTTCATATATATTTCTTAAATTTTTTTGTGTTTTTGTGGTTATTTATTGTATTTTTAAGAGTCTAACTTCTACTCTAGATTTTTAATCTTTGTTTCACACTATTTGATATCATTTGGACATTTAAGAATCCAACCTTCAGTACCCATTTTTACTCAGAAGTGTCATTACTGGTTGGATCACTCTCGCCCCCTTTTGACTCTCCTTTTTCTCCCCCAGATCACCTCTATCTCCTCCCTCCCCCTTCTCTTCTCAATACAATTCTGTGAATCTCTGTGGGTATTCTGGGCTGTGGAGAACACTTAGGGAACAGAGTACAATCTAGATCTGTCTCTCTCCTCTCTTGAATCCCCCTTTTTCTCCTCCTGCTCATCTCTATCTCCTTCCTCTCTCTCCTCTTCTTCATGTAACTCTGTGAACCTCTCTGCGTGTCCCTTACTGTGGAGAATCCTTTCACCATTAACCTAGAAGTTTTATTATCAGTGCTGTATGGAGGGAGAAGTCTTGAGGCTACTGAAAGAATAAGACTGAAATACAGAGGCAAGGGGCTTAAGCCCAAAACCTGAGAACACCAGAGAACTCCTGACTACATGGAACATTAATTAATCGGAGATCACCCAAAAGCCACCATACCTACACTGAAACCAACCACCAGCCAAGAGGCAATAAGTTCCAGGGCAAGACATACCAGGCAAATTCTCCAGCAACACAGGAACACAGCCCTGAGAGTCAATATACAGGATGCCCAAAGTCACACCTAACACATAGACCCATCTCAAAACTCACTACTGGACACTCCATTGAACTCCAGAGAGAAGAAATCCAGTTGCACACACCAGAACACCCACACAAGCTTCTCTAACCAGCAAACCTCGACAAGCCAAACATCCAGCCCCACCCACTGGGAGAAACCTCCACTTTAAGGAACCACAGACCACCAGAATACAAAAGGCCACTCCAAACACAGCAATCTAAATAAGATGAAAAGGCAGAGAAATACCCAGAAGGTAAAGGAACATTAAAAATGCCCACCAAGCCAAACAAAAGAGGAGGAGATAGAGAATCTACCTGAAAAAGAATTTAGAATAATGATAATAAAAATGATCCAAAATCTTGAAAACAAAATGGAGTTACAGATAAATAACCTGGAGACAAAGATTGAGAAGATGCAAGAAATGTTTAACAAGGACCTAGAAGAAATTAAAAAGAGCCAATTAAAAATGAATAATGTGATAAATGAGATCAAAAACACTCTGGAGGGAACCAACAGTAGAATAATGGAGGCAGAAGATAGGATAAGTGAGGTAGAAGATAAAATGGTGGAAATAAATGAAGCAGAGAGGAAAAAAGAAAAAAGAATCAAAAGAAATGAAGACAATTTCAGGGACTTCTGGGACATTGTGAAACACCCCAACATTCGAATCATAGGAGTCCCAGAAGAAGAAGACAAAAAGAAAGGCCATGAGAAGATACTCGAGGATATAATAGCTGAAAACTTCCCTAAAATGGGGAAGGAAATAGCCACCCAAGTCCAAGAAACCCAGAGAGTCCCAAACAGGATAAACCCAAGGGAAAACACCTCAAGACACATATTAATCAAGTTAACAAAGATCAAACACAAAGAACAAATATTAAAAGCAGCAAGGGAGAAACAACAAATAACACACAAAGGGATTCCCATAAGGATAACAGCTGATCTTTCAATAGAAACTCTTCATGCCAGAAGGGAATGGCAGGACATACTGAAAGTAATGAAAGAGAATAACCTACAACCCAGATTACTGTACCTAGCAAGGATCTCATTCAGATATGAAGGAGAATTTAAAAGCTTTACAGACAAGCAAAAGCTGAGAGAATTCAGCACCACCAAACCAGCTCTTCAACAAATGCTAAAAGATCTCTAGACAGGAAAAACAGAAAGGTTGTATGAACGTGAACCCAAAACAGCAAACCAAATGGATACAGGATCGTTCCTATCATTTACCTTAAATGTAAATGCCCCAACCAAAAGACAAAGACTGGCTGAATGGATACAAAAGCAAGACTCCTAAATATGCTGCCTACAAGAGACCTACCTCAAAACAAGGGACACATACAGACTGAAAGTGAAGGGCTGGAAAAAAATATTTCATGCAAACAGAGACCAAAAGAAAGCAGGAGTCACAATACTTATATCAGATAAAATAGACTTTCAAATAAAGGCTGTGAAAAGAGACAAAGAAGGACACTACATAATGATCAAAGGATCAATCCAAGAAGAAGATATAACAGTTATAAATATATATGCACCCAACATAGGAGCACCGCAATATGTACGGCAAACGCTAACGAGTATGAAAGAGGAAATGAATAGTAATGCAATAATAGTGGGAGACTTTAATACCCCACTCACAACTATGGACAGATCAACTAAACAGAAAATTAACAAGGAAACACAAACTTTAAATGACACAATGGTCCAGCTAGACCTAATTGATATATATAGGACATTTCACCCCAAAACAATCAATTTCACCTTTTTCTCAAGTGCACACGGAACCTTCTCCAGAATAGATCACATCCTAGGCCATAAATCTAGCCTTGGTAAAATTAAAAAAAATGAAATCATTCCAGTCATCTTTTCTGACCACAATGCAATAAGATTAGATCTCAATTACAGGAAAAAAACTATTAAAAATTCCAACACATGGAGGCTAAATAACACACTTCTGAATAACCAACAAATCATAGAAGAAATCAAAAAAGAAATCAAAATATGCATAGAAATGAATGAAAATGAAAACACAACCACCCAAAACCTATGGGACACTGTAAAAGCAGTGCTAAGGGGAAGGTTCATAGCAAAACAGGTTTACCTCAAGAAACAAGAAAAAAGTCAAATAAATAACCTAACTCTACACCTAAAGCAACTAGAGAAGGAAGAAATGAAGAACCCCAGGGTTAGTAGAAGGAAAGAAATCTTAAATATTAGGGCAGAAATAAATGCAAAAGAAACCAAAGAGATCATAGCAAAAATCAACAAAGCTAAAAGCTGGTTTTTTGAAAAGATAAACAAAATTTACAAACCGTTAGTAAGACTCATCAAGAAACAAAGGGAAAAGAACCAATTCAACAAAATTAGAAATGAAAATGGAGAGATCACAACAGACAACTCTGACATACAAAGGATCATAAGAGACTACTACCAGCAGCTCTATGCCAATAAAATGGACAACTTGGAAGAAATGGACAAATTCTTAGAAAAATATAACTTTCCAAAACTGAACCAGAAAGAAATAGAAGATCTTAACAGACCCATCACAAGCACAGAAATCGAAACTGTAATCAGAAATCTTCCAGCAAACAAAAGCCCAGGACCAGATGGCTTCACAGCTGAATTCTACCAAAAATTCAGAGAAGAGCTAACACCTAACTTACTCAAACTTCCAGAAAATTGCAGAAGAAAGTAAACTTCCAAACTCCTTCTCTGAGGCCATCATCACCCTAATTCCAAAACCAGACAAGGATGCCACAAAAAAAGAAAACTACAGGCCAATATCACTGATGAACATAGATGCAAAAATCCTTAATGAAATTCTAGCAAACAGAATTCAACAACATATTAAAAAGATCATACATCAAGACCAAGTGGGCTTTATCCCAGGAATGCAAGGATTCTTTAATATCTGCAAATCTAACAATGTAATACACCACATTAACAAATTGGAAGATAAAAACCAAATGATTATCTCAATAAATGCAGGAAAAGCCTCTGACAAAATTCAGCATCCATTTATGATAAAAACTCTCCAGAAAGCAGGAATAGAAGGAACATACCTCAACATAATAAAAGCTATATATGACAAACCCACAGCGAACATTATCCTCAATGGTGAAAAACTGAAAGCATTTCCCTTAAAGTCAGGAACAAGACAAGGGTGTCCACTCTTATCACTACTATTCAACATAGTTTTGGAAGTGTTGGCCACAGCAATCAGAGTAGAAAAAGAAATAAAAGGAATCGAGATAGGAAAAGAAGAAGTGAAACTCTCTCTGTTTGCAGACGACATGATCCTCTACATAGAAAACCCTAAAGCCTCTACCAGAAAATTACTACAGCTAATCAATGAATACAGTAATGTTGCAGGATATAAAATCAACACACAGAAATCCCTTGCATTCCTATACACTAAAATTGAGAAAACAGAAAGAGATATTAAGGAAACAATATCACTCACCATTGCAACAAAAAGAATAAAATACTTAGGAGTATATCTACCTAAAGAAACAAAAGACCTATATGTAGAAAACTATAAAACACTGATGAAAGAAATCAAAGAGGACACAAACAGATGGAGAAACATACCATGTTCATGGATTGGAAGAATCAATATTGTGAAAATGGCTATAATACCCAAAGCAATCTATAGATTCAATGCAATCCCTATCAAGCTACCAACGGTATTTTTCACAGAACTAGAACAAATAATTTCTCAATTTGTATGGAAATACAAAAAACCTCGAATAGCCAAAGTAATCTTGAGAAAGAAGAATGGAACTGGAGGAATCAACCTGCCTGACTTCAGGCTCTACTACAAAGCCACAGTCATCAAGACAGTATGGTACTGGCACGAAGACAGAAATACAGATCAATGGAACAAAAAGAAAGCCCAGAGATAAATCCACGAACCTATGGACACCTTATCTTTTCAAAGGAGGCAAGGATATACAATGGAAAAAAGACAACCTCTTTAACAAGTGGTGCTGGGAAAACTGGTCAACCACTTGTAAAAGAATGAAACTAGAATACTTTCTAACACCACACACAAAAATAAACTCAAAATGGATTAAAGATCTAAATGTAAGACCAGAAACTATAAAACTCCTAGAGGAGAGCATAGACAAAACACTCTCTGACAAATCACAGCAGGATCCTCTATGACCCACCTCCCAGAATACTGGAAATAAAAGCAAAAATAAACAAATGGGACCTAATGAAACTTAACAGCTTTTGCACAACAAAGGAAACTATAAGCAAGGTGAAAAGACAGCCCTCAGAATGGGAGAAAATAATAGCAAACGAAGCAACAGACAAAGGTTTAATCTCAAAAATATACAAGCAACTCCTGCAGCTCAATTCCAGAAAAATAAATGACCCAATCAAAAAATGGGCCAAAGAACTAAACAGACATTTCTTCAATAAGGCATACAGATGGCTAACAAATACATGAAAAGATGCTCAACATCACTCAGTATCAGAAAAATGCAAATCAAAACCACAACGAGGTACCATTACACGCCAGTCAGGATGGCTGCTCTCCAAAAGTCTACAAGCAATAAATGCTGGAGAGGGTGTGGAGAAAGGGAACCCTCTTACACTGCTGATGGGAATGCAAACTAGTACAGCCACTATGGAGAACAGTGTGGAGATTCCTTAAAAAACTGAAAATAGAACTGTCATATGACCCAGCAATCCCACTGCTGGGCATACACACTGAGGAAACTAGATCTGAAAGAGACACGTGCACCCCAATGTTCATCGCAGCACTGTTTATAATAGCCAAGACATGGACGCAACCTAGATGCCCATCAGCAGATGAATGGATAAGGAAGCTGTGGTACATATACACCATGGAATATTACTCAGCCATTAAAAAGAATTCATTTCTATCAGTTCTAATGAGATGGATGAAACTGGAGCCCATTATACAGAGTGAAGTAAGCCAGAAAGATAAACACCAATACAGTATACTAATGCATATATATAGAATTTTAAAAGATGGTAATGATAACCCTATATGTAAAACAGAAAAAGAGACACAGATGTAAAGAACAGACCTTGGGACTCTGTGGGAGAAGGCAATGGTGGGATGTTCTGAGAGAATAGCATTGAAACAAGTATACTGTCAAGGGTGAAACAGATCACCAGCCCAGGTTGGATGCATGAGACAAGTGCTCAGGGCTGGTACACTGGGAAGACCCAGAGGGATGGGATGGGAAGGGAGGTGGGAGGGGGGATCGGTATGGGGAACACATGCAAATCCATGGCTGATTCATGTCAATGTATGGGAAAAAACCACTACAATATTATAAAGTAATTAGCCTTCAACTAATAAAAATAAATGAAAAAAAAGAAGGAAAAATAAATAAATAATAAATATAAAAAATTAAAATAGAGATGAATTCAAAACAAAATTAAGAGATATTTTTATGTTTGCCTATGAGGTTAAGTTATCATCACAAAAATAATTTTTTAAAAAGAAGAGACTTTAAAGTCTTGGAGAGAAGAAATAATGAAGTAAGAGGAAAATAAACCAATGGACAAAGATAGAGGTTAAGAGAAAATTCAACTTGGAAACAAGGTAAATGTTTTCATCATGAAGAGAATGTATAAATTGTATGAAACATTCCAAAAACATCCATACAATAGAAGTCAGCCCACAGTTAATACGAATGAACCAGAGATACATGTATCCTCATGGAATAAAGTGCAAAAAAGTACTTTATATTGCTTAAGATCACATATATATACAATGAAAACATAAAATCCTATCTGAGTTAAAAAAAAAAAAAAGGCAAACACAGGATCATAGTTTTCTCTGAGAAGCGAGGGTTCATAGTGGAATCAAAGAGGAGTACATGGGGTACTTTGTGTATAGCAAATAAACTGCACATTAAGATTAGACAAGATTGGATGGGGTGTTCATTAGGTATTTCTCTTTTTAACTGAAATATTACCTAATTTGAAAATTGTTTTAAAATCATTCATTTCAAGGACTATGATAGATTTAGGACAAGCAAGCATTGCAATGTGAAGGAATATCTATTTTGTATTGAGATGTCTGAGGAGCTTAAGATAGGAGATTTAAGAATCACAATCCCATCAAAAAATAAGTTCTTCATGTATTTCTACCTGAAAACGTGTGAGAAGTGATATTCACATTCATGCTTCCATGGACACTGTAGAAACTACTGTGGTTTAAAAAAAAAAAAAGAATTACAGTAATTCACAATTGCCACAAACATGAATGGGAAAGAAATCACCCTTTGCTCACTAGAAATGAGAGGGAGCAAATTTAGTGTAACTTCTGCTATTCTAGTTAATAACCCTATCTCTATTTTTACTCACAAAAGGAGTATATCAGAAAACATTTAAGAAGGTTAATCTAGGGGAAACTTTAATTTGCATTAATTTACTTATTTATGAAAGTTACCTACAAATATTAGCCCTCTATGATCTGGAGAGTGCCATCTCATGACACTTCCTTCTGGTTCTGTCTGTGCGACATCACTATCTAGCACTTCTAACATCCGGGCCTTTACAGGGGCCATCTCCTCTGCTTGAATTGCCCTGCATGCCCCTACCCCATTCCCTTGACAAGTTTCACTTTACCGGTCTCAGCTAAAACAATCCAACCTCAAAAAAGCCTTCAGGGAACCACTCTGTTTTAGGAGTGTTCGTTTATTCACTTGTATCCGTATTTCTCATAGACTGGAACTGCCACGGCAACATGACGTTTGCCTACTTTACTCACTAGAGTTAGAAGCTGATTGCTGATTATATTTGAAACTCGTATTTTCAAATGTATTAATTTTGTGTTGCCTCACAAGTAATTACAAAACCTAGGGTGGTGGGAAGCCCTGTTGTAGAACATTAGTAATTTAATTATGTTACCACAAATCTTTATTTTTATGACTTACAGAGCCAGTAATACTTAATGAGTAGGTAAAGTGCTTAAAACAATGCCTAGAATATAAGAAGCACAATATAAAATTTTCACTAGAAAGACCTTCAAAGATCATCTCCTGGCTCCCTCTAGTAGCCACTTCTATTTTTTTTAAGGAAAAAATAAAGCTATTTATGCACAAATCATTAGGTATTCTTAATGTTTTAATGAGATTTGTCTTAATACCATAGAACAGAAAGCCTGGAAATTTTTTTTCAACATTGGAATCCCAACTAAATGCAAGTCAGTTTCTGACTCTGCCAAACCATAAAAAATATTTCATTTTTGTGTTCTTTCTTGTCAAACTGTAACAGAAAAAAAAAAGGATGATCCTAAAGTTTCAAAATAATATTAATTATGCTGTCATACAAAAGTCAAGTAAAGACTAAACCACAAGATATGAGGCAACACCATTTGCAAGAAATTCTTCCTCACCATCACTATTTATCATAAAGTCCCAAAACAGTTCATTGTATTAAGCTAATTCTTCATGGGTCGTCCCAAAGAGAATCTCATTTTCTCCAAATAAGGAGATTTGCCTATATTTAGTAAAAATAAAATTACAGCCTCAAGATTATCAATATATTTAAGTACTGATGGATGCCAGAAACTCATCTAAGGGATTGTGCCCTTTGAGCCAAGAATATTTTTTTTTAAGTTAGTTATCATTTACTACACTGAATGGCACATTTAGAGTCTCAATTTCAAAGCCTTTTGTTCTCTCAAACACACAGTCTAAGAAAATTCGGTAACAGCACAGGAAATCTGAAAAAGAAACCACACATTTTAGTTTCCATTTATCTGGAAATGTCTTGTTAAATGTTAGTTATAGGAAGATAAAAGGAGACAAGAAAGAATAAGAATTAGTTTTAATCATATTATATATACACCACAGAAATGTGTGTGTGTATACTTGAATACATAAGTAACTTCAAAAGGCTTATTTGGCCTTATACCTAACTGTGTTTTAAAGGAAAATATCTTCAGGAGGAATAAGCAAAATAAAAAAAATGTTTCGGCAAAGTTAACAATATACACATATATTTCACCTGCTATTTGTTTTCTCTTACATGAATCCATGAACCAGATTCTTCACTAAGATATAAATATCACACAAGCTCCACCTAGTTTTACCTAAGATAGCTTAGTCAAAACACTATAATGAAGCACCCAAACAAAATCATACCATGGCTGAAAAATTTTTTCACCTGACTACAGAAGTTACATAACCCTAATTATTAATATTTTCATAAGCAATCAAAAGATGCTGACTTTATCCTGAAAACACATCCACTTCTTTTCTGAATTTAGAGTTGGATATCCTAGAGTTCACAGCAAAACAGTAAAAATTCTTATGACTTCCAGATTATTTATCAACTTCTTAATATTTTATTAAACTATACATTTTTATTGTTTTAATATCAAGAAAAGAATGACAAAACTAATAGCACAGGTCAAAACACAGACCTGGACAAATGCTTCTAAGTCTTGGGCATTGCATATTACCTTCTCAGTAATATGAAAAATTTTGAAAGGTACTCAATAAATACCTGTCAGCTGAGTAAGTGAATGAGCAAATGAAATGTCAAGAAACAAAATTCAAGACCAGTCTTCAGTAGCTCCTAATATAGCACAAATCTTATCAGTGTAAACCATCACATTTATATATCAATTTTCAACTCAAATAGAAGTTTAAAGTAAGCAAACATACACCAAGTAGAGGATAGGTTCTGTGGTATGAAGTATGATGAAGATAAGAATGTAGTCCTTACATTTAGGGAATCCACGGCCTAGAACTATTTGAAAGCAAAAGATCAATTACAAAAAACGTATCAATATGTATGGAATATACAAACTCCTTATCCTGACAATTACCACCTCTGAACAATTTTTATCAGAAGACCTTCCATTTTCATAGTCTTGGTTATAAAAACACACCCTCCCTAGTCTAGGTGTCATGGTCAGTATAACTTAAGGACATAAGGATTTGGGTTCAATACCCTGTCTTTTAGCAATTTATACATCCTTAGTCAAATTAATTAAGGGGCTTCCCTGATAGCTCAGTTGGTAAGGAACCTGCCTGCAATGCAGGAGACCCCAGTTCAATTCCTGGGCTGGGAAGATCCGCTGGAGAAGGGATCGACTACCCACTCCAGTATTCTTGGGCTTCCCTTGTGGCTCAGCTGGTAAAGAATCTGCCTGCAATGTGGGAGACCTGGGTTTGATCCCTGCATTTGGAAGATCCCCTGGAGAAGGGAAAGGCTACCCACTCCAGTATTCTGGCCTGGAGAATTCCATGGATTCACAGTCCCTGGGGTCCCAAAGAGTTGGGCACAACTGAATGACTTTCACTTTTAGTCAAATTAATTAACTTTAGTGAACCTCAGTTTTTCTATCTGCAAATCCCTTAGGAATATTTTAAGAGTAAAGTGAAAAACATGCATTAGGAAAAAAGCGAAATAGCAAGAATCTTTTAGACCCATGTTTCCCAAATGTGTGTTAAGGCACTCTGGCAAGCTGTAATAAAGTCAAGGGCAATAAAAGTATTTTAAATTTTCATGAGAATCACAGTAACAGTCATCTTACACCACATGAACTTATTATGGTTCATGGTATCTTTAATTTTCAGTCATTTTTTTCATAGGACTCCTAGGCCAAACAAAGCATCTAACAGTTTCTTTTGTTAAGAAATTATTTTTTATGTTCTTTGAAAATAATTTCTTAACAAAAGAAACTGTTAGATACTTTGTTTGGCCTAGGGGTCCTATGAAAAAAAATGACTGAAAATAAAAGATACCATGAACCAAGACAGTTTGGAATTCTCTGCACTAATGATTTCCGGCCATCTACCTGCCTCCCTGGTTCCACAAAGCCCTACGTACATAGAATATTTGCATCTTTGTCTTTGCAGAACTTGTACCACAGAATACAATATAAAACTTTTCTTGCAAATTCAACTTTTAAAGTTGAATTCGTAGGGGCTTGCAAGTAACAAACATCTGACAAACAGGAAAAAAAAACCAAAAGATTTTAAGTGGAATAATATGTTTCAGTTTACAAAATCAGTAGGACACTGGAGAAACAGTCTAAAATCACAAAATGAGATGAGGCAACAGAAGCCAGAATCAAAGTCAAGATGCAGACGCAGCCAGGTAAGAACGCCACACTGGCATTGCCACCAACCATAACTCTACCACTGTAATGGCTGACCTCCACCCCCAAAGCCAAGTGTGAATTCTACATTGGCACATCTTTGCATTCCTCCAGGTGCCAAGTCACTGGAGAGAGTCCATAAATAAGCCTTAGCTTGCATGGAGTAGGAAGAAGGATAATCTGGCCTTCCTCATCTAGAGCAACATTTCCCACCAACATCAAGGCAACATTTCCCACCCAATTAACCAAAAAGCATGATCCTGAACTGAAAGGAAGTTCAGATTATGGAAAACCAAAATAACACAGCAAATATCACCACAAAAATATTGCCCAGTTTCAAAGACAGCTCAAATTCCACTCTGACAAAGACAACGCTTTGATCTGCTCATCAAAACCGCCATTGCTCTACATTTTTTACAACCTCTCTTTTTTTCTTCATACTTCTACTATAGCTATTTCAAGGGTCTTTTATGTAGGTTTTCCAATTTCATTGAATTATTTGTGAAGCTAGATGCTATGTCTTACTTTTTTTTCTAAAATCTTCCATAGCGTTTAAAATTTCAATCTCATTTTATATGAAATAGTAAAATACCCAAGTAGAAAGGAAAATATAGATGTTTAATTTGCAATGTTATTCAATTTTGATAGACTATGATAAACTTAACTAGGTCAATATTTTTCCAAAAGTATGTCTCAAATAACAATGAGAAATTCCCAGACATAGTCAAGAAAGTATGAAAAAAGCATTAACATCCCTTTATTGTATTACCCTATCACACTAAAAATTCTGAGTATCCTCTATTGTAAGGAAAATATTTAACTTTGTTTTAACCAAGATGATCTAATCTATTACACATATGTGCTTATTATTAATGTGATTTATGACTTTACCTAGCTGTTTATAATCAGTTAAAAATCATCTGTTAGCCTGAGGATTTTTACCAGTCTCTCTCATACCTGATGAACTAAACAAATGTTAGTAAATAAACCTAAATACTCTGATGGCATGCATCAAACAGAGACACATTGCATTTTAAAAGACAAAAGGAGTGGTCAGTATGTATATACGCCAATTTAAGTGTTCAAAGTGATTTTTTTCTTTCTGTTAACTCTCACAGATCATATTAATGTATATAGTCATTTGCTGCAGTACTGTGTAATTCTATCTATAACTAGGTGAAGAAACAACAATCTAATATCAACTGGAGCCTAGTTTTATTCTTTCAATCTAAGTCAATATTTAAAATTCTTCTTTGGGGATTTAGATTCCATCCTGAGTGAATATTACCTGCTATACTTATATTACCCAGTATTTAACACAAATAGAAGTTACCGAGTACTAACAGTTACAAGGAACTAAAAGCACACAGATCAAAGTCTTAGTCATTACTCTCTTTAGAAGTCCATACTTTTTCAAAAAATTTCACTAACTTATTTTATCATCATTTGTATGTATTCACGACATTGAATACCATTCTACCTTACCTGTCTCCTGAGAAACCTGTATGCAGGTCAAGAAGCAACTGTTAGAACTGGACACAGAACAATAGACTGGTTCCAAATTGCGAAAGTAGTATGTCAAGGATGTATATTGTCACCCTGCTTATTTAATTTATATGCAGAGTACATCATGAGAAATGCTGGGCTGGATGAAGCACAAGCTGGAATCAAGATTGCTGGGAAAAATATAAACCACCTCAGATA
The DNA here is from genome assembly GCF_963930625.1 of Muntiacus reevesi. NCBI lineage: Eukaryota > Metazoa > Chordata > Mammalia > Artiodactyla > Cervidae > Muntiacus > Muntiacus reevesi. The sequence continues at coordinate 35,538,902 of NC_089254.1, read as the reverse complement.
CGCAGATGACATCACCCTTATGGCATAAAGTGAAGAAGAACTAAAGAGCCTCTTGATGAAAGTGAAAGAAGAGAGTGGAAAAAGTTGGCTTAAAACTCAACATTCGGAAAACTAAGATCATGGTATCTGGTCCCATCTGTTTCATGGCAAATAGATGGGGAGACAATGGAAACAATGTCAGACTTTATTTTTTTGGGCTCCAAAATCACTGCAAATGGTGACTGCAGCTATGAAATTAAAAGACGCGTGCTCCTTGGAAAAAAAGCTATGACCAACCTAGACAACATGTTAAAACGCAGAGACATTACTTTGCCAACAAAGGTCTGTCTAGTCAAAGCTATCGTTTTTCCAGTAGTCATGTTTGGATGTGAGAGTTGGAGTATAAAGAAAGCTGAGTGCCAGAGAATTGATACTTTTGAACTGTAGAGTTAAAGAAGACTCTTGAGCGTGCCTTGGACTGCAAGGAGATCCAACCAGTCCCTCCTAAGGGAAATCAGTTCCAAATATTCATTGGAAGGACTGATGCAGGAGCTGAAACTCCAATACTTTGACCATCTAATGTGAACAACTGACTCCTTGGAAAAGACCCTGATGCTGGGAAAGATTGAAGGCGGGAGGAGAACGGGGCAACAGAGGATGAGATGGTTGGATGGTATCGATGGACATGAGTTTGAGTAAGCTCCGGGAGTTGGTGATGGACAGGGAAGTTGACCTGCTTCAGTCCATGGGGTTGCAGAGTCGGACACGACTGAGTGACTGAACTGAACTGATGACACTGATATTCAGTTAAATATGTTTCTCACCAAAAGTCATCCCACTTTGAAGAAAAGAAATAATACAAGCAATATTTAAAAGAAAGAAATTTACTATCAATTGCAAGTGCATGTTGATGTTTGCTGGAATTACTAAAGAAGCTGTACTATCATCAGCCAGGCAACTATGCACCTATGACTTATGTCAGTGACCAAGGGAACAGGAAGAAAACACAGCTAGACATGAGTAGTTTGACATTGCCACCGTCATGCCTGGACGAATTTCATTTAGCACCTGCTGGAGGTTAATGTTGTGAAGAACAAGATTTAATATTCAGTTAAGACTAACATGAATCCATTTCACCCAAGTCTACTATTCTGTCATTTGTCAAATACACAAAATACAATAATGCTTCCTTTATTTAGGTCTTAAGTGAGATTTAATTAACTTAAATTAAAATTAACTCTAATTAAATTATCTATTAAAAAGTCAATCCTTAATCACCTTTAAAATTAATAACTTTTAGTTTTGAGCTTTTCAAGTATATGGGTATATCCAGTTAAATTCATTAGAAATGTTATTCATTGGAAGACAAAAATAACTTGAAAATTAATAAAATGATCCATAAATTATATATATTATGTGTATTATATATATTAAATTATATATATTATAATACATATAATATATATACAGAAATAACTAAAGTTTCAAATTATAATAGATTTCAGATACTCTTTGATAAAAGTAATATAATTTATGTAAAATAGTATGTGTGCATGTAGGTATGTAGAGTAAGAGAAAAAAATTTCATTTCTAAAAACACAGTCACTAATTCTAAAGAAGAAGCAAAAACCACTATTAGTAGAGAAAGTTGTGAATTTTAGTTTCCTTTGCTCTTCTTTGTACATTAGAACTTAAGTCCATAACTATTTTGGAGAAGGCAATGGCAACCCACTCCAGTACTCTTGCCTGGAAAATTCCATGGATGGGGGAGCCTGGTGGGCTGCCGTCCATGGGGTCATGAAGAGTCAGACACGACCGGGTGACTTCACTTTCACTTTTCACTTTCATGCACTGGAGAAGGAAATGGCAACCCACTCCAGTGCTCTTGCCTGGAAAATCCCAGGGACAGGGGAGCCTGGTGGGCTGCTGTCCATGGGGTCACACAGAGTCGGACACGACTGAAGCGACTGAGCAGCAGCAGCAGCCATAACTATTTGATTATTTTTCACATCACATATGATAACCTAGCCTATACACTATCTTTCTACCTTTTTATCTATCTGTCATTCTATCCATCATAAGACATTTATCAGAGAAATAGAAACACCTTCATAGGAAAGTTTAACATGAAACTATCACTTTAAAAGTTCCATTTACCACTATATGTGCTGTAAAAAATCACATACAATTTCATATCTGAATTTTATCTTTAAAAAATTCTACCCAAATTATATGTAAAATATTTTATGAATACTTACTCAAGTACATAATTCTGAAACAGATTCTACTCATCCATAGTCCTTTAATAAATAAAGGCAGAAAGGGATAAATGTTCAATACTTTAGGTAGAGTTATGCTGTTTTTATTTTGCAAAATATATTCTTCCTCTTCAGTTTTTTACATGGGGAGAATTGATTATTATATATGACCACTGTTATTAATCAACCTCCTTCATTAATTCTTCCCTGAATCAGGGTTGTATTGGCTAAATGTATTGGACCTAGAACAACTGTGGTTACTTGAAATGGCTCTACTATAATTATTGTAACTACTGTGAAAGTTTGTTCTTAGTACTCTGAACTTCTTTTCAACCCTTTCTTTGTGCTCGTAAATAATAATCATAGATATGAATACCTGCCACAACTCTCAAACTCACATATTCATATCTATACAAAGACCTTAACCTTATACCTCATCCAATTGACTAGACAGGTGTCTGCATTTCTCACAGACTTTAAATTTGCCCCCAAATAAACCATGTTTTAATCCTATAACTTTTCCCTCTATTTTTCTTCTTAATTGCCAGCATTTCCATAATTATACATTTTTCTTAGACAGATTCCCAAAAATATTCCCATGGGAGTGTGATGTCAGTGGTGTGTGTGTATGTGCATGTGTTAGTTGCTTAGTCATGCCCCACTCTTTGCGACCCCATGGACTGTAGCCCATCAGGCTCCTCTGTCCACAGAATTCTCCAGGCAAGAATACTGGAGTGAACTGCCATTTCCTTCTCCAGGGGATTTTCTCGACCCAGGGATCAAACCCAGGTCTCCTGCATTGCAGGCAGATTCTTTGCTATCTAAGTTACAGGGAAGTCCCAAGTTGTATATTTTGTACTCTCCATTGCTACTTTCGAACCACTATTCACTCCTTAACAAACTACTCTCATCTTTTGAAACTTTTTATTATTCAGTAGTCATGTATGGATATGAGAGTTGGAGTATAAAGAAAGCTGAGCACCGAAGAATTGATGCTTTTGAGATGTGGTGTTGGAGAAGACTCTTGAGAGTCCCTTGGACTGCAAGGAGATCCAACCAGTCCAGGAAATCAGTCTTGAATATTCATTGGAAGAACTGATGCTGAAGCTGAAACTCAAATACTTTGGACACCTGATGTGAAGAACTGACTCGGTGAAAAAGACCCTGATACTGGGAAAGATTGAAGGCGGATGGAGACGGGAGCAGCAGAGGATGAGGTGGTTGGATGGCATCACTGATTCAGTGGGCATGAGCTTGAGTAAACTCCGGGAGTCGGTGATAGACAAGGAAGCATGGCGTGCTACAGTCCATGGGGTTGCAAAAAGTCGAATACAACTGAGCGACTGAACTGACCTGATTATTCAGTTATCTTGCCAAAGGATCAAACTAATTTCCATAGGCCTCCGACAATTTCTCAACAGCTCTAAGCCTAACTTACAGCTCCTTTTCATCTCTATTTTCTGTGGTCTTGATATTGATGTAATTTATCTTTCTAGCTGTCTGGATTCATAATGAATAAGTTGTATCAGCAAAATTAAAAAAATAAAACTAACTGTAGCATAATTGCTTTACAATGTTGTGTTGCTTTCTGCCATACCTCAACATGAATCTGTCATAGGTATACATATGTCTGGGCTTCCCAGGTAGCACAAGTGGTAAAGAATTCACCTGTCAATGCAGGAGTCACAAGCAATGAGAGTTTGACTCCTGGATTGACAAGAGCTCCTGGAGGAGGGCATGACAATTCACTCCAGAATTCTTGCCTAGAGAATAACTAGGGACAGAAGAGTCTGGTGAGCTGTAGCCCATAGGGTTGCAGAGTTGGACATGACTGAAGTAACTTAGCATGCATACACACATATGTATGCCCCCTCCATCTTGAACCTCCCTCCCACTTCCCACCCCTCCAGGTTGTCACAAAGCTCTGCATTGAGCTCCCTGCATCATACAGCAAATTCCCACTATTTTACATATGGTAATATATTTGTTTCCATACTACACTCTTAATTCATCCCACCCTCTACTTCCCCTGCTGTGTCCACAACTGTTGTCTATGACTACATCTCTGTTGCTACCCTACAAATAGGTCCATCAATAGCACTTTTCTGGATTCCATATATATGCATTAATATGTGATATTTGTTTTTCTCTTTCTGACTTACTTCACTCTGGATAACAGGCTCTAGGTTCATCCACCTCACTAGAACTGACTCAGATTTGTTCCTTTTTATGGCTGAATAATATTCTATTGTACATATGTACCACAACTTCTTTATCCATTCATATATCAATGGACATCTAAGTTCCCTCCATGTCCTGGCTATTGTAAATAGTGCTGCAATGAACATTGGGGTGCCTGTGTCTTTTTTAACTGTGGTTTTCTCAGGGTACATGCACAGTTCTGGGATTGCTAGGTCATATGTTACTTTTATTCCTGGTAAATCTACCATTCTAATTCACCTATTTTCACATAAGAATGGTCTTTAAAGTCTTATAAATGATTACAATAAAAAAGCAAAAGCATATTTTAATTAATATCATAAATACATGGTTTCTCCAAATAGCACTCAGTTATTATGTCAATGGTTTCACAGTATTCCATCAATTTTGAAAGACAGTCTTGCAGCTGAATTCAGATTTCCTAATTTGGAACTAATTTGCCTCCTTTCCTCCTTTGCCACAAAATTTGCCTTTCCTAGCACTCAGCCCTCTATGTCTGCCTTTCTGTCTTCTTTTCTTCAACATTACAAAACAATTTCATGATTTTGACATCATATATCCTCTGATGATATCCAGTACAAGGTAACTACCTTTTAACTGTCTTCTGAGATCTAAAATTGACTAATCTAACTACCTTCTGAAATCAGCATTCTGGTAATTGAACATTACATATTTACCTGATTTTACAATCGTTGCCTCAACATCCCAGAATGAAAATCATAGAGTCATGTTTACCTTCTACTTCCACACAGCCAGCTAGGTGCTAAGCCCTGTAGTCCATCTCCTTCCCTAGAAACAATTCTATCATCTTATTTTCTATGTAATCTGGCTCACTTAATAAATTAATGATAACATTACAAAATAAGGTCAAGCATTAAACTGTAAATTAATAAAAACCTCTTGTTACTATCCCAAATAGAATAATGCATTTCTACTTTTGTTTTTTTTTTTTGGCCACACCACATAGCATGCACCACTCAGCACTTAGTTCCTGACCAGCAATAAGACCTGTGCTTCCTGCAGTGGAAGTGCAGAGTCTGAACCACTGGACTAACAAGAAAAAGTCCAATGCATTGCTATTTTCATGCATGCATGCTTAGTCGCTCAGTCGTGTCCAACTCTTTGCGACCCCATGGACTGTAGCCTGCCAGGCTCCTCTGTCCTTGGGATTCTCCAGGCAAGAGTACTGGAGTGGGTTGCCATGCTCTCCTCCAGGGGATCTTTCCAACCAAGGGATCAAACCCAGATCTCCCACACTCCAGGCAAATTCTTTACCATCTGAGCCATGAAGGAAGCCCCACTATTTTCATGGGGAAAGGCTTTAAAGGGGAGCTGACACCATAAAAATTACTTCTGAAACTGCTCTAACTCACTCTCCTTCCTGCAATGGGATTTGAGATAAATTAATTCTGCTTTAGGGTTTCCCTGGTGATTCAGAGGTAAATAATCCACCTGCCAATGGAAGAGACATGGGTTTAATCTCTGGTCTGGGAAGATCCCCTGGAGAAGAAAATGACAACCCACTCCAGTACTCTTGACGGGACAGGGGAGCCTGGTGGGCTACAGTCCATGGGGTCACAGTGAGTTGGACATGACTTGGTGACTGAACAACAACAACAACAATAAACACAATTCTGCCTTACATTCAGGTATCACTTAAGTACCCATGTACAATTAAGTAGTCATGCTCCATAACAAAAATCAAATGAATAGGTGTGTTCTTTACAAAACATTCTACCTTTAGTAAGTCCAATAACTCAGTTGCTTTGCTACACAGAATCCTAAGATGGATCTCTTAAGGTTTCTGCTCTCTGGTTTGCACATCTTATTTAATCCCCTTCCCTTTAGTATAAGTGGAAATGGTACATATGATGGAGCATCTCTCAATGATTAGGTTACTAATCAATTGACTTTTGGGTACATCTAATGAGATGATACCCAGTCAGGCTAAATTCAACCAGGTGATCTTTTGGGAAAGCCTGGGTCCTTCAAGCCAAAAACAAAGTGTGAGATGAATTCCACATGAATGAAATTCTTTGTTACTGGCTTTGAAGGTGGAGAAGCTCTAAGACAAGAAAGGCCATCAACCTGCAAGAACTAACAGTGGCCCCAGGGGATAGTTGATAGGGAAACAGAGACATCATCCTGCAACCACAAAGAACAGAATTATGCAACCAAACTGAATAAATTTCAAAGCAGGTTCTCTGGCAGAGCCCCACATAAGAACACAGGCCGTCCAACATCATAATTTAGCCTTTTAAGATCTGCTCTGAGAAGCCAACTATGCCATACCAAACTTCTAAGCTACAAAACTGTAAGCTAACTCACGATATTGTTTTAAGCTGCAAAGTTTGTGGCAACTTGTTACAAAGCAATAGAAAACTAAAACCCACGCACAGAAATCCCTTGCATTCCTATACACTAACAATGAGAAAACAGACAGAGAAATTAAGGAAACAATACCATTCACCATTGCAACAAAAAGAATAAAATACTTAGGAGTATATCTACCTAAAGAAACAAAAGACCCATACATAGAAAACGATAAAACACTGAGGAAAGAAATCAAAGAGGACACAAATAGACGGAGAAATATACCGTGTTCATGGATTGGAAGAATCAATATTGTGAAAATGGCTATACTACCCAAAGCAATCTATAGAGTCAATGCAATCCCTATCAAGCTACCAACGGTATTTTTCACAGAACTAGAACAAATAATTTCACAATTTGTATGGAAATACAAAAAACCTCGAATAGCCAAAGTAATCTTGAGAAAGAAGAATGGAACTGGAGGAATCAACATGCCTGACTTCAGGCTCTATTACAAAGCCACAGTCATCAAGACAGTATGGTAATGGCACAAAGACAGAAATATAGATCAATGGAACAAAATAGAAAGCCCAGAGATAAATGCACGTACCTACGGACACCTTATCTTCGACAAAGAAGGCAAGAATACACAATGGAAAAAAGACAACCTCTTTAACAAGTGGTGCTGGGAAAACTTGTCAACCACTTGTAAAAGAATGAAACTAGAACACTTTCTAACACCATACACAAAAATAAACTCAAAATGAATTAAAGATCTAAATGTAAGACCAGAAACTATAAAACTCCTAGAGAGCATAGACAAAACACTCTCTGACATAAATCACAGCAGGATCCTCTATGACCCACCTCCCAGAATACTGGAAATAAAAGTAAAAATAAACAAATGGGACCTAATGAAACTTAAAAGCTTTTGCACAACAAAGGAAACTATAAGCAAGGTGAAAAGACAGCCCTCAGAATGGGAGAAAATAATAGCAAATGAAGCAACAGACAAAGGTTTAATCTCAAAAATATACAAGCAACTCCTGTAGCTCAATTCCAGAAAAATAAATGACCCAATCAAAAAATGGGCCAAAGAACTAAACAGACATTTCTCCAAAGAAGACATACAGATGGCTAACAAACACATGAAAAGATGCTCAACATCACTCATCATCAGAGAAATGCAAATCAAAACCACAACGAGGTACCATTACACGCCAGTCAGGATGGCTGCTATCCAAAAGTCTACAAGCAATAAATGCTGGAGAGGGTGTGGAGAAAAGGGAACCCTCTTACACTGCTGGTGGGAATGCAAACTAGTATAGCCACTATGGAGAATAGTGCGGAGATTCCTTAAAAAACTGGAAATAGAACTGCCATATGACCCAGGAATCCCACTCCTGGGCATACACACCGAGGAAACCAGATCTGAAAGAGACACGTGCACCCCAATGTTCATCGCAGCACTGTTTATAATTGCCAGGACATGGAAGCAACCTAGATGCCCATCAGCAGATGAATGGATAAGGAAGCTGTGGTACATATACACCATGAAATATTACTCAGCCATTACAAAGAATTCATTTGAATCAGTTCTAATGAGATAGATGAAACTGGAGCCCATTATACAGAGTGAAGTAAGCCAGAAAGATAAACACCAATACAGTATACTGACATATATATGGTGTTTAGAAAGATGGTAACGATAACCCTATATGCAAAACAGAAAAAGAGACACAGATGTACAGAACAGACCTTTAGACTCTGTGGGAGAAGGCGAGGGTGGGATGTTCTGAGAGAATAGCATTGAAACAAGTATACTATCAAGGGTGAAACAGATCACCAGCCCAGGTTGGATGCATGAGACAAGTGCTCAGGGCTGGTGCGCTGGGAAGACCCAGAGGGATGGGATAGGGAGGAAGGCGGGAGGGGGGATCGGGATGGGGAACACATGTAAATCCATGGCTGATTCATGTCAATGTATGGCAAAAACCACTACAATATTGTAAAGTAATTAGCCTCCAACTAATAAAAATAAATGGAAAAAAAAAAAGAAATTAAAACCCATGCCGGAAAAGAACAAAACAAAACAGTCTTTACTGTTTGACTTTAGATTAATGTCACCTTTAAATCGACTCTATATTTAGATTTCGTTTCAATGTTACATAATTTTTTTTAAAAATAGAGTATATAACATCATTTTATAACTACAAATGATATGATTGCTTATTTCTGTGTAACAACAATCTATCAGTCACAAAGTATATTTATAATTTCCCTGATGGTGACAGAGTTATTTTATTCAGGAAATACACATTTGTTTTTTATGAACTAAGATAAATCAATATAACAATTCTGGAGACTGGGCTTAATTTAGTAAAAAATCATCTGATACAAAGCCTTCATTTAATTCAAATTCTTTATAAACACAAAAATGTGAACTCATTTAAATATCAGGAAAGAAAATACATCTCAGCCACAGTTGACATGAATTAAGCCATTTAGTCATAATTTTCAGTAAGCATTTCTCATGTTAAGATATTCTTGTTGGTAATATACTTATCAGCAATTTTCTAAGGCTTTACAAATACATTCATTTTAAGAAAATTCATGCTATAGCTTCTCCAAATGAAAGTATTTTAAAAAATCTTAGATACTTTGCTTCTTTTCATATGTAAAGAATGAATTCATATTAATACAGCACAATCACAGGTAATTCTCACTAAATAAGTAAAAAAGTAAAAATAAAAGCACTGTTGACAACAAATAAAAGAACACAGCAATGCTTGTGTTTCCTTTTAGTCAGGGTCCATTATTTTTTACCAAGTAATATAAATAACTTGAAATAATCTTTCAAGCTTGCAGAAAAGGCCCACAAATGCTATTTTGCATAAAAACATATCTCAGTAAGCAGCTTAACTCTTCTTAGAAGAGAAGTTTCATTTAAAAGGAATCATTTTTATCTTGTCTGTTCAGCAAAAAGGATATCTTGATATAACAGTCCTTCTAGATTGGCCAACTGTGGGAAGAAAACTATTATTTATTGAGCTTTACCAAGTGCAGCATCATGAACTGTTGCTAGCTTAACAGACATCCACTCTTGTAATCTTCACAACAGCCCCATGAGGTAGTTCCTGTCATCATCATTGCCCTTTTAGAGGTGAGGAAACCAAGTCACTAGGAAGCGGCATAAGTGCCATCTTGACAACCCGGCTATGCTGCCTCTCTATGGATCACCAAATTCATTATCTTTTCCATGAAGCTCAGTTTTATTCACTTATCTTCAGCCATAACAGAGGATACACTATCCCTTATGAACTTAATTTGATAATGAGACTTTACATGCAGAAAGTTTTCCAAATATGTGGTATATCTGTCCTTTTTTCACGTTTTGAAATGAGGCATAGTGGGAAAACGTGAGGTAAGAAAGTCACTAAAAATATTTGCACCCAACCAGATATGAGGTTGACTAGATCTAAGCATTGTGAACCAATATCCAAGTATTGGATATTGTATCAGATAATGCATCTGTAGTAACCATATATATAGGACTAACACATTCATTGCATAAAGATTTAATGAGAGTCTACTATATGCCAGTCACCAGGATTTGTGAGTCTGCTGTATGCCAAAGACCTGGCACTCACAGAACTTGTACTTAGTAAGGCAAAGAGATAATTTTCAAAAAACATAATAAATTAGTAAATGAACTATTATGTAACAAGGTAGGAAGTGCTATGGACAGAAGAAAGAGTAGGGCAAGGAATTTTTGCATTATGGGAGGTAGGAGGCAGGTTGCAGTATTAAATAGAGTGGTCTAGGTTAACTTCACTGAGGTACTATTTAAATAAATAATTTTAAGATAGAAATTTCTTATTTTTTCATGCAGAAAAAAGCTCATCTTCTAATACTTCTGTACTTTAAGAATATATGCAAAGATATATATATGTATATTGATATGTAAGATTTTTTAAGAGAGCTTTAAAAATACTTGCAGCCAATATAGAACTAAATAACAAAATTTCACACTATTTTTAACTATAATTATGAAGCTATTAACACAAAGCATGCCTTTTACTCTGTGTGTCCTTTCCCTAAATTCTGTGTTTCATTCACTGAACAAACATGTATTGATTACCTACCACCTCCTGGTATTTTGATAGCACTGATGGTGCTCCAGGGGTCACAATCCTGTGGGATGACAGGAACGGACAACTGCAACTATTTAAGAGGGCTGATTGGAGTATTACAACAGGAAGTAGGAATCAAGAGGAAAAGATATCTGGGATGAATCTCAAAGAACAGATAGGTGAGAAAGATGTGGGAAAGTGGAGAATACTGGGGCAAATGCAAAGGGCATATGCATAGTACTGAGGCACAAAGAGGATTCCAAGTATACACTTTGTTTGTGGCATTTAGTCCTACATGAGAGAAGTCTAAGAGATTCAGCAGAACACGGTAAAAAAGGAAACTGCACAAATATACAGAAAATTGTGGGAGAATGAAATTCAAAAAACTGAGCTTCCCCAAATAAAATATTCAGGGCCTATAGCATTAGCAGAGATGACAAATGAGCTCAAACAAACCTCTCATGGTGAGGCTAAGAAGAAGATAAGAGAACAGTGATCCTTTTAGCAAGTATTAACAAAACTGACAATAGTTGAAAGCTACCATTCTGGGTGAGTGATAGACAAGGAAAAGTCTGAAATGACTCTCTGGATTTGTGATGCCTTACAGTCTGACAGGGAACACATGAAAAAGTTCAATTCAGTTAAGTCACTCAGTCGTGTCCGACTCTTTGTGACCCCATGAACCCCAGCATGCCAGGCCTCCCTGTCCATCACCAACTCCCAGAGTCCATCCAAAACCATGCCCATTGAGTTGGTGATGCCATCCAACCATCTCATCCACTGTTGTCCCTTCTCCTCCTGCCCTCAATCTTTCCCAGCATCAGGGTCTTTTCAAATGAGTCAGTTCTTTGCATCAGGTGGCCAAAGTATTGGAGTTTCAGCTTCAACATAAATCCTTCCAATGAACCCCTAGGGCTGATCTCCTTTAGGATGAACTGGTTGGATCTCCTTGCAGTCCAAGGGACTCTCTCAAGAGTCTTCTCTAACACCACAGTTCAAAAGCATCAATTCTTCGGCGCTCAGCTTTCTTTATAGTCCAAATCTCACATCCATACATGACCACTGGAAAAACCATTGCCTTGACTAGACAGACCTTTGTTGGCAAAGTAATGTCTCTGCTTTTTAACATGTTGTCTAGGTTGGTCATAACTTTCCTCCCAAGGAGTAAGCATCTTTTAATTTCATGGGTGCAATCACCATCTGTAGTGATTTTGGAGCCCAGAAAAATAAAATCAGACACTGTTTCCCCATCTAAGAACATGGGGTAAAAAACAATGACTCCAACATGGGGCATGTTGAATGTGAAGGGAGTGTCACACACCTTGATGGAAAATTTCCCTAGACAGAGTCATTTATGTCTCTGGAAGCAAAAGAAAGAATTCTAGGAATATGAAAATGAAGGTATTAATTAAACTCTATTTAAAATACTATTCCTTGAGCAATGTGTGTCATTTAGAATACTAGTTCTGCCCAATAAGTAAAAAGACTATGTGGCAATATTTTTAAATACTTGGTTAAACAAGGTTCTTTATTAAAAAATGCTTTTCGTAGAAGCAATATATGAAATTCATATCTTTAAAAGAGATTAAATATGAAGCATTTGCAAATTTTCTTGAGGGATATGTTTTTAGTGTAGCATCTATGGGACTCACATAAAATGCATTTTTGCAAAAGAAAAAAAACTCATCAAAGATTATTCAAACAGGTGTATTACTGGAATGTGTCAGGTGCATCATTTAGTTTACATCTTTACATTATATTACAATGCCTTGAGAACACTGACACTAGGTCATCTAGAACTTCATAAATAAGCGAGATTTTTAAATAGAGGATAATTCTTTTTATGAAAGTCACAAAGCATTCAATCTTTTGTTTTTAAGGCTCAGCTGACACTTCACTTCTATTTAAGGCTCTAAGTCTATTATTAAGATTTTCATATACTTAGATAATACTTACATAATAATTCTGTATGAATATGAGTTTTTCTTTTTAAAGTGGAGAGTATTTACTTTTCCATTGGTTACTCATGTATTGCAGTATATCGATAAATTAAGCAAGAATGTAAGAATAAATACATGACATTTAATAGATGCCAGAAGTCCACAGTTTCAAGAAAACTGAGTAAATAGCAAAAGAAATTGACAGACATTCCTGCATACCATTTATTCAATGAAAAGCTATATTGTTTACTGAGTGCTTTAATTAGCTTTGCTTCAGAACTGTGGCTCAGGTAGAGAGGTTCTATTTTTAGCAGATGCAAAATAAAACTGCCTGTGATGGTATTCTGAGCTGATGAAAGCAGTGACAATTTGTGGTATGTTGAAAAAAAGTTATTCTATTTAATAAGTTATGGAATAGTAAGATAAACTGAGTGAAATGCAATAATTATTGTGACAAGCTTAAATGGTAATCTAAATAAATACAAATCTAATTTAAATATTTAAAAACAATTAAGATAAACTAATAACCATCTTTCCTGTGATCTTTAATAGCTGTTATAAAACCCTTCTCATGGTTATACTAAAAAAAAAAACTGAAAATGCTTTAAATGAGTATCCCTTCTTTCTGTGGCTTACCAAATTGATAAGTTAAAATGACATATCTTCCAACATTTGATTGTTCATTTTTTTCTCATGGAATTTTAAAAAATACAAAAGAGAAGCAAAAAGTATTTAAATCTAAGTTTAGGCATTCCACACACAGATACATGAGGTTATTTTTATTCCAATGGTTAATTCTATGTGCAAGGCATATTTATTATTTCTTCTGATTATACTTCTACCTGACATTATACATTTTTAAACTTGGTAGATGTAATTCACAGTTCTACATGTTAATACACAACACTTCATGTATGTTATCTCCCAAAATTAAACCCCATCATATTTTAAGTCCTAATTTCTTCCCAAGGAAATTTCTAATTTTAGATCTAAAATATATACACATGCATATGTATAAAGACTTCGTTGGTGGCCCAGTGGTAAGGAAATCCACCTGTAATGCAGAAGATGTGGATTTGATCACTGAGGGGTTCAACCCCTGGATCTGGAAGATCCCTGGAGAAGGAAATGGCAATCCACTTCAACATTCTTGCCTGGAAAATCCCACAACAAAGGAGCCTGGTGGGCTACAGTCTATGGGGTCACAGAAGAGTCAGACATGACTTAGCAACTAAAAACAACACATATCTTCCAATATTAACATTAAAACAAAAGTCTCAATTATTTGTATAAATACCTATAATTAATTTTTCTCATAGAGTAAGGTGGACCTACATAAGTTCTATAAAATGACCAGATAAATTACATTATCAGTAGTACAGACTGTCATATTAGAATTATTTTGAATCTGATTAGGTTGATTTTTATAATTTAATCAAACAGTATTCTCAGTCAGGTCCACAACTCTGTGTAGTAGAAACGCCATTGAATTTATTTTTAAATCATATTAACACTAGTATTAATATGGGGGTTATATAACCTACATATAATATGGCAAGAAAATGTTAATATAAATTAAATAATGGAGTGTGTATTTTCTTCCCGAACAATTCTTGTTTGAATACAAAATTGAGTTGTTTGTTTTAGGAAGTTTTCCCATTTCTTTTGTTCACAAAGTTTAAGAAAAGGAAAGAAGTTTTAAAAGGAGATGCAGAAGACAAACAATGAAAAGGGTATTTTTATTTAGTACCACAAGCACTACTACCTGATCCCAACTGTAAGCATAAAACTTCAGTTACCTGAGTCTAATTTGCTTCATTTTTAAAGTATGAGGTTTGAGAAGCAGCTTTTTTTCATGAGAGCTTCATGGAGCTGGATCAGAGGCAGGTCCAAAAATAAGACAGGCAGCCAAACGAGCGGCTTCCAGCCCCCAGTTGAGCAGATGAAGCTGGCCTCAACCAGCATACTTCCACTTTTATCTACACTTCCACTTTTCTTCTACACATGGTCTCCATGTGTGTGTGTGTGTGTGTGTGTGTGTTAGTTGCTCAGTCACATTAGACTCTTTGCGACCCCATGGACTGTAGTCTGCCAGGCTTCTCTGTCCATGAATTTCTCCAGGCAAGAATACTGAAGTGGGTTGCCATTTCCTTCTACAGAGGATTTTCCTGACTCATGGATCGAACCCGGGTCTCCTGCATTGCATGGTTTCTAAATTTAATGTTATTTGAAGGAGAAGTTCACAATATTTTAAGCTTTAAAACCATTGTTTTATTAATCCCTTTGGGAAAGACAATCCTCAATGGGACTCTCCTACACCTTCATCCATTAAAGGCTTTGCCAACAATACAAGACCCTGGCTGCTCTTCACCTTGGCCATTCTTCAACTTCTGTGTGCAACAGGCAACGTTAGGGATGAGGTAAAAACTCCACAGGACAAAGAGCAAACTGGCCTATTGCTTGTTATAAAAGAGGTGGATTCCACAAGCTCAGTGCTCCTCACCTGTGATTCACACCTGCATGTGTGATGTCAATCTAGGTCCATATCTCATGTGATCCCCCAAGAGTGGGGGACAAGCAGAATTGATGCAAACATGCTGACATTCATGCTGCCTCCTGTGGTATGAGTATTAACGTTCTTTGCCTCTGACCTAGGAGTGTCATGTCTACTACCGGCACCTATGAAACTGTAACAAGTTAATGTAGAATAGTAGTATTTTGTAAGTAGTAAAGTCAAATCCTGGCCAGGACAATGCCATATTACTAGACTCTTGCTGAGGTTTTCATGTATATTTACTATTTTTAAATATTAAAACTATACTAATAAAAAAATAAAGTACTAGTATTCTAAATTAGATATATAACTAACAGTACAAATGAAAGAATCTAGAAAAGCAAACTGTGTCTTAACGGAAATTTATTACGTGAAACATGACACTAAAAACCAGAGTGAAAATGATGAATTGCTGCTTAATAAATAACATGGAGGCAAGTGGCTACACATTTTGAACATATAAAGTTAGGCACTTCACCTCATATGGTACCAAAAAAATGAATTACAGATAAATATGTAATTAGAAGTAAAAAATAAAACTACAGATGTTTAGGAATAAATGTAGAAGGCTATTTTTATAATAAAAATGTGAAAAGGCCTTCTTTAGCAAAATAAGCAATCAAGGGAAAATTAAAAGATTTGATTGCATAAAAGTTTTTTTAAAAAATTTCATGTACAGAAGAAAATTTCATAAAGTTTTTTTGCATAAAAAAACCAAGTGATCAACATGGAAAATCATTTCAAGATAAGATGACAAAGAATTCAATAATTTAAACTATTTTAAGAAATGCACAGACATAGACACATGAAACTATGACCAATGGGTATAAATGGGCAACTTCAAAAAGGAAAAATACAAGTAGTTGATAAGCTCATGATGTTCACATATACAATGTTTACTCTCAAAATAGGCATGGAAATTTAACATTATACAACAATACTGCTTAGTTTCTGACTCTTGAAACCAATAATTATAGAACTACTAGTCAGTGTGGAAACTAGAGACACTAATAGTTTGCTGGCAAGACTATGATTACTACTCTTTTAAACAAGGTAATATGGAAACTCTGTCAAACATCACTTGTCTTAACTTTGCCCACCCGTTTCAAGGAATTTATTTAATATATCAAGATATAACGGGAAAATGTATGTGTAGATGTTTTACTGTAGCCTTCTTTGCACATTAATAGAAACTCGAAACATCTTCAATTTCTCAGTTTTCATGAGGAGAATGTGCACCAATATTGAGATTCTCCAGAGTTATTTCCCTCATAAGTAGAATTAGGCAAGTCAATGAGATTTCACTTGAAAGAATGTCAAATGTACAAAATTTTGTGAAAAAGAAACTCAATGAAAATAAGTATTAGTAAGAACACATGTTCATTTCAAAATAAGTACATTTCTGAAAACACAAGCTCATAAAACTTTTTTCAAAGATCTGAAATCTGTCTACATTTCACTGTTTGTATAGCCATTATATAAATAAACAAAAAGCAAAAAAAAAAAAAAAAAGGCTAAAGAGATACTAAAGAGTTAACATGACGTACAAGGGGAAGAGGAAGCTTTTCATGCTTCTTCAGATATTTTAGTACTCTGTGGATTGTTATAAGGAATAACACTTTTATAATACAAATTATTGGAATAGAGTTTTAAAAGAGAATGAATGGCCATGAAGAAATGGAAGGAAGAAAAAAACAGAACATTCAAATTCTAACATAATATATTGCTGAGTCTTCTAGAAGCAATTGACCTCAAAATGTATGATTTTTCACCCAAAGCCACAGGAAGAATATAAACAGGCCCAAGAGTTACAAAAAAAAAAAAAAAAAAAAAAAGAATACAGGAAATATTTGGAAAAATAGAATAGAGGAAACCAGAAGAGTCAGTAGAAGAGATATCTTGACCTAAAGGTTGGTAGGACCACAGTACACTTATCAATAGTACTGAGATCTCATACTGATGATTAGCAGGGCCTAGGACAGAGATCATCAGGCTGGGCTGGGCCAGGCTAGGTACCAGTAGTTTATCTCCTGATGATAAGAGCCCCAAGAACTATTTGCTCAGTAGAGCACAGAAAGAGAACCAGATATGCTGTATAATATGAGGAAATTAAGCTCTGGAAGAGAAAATAAGCTCTGGAAGCAATAAATGCAGTAATAGTGTTTTTCTTGTTTAAAAAGAAAAACATATATCCTACACAGAAGTATATTGTAGTGCAGGCATACACAACTGCAAAGTGACATGTGAAAAGGCAGCCATAGCAGCAAAATTTAAGGATAAGTCTTACACAATAGTAACCAAATTAAAATTATCAGTGAGATATTTTACAGTTTCCATACTAAAGTTTCAAAATCTAATGTGGTTTTTGCACTTTCAATAATCTTAATTTGACCCATGGTGCTCATTAGCCATGTTTGTCCAGTGACTATCTTATCAGGCAATGCATCTTTAGAACAACAGTAGCATGTATGCAAAGCTAATCAAACTAAAAATGGATAAAACTATGGTGGAGAACCAGTTTAAGATATATATACATGGCAATGGCAATCCACTCCAGGAGTCTTGCCTGGAGAATTCCATGGACAGCGGAGCCTGGAGGGCTATACAGTCCTCGGGGTTGCAAACAATCGGACACGATTAAGTGATTAACACATGCATATATATATATAAAACCCATGCTCCAGCAATCCCACTCCTGGGAATGGAACAAAGGAAGCTATACAAAAATGTTGGTAGAAGCAAAGATTAACCACCACCACTATCACCAGTGGAACACTTACATTATTTTCATGGAGTAAAGTCTCTGCATGCATTGACAGGAATATAATAGTGACAGTATTTCTTACAGTTGGAGCAACTATGTTTTCTGCCCTCATGTGTGCTATACATGAAAGCAGGGACATTATTTCATCATTTAGTCATATGCTTTGACCTAAATAAAAGCTGACCAGTTGAAAGGCTTATCCAGAAAGAAAAGGATGATGCTAGCCTCTATGCTTCTGAAGCTCTCAATCTGCATATGCTTCTAAATTCAGCCATATATAACACAACCACCATTATTCTGTGGGCCCCAAATGTTACCTGGTTTGATGCACATTTTAGCAAATTTGTTGATATCAAAGTCTTAGTAATTACCAACTGACACAACACAAGCACAGAAGAAGTGATGTTTATTATCCAGTTCTCCAGGCACAGAGGCGCCTGGCAGGCTACAGTCCATGAGGTCGTAAGAGTCGGACATGACTTAGCAACTAATCCACCACCATCTCCCTCCCCATGTTACTTAAACATGGTCTAGGGGATCGAGCATTTGTTCAGCCTCTGAATGATACCTCTGTGGCTTGGGAACTACCTCTCTGATCCTCATTCTCCTGATCTTCAAAGCAGCTCTAAAATCCACTCCACAGGGCTGTTGTGAAAAAACGCCTGATACAATGTGTTTCACATATTGTTGTTGCTTAGTCACTAAATCATATCTGACTCTTTGTGATCCATGGACTGTAGCCTGCCAGGCTCCTCTGTCCATGGGAATACTAGAGTGGGCTGCCATTTCCTTCTCCAGGGGCTCTTCCCAACGAAGGGATCGAACCTGCATCTCCTGCATTGGCAGGAGGATTCTTTACCTCTGTGCCACCTGGGAAGGGTGTCACATAGACTTAGTCAAACACCAGTTTACTTTTCCCTACAATGTCTGCACAGTGTCATGTCTGAATTGTAATTAGAACCATCCATATACATTTAATATCTAAATAAAAGTTCTGGTAATCCAAGAAATACAATTCAAAGGAATCATATGATAGCACCTTTAAACTTTCATATTAACCAATTTTATTATAAATGATAGTATTCAAATTTGGAGAGGCTGCATTAAGAAAGGCATCACAGATGCTAGTGGTAATATCAACTGCTATCATATGTCCCCCCAAAATTTGATAACTTCAGGGTTCTTATTCTTTGATCTAGTAACCTTAGTACCACTAAGCTTTCTCTGAGAAACAGGTAAAAATGCAAATATTTATACCCCAAAACATTCATTTTATTTATAAAAAATGAAAACAACCTAAGGCCTTAATACCAGGAGAATGTGTATGAAAAAAAAATACAACCAAAGAACTGTAGAATTGAATATGTAACCATTTATGTAATATTCAAGAAGTGTTTAATCACATTAAAAATGGAATATATTAATATCAGGATATAGAACTACCACATAGAGCAGAATGCTAAATACTTAAAATAATGCATAGATAAAAAGACTAATGAAGAATCTACTTTTTTGTTTCAATTTCCTTAAACAAAATATCTCTGTTTTAAACCCATTTTTTGATTTTTCTTCAACTAAATATCACTTAATAAAAAGGTAATATCAAATTCCTTCTAAAGATTATTAAGTAAAAATTTTATTTCTACAAACTTATGTTAGTCAAAAAGTGCAACAGATGTCCCTCTTTTCTTGGGATGCCAGAAATTTTTACACAGAATGTGTATTTATCTCTGTCGTGGAATTCTTTAAAACCTGATTATTGGTAGAATTATTTTCCCCTTATTGAGTTCTGATCATTCTTTTAGTTTTTAATTGTTCATATATGTATGTATGTGTATCTGTGTATATATCTATTCTAGTAATAGATATTATTATAAAATCATAATATTTTAGTAATAGATATATTTTTTAAACTTTAAGCAATGGTCTTTAAAGTTAAACCAAGATATTACCTGTTTACTAAACTAAGTGCTGAAGCAAACCCCCACCAGACCTTCTGAGAGAGAAGGGTCCAAGAGAGGGTCAGAGAGAGAATGCAGAAGTCACCTTGACTACAGAGCAAAGATCTGAGAGAACTCAGTTACACTACTGGATCTTAATCGCCTCAAAAGGCCCATTTGTTGCCTGGTAACAAATATATGCCGGCTACTTCAACATCATTCAAGCCATGCATAATTCTTACTAAGGAAGCAGAAATATGACTCTAGGACTTCTTGAAGCATGTGGAAACAAATTTAAGTTGTATTTTCATAGTAAGAATTTCCTTTCCAAAAGAGCAATACAAACAATAAAATACCCAGTATGAGTAACTTTGACTTCTTTCTGCACTTAAATTGACCCAGAATAATTAAAATCCACTAGGTAAATTTATTGCCAATTTACGCTGTATTTCTCAACATGCTTCCACATTCTATAGGATTGCTCTTTCAGAAAGCCTTGCTGCCTCATAAAACTCCTTCAAAGACAAAATATTTCCTGATTTGGTAGAAATTAAAGCCTAAAAAACCATTCCTTACTATCAGAGGTTAATGGATGATAGTACTATGTGTACATACTGGGCACAAAACAGTTAAAGCATAAGGCTTAGGCTGAAGCCTGGCAACAGCCCAGGGCCCTGCAGGCAGCCTTGGCACTCTTCGGGTGCTGTGGGAGATGCCGAGTAGGACACACAGGAAACAGCCGTAGAGACAGGTGTGTCTGATGAATGGATGGGGAGTGCAGAGATAGTGTTCATAGTTCCCAACCCATGAAAAACCAGGACCAGCTCTTCTCACCACTAGAACAGAACAGAAAAAGAGGAGGGCAGAGAGGCATCAGCAGGACAAGACATCCTGTCTCATAGAAAAGAGAGGAGAAGCAGAGGCTTCATACAGTGTTACATGTGCTTTATTAGAAAAATAAATGGAAAGTTGAATTGTTTCTTGAGGGGTACCATTTCTCTGCATTGTAGGCTTAAAGTCTGAGTATTTTCAGTATGTGCTCTCTCAAAGTAGAATCAGAGTACAGTGCCAGCCCAGCAGAAAATATTGGATCACAAGAAAATTATCACAAGCAGAACAAAGAAATCCTAGAAACAAAGCAAGTAAATACGGATTAAGGATGAGATATTTCTAACCACTCACAATAAGGAGAGATTAGTTAATAATAGATACACTGGGACAGCACAACAAATAAAGCGTATACACTGAATTTACAATTTCCTGAATATACAAGTACATATACACATACACACACACACATGCAAACACAGGGTGTCTTTTTCAACCAGCTTCTTCTGCCAGTCCTCTAAAGTCTTCTAGGTAAAATAGCAGGAGCTACAACAACACGGATTAACTCCAGTAACCTTCATTCAGTCCCTTGATGTCAGGGTAGCTAATGGAGTTTACCTAAAGATCAGACAGCATTAAGGTCTCAGACCAGCTAAAAACTTCCCTCAGATTAACACGGTCAAGTGGAGCCAGGAACATGAGTCAACTGCTTTTGTTACATCAAATATTTCTCTCCTCTGAAATATGATCTTCCACATTCAAAGAAATGGCCAAAGAAGAAAACAATCTGAACAAGGACAGATTAAATTCCACTGATGTATTTATAGGAGTTCTCATGCACCATTTGAAAGCTTAAAACCACTTATATTTTCAAACTATTGAAATTCCACACACATCCTAGATAATAATTCTCTGCTTGATTCAAGAAATCTCCTTTCAAAATTACCACTTCTGAAATATAATTTGCCAACACAGAAAATCAAAGATTTTCCTGAAAAATTTATTGTCCCTCTTCTCAAGAACTCTCACTTCACAGCTCCAAACACTTAACAGAATTCTAATAATCACTATGACCCAAATGCATACATACATATAGGTGTTTACACACATACGCACGTTATAGCCCTTTCTTCAGTGTCTACAAAATACACTTTCTCCGGGTATTTTAGTTTTTAGTGTTGCAGTTTGTTTTATAACTATTTAAATACCGATATCATAAAACTCTTCATTAAAAGGTACAATTTCTCAAATGTATGAAATTAATACAATTGTCCTGGAAAAACTGAAATTCCCCTCTTCATAAATACACAATGAAAAACAATTCTTCTAAAAATATGGAAGAAATTTAAAGTTGTTTTGCTCTTGCACCGAATTCCAAATACTGTAAGTAATAATTACACTTGTGACCACTCAAGAAGTGCTGAAAGAAACCATATATTTTTTTTTACCTTTAAAACAGATCCTGGTTAACATTATTCATCACAGTTAAAGAGGATAAAAATCAGCTTAAGTGTATAGGGACAATCCTTTCATATGGTGTTAAATATGTCAAAGCAACCAAATACTTTCAAAAGTAAAAAAAAAAGTTTTATAACTTATTCTTTTAAAAATTTAACTCACAAACAATCTCTAAAATCTCTTTTGTACAGTTGTTAAATTCAACTAAACAATTTTTTTTTGCATGTCAATGAATTACAAAATCAAGGAGGGGAAATAAAATAATCCTTAGGTATTACTGATTTGCATAAAAATAATGAACAATGATTTAAGTTTAATCCCAAAATGTTTACTAAAATATCACTGTTACTTAGCTAAGCAGCAATCATTCAACCCCTCAATCTCCTAAAATCCAAATACTCTAA
Organism: Muntiacus reevesi; assembly: GCF_963930625.1. Classification (NCBI taxonomy): domain Eukaryota; kingdom Metazoa; phylum Chordata; class Mammalia; order Artiodactyla; family Cervidae; genus Muntiacus; species Muntiacus reevesi. Next base: position 35,516,111 of record NC_089254.1, on the reverse strand, counting down.
CATCCTTAACACAGTCTTAATGCTTATTGATTTTTCTATAACTATATTAGGTAGAAAATTGTTATCTGCTTTTTACACTGTGGAAGAAGTGTTTTGGTCTACCCATTTAAAAAAAAAATTCTTGACATTAGTCACTGAAATCCATATAACTCCTTTTTCTTTCCACAGTTCCTAATAAAGTGCTCTATTATATTTATGCCAGATAACAGCTTAAACAGGATTATAAAAAGTCTTATTATATATTTGAACCAATATTTTCTAGCAGACAATATTATTAACTTACATTAAGCTCTTAACTTTTGTAAAATAACAGATTTCATGTAGCTTATGGATTTGCAATCAATCAAGCTTCTCTCTTTAATGCATGAGAGACTGGAAGGACGAGAGACAGTGGGAACAGTAAATTACAATTCTTATTCTGTGTTTTCAGGTGAAAACCATAGGATGTTAATTCATAAAAGAATGGGATAATCACTATTTTAAGTTATCAGCTCATTTCATCTTCTTACTTTTTGGTGCATTAAGCCAGAAAAGTATAAATTACATGAATGTTTAAGAAGAAAGCACAAGCCTAGTAAGAAATTAAAGCTCCTTCAAAGATAACAGTATCAGTTTTTATTTACTCAGAAATGTATTTTTTGCTAGGGAAACTGACTACCAAAACACTTCTGAACTAACACTGTACACTCACATCCACATGTGACACCACCATCGCTTACCTCAGCCAAGTGTGGCGCGGGATTAAATCCACAGAGATTACACACTTGTCTCTTGCATGCAGTGCAAGTGTTGAAGTTAGCAGGATCCTTAGAACTTATGTTGAGTTCAGTTTTGCAGAGAGGACAGGCTGAGTCTGGTTTGGGGGTTTCTTCCAGTTTGGGGGGAAGAACAACCTTTTGAGGTTCAGCCGTGGAAGGTTTGCTGTCCTTAGTAGGCAGAGGCTTCTTCTCTGTTTCTGTTCTTTTTACTGTTGAAACTTGTTCAGCTTTGGGCTCTAGTTTTTCAACTACTGGAGCTTTGGTTTCCTTTTTCACAGGTAGAACCTTTGCAGATGCTGGCGGTGCCGGGGATTTGGGTGGCCCTTGAGAAGTAGGTGGTTGTGAAGGAGGAGGAACTTGTTTTGTTGGGGCCGCTGGCCCACCCTGTGAATGAGACCCAGGCTGGCCTGCTGTGGAGATCAGATTTGATGCCTGGCTAAAGATGGATGCTCCAAACCCAAAGAGTTTCCCAGTCACTGTTTCTTGAGGAGTTGTGGGCTGTGATTTAGGGGCATCAGTAATACTTCCCAGATTTAGGCTAAAACGTCTCGACTGCTCCTGAGGCTTTGGGGGCTGTGGAGATAGAGTGGCAGTTTGTCCAGTGGGGGGTCGTGGACCTTGGGGTGTCGGTGACCCTTTTGGCATCGGCTTGGTGTCTGGCTTAGGACTCATTTTGGTTTGTGCTTTCTTGGGTTCGTCCTTTTTCTGAATTGGATCAACTTGTTTTTGATCTTTGCCCTCTGGAGTAGGTCCAGGATGTGAAATAATTTTTGTATCTGATGCAGGTCGAGGTATGACTTTAGAATCTACTGGGGTAACTTTTTCTCCTGTTGGTGGAAAACTTTGAGAAGGTTTGGCAGAGTCTGGTTTTAGAGGAGGAGTTGCTTTCTCTTGATCCTGTGATGGTATTTTGGAGCCTGGAATATCCGGTCTTGTTGCTGTTGATGATGAAGACACAATGTCTGTGGCGGGCTTTCCTGTCTGGGGCTGCTCTGGTTTATCATCAGCCATGGAGACTTTGGCCGGTTCAGACGGGACAGAAGGCTCTTTGGGGGGGGCTGGCTTGGGTGAGGACTCTGCCTCAGGAGGCTGCTGGGATGTGACAGGGTGGGGACTGTGAAGGGTTGGTTGTTTCACTAGTGGTGGGGGTTTTTTAGACTCAGCTACCTTTGAGACATCCTGTTTGGGTGTAGTATCTTTCTTTGGAGAAACCTGCTGTGATGGCGTGGGTGGCTTGCTCACTGCTGATGCCGGAACAGGGGCAGTCTTCGGTTTGGGCTGGGGTGATGATGGAATTGGAGCCAGGTTACCTCCTAGAGCTCTCTGCATCTGACAGTTTAAACAGAGCCACTCTTTCATCTAGAAGTAACATAAAATAACAGTCAGCAAGGCAATAACAAGGTAGAAACAAAACCATTTTTAAAACTGCATTGGTAGCTTTTGAAATGATGTCTCTAATCATGTAAAACATAAAATCTAGATCAAATAATTTTAATTTATATATTTATATATTATACACTTTATATTATTTTTATATTATATATTTATAATATTATATATTTATACATAGTTAAGTATACTAAAATATAACTAATGAACCTCAGAAATGTAAGCACTATATTTTAAGCAATATAAAATTATAAATCAACACAGAAAATTTTCTTCTAACATTAGCTTTATTCTTCACCTTTGATTTACTCAGTTTGATTACTCCCAGAAATAGAAAACCATGTATGATAAAAGAAAATGATTATTAATATAACATATTTGATTCCAAAATCAGTTATGTTGGATATTTTCTCTGTTGATGGCTCATAAACAGGTTTCAGTTATATAACCCAGAGTATGCTTGTCAAAATTATTAACACATTGCTAATTTCTTAACTTAGCAAGAGAATCACTTCTCCCCTCCAAGGCAACACATCAAATGTGAGAAAATCATAACTATTAACCACTGTGGATTAGAAAGAAAACATTCTCTCTTAAGAAAGTAAAAAATAATAGCATCCCCTGAAATTATTATAGATATAGCATGATCAAAAAGAGAAAAGTTACTTTCTTATAATTTTTATAAATGGAAAGAGCAATATATGTATACAATATACTTATCTGACTCATGAGATATATATATATATGTGAGGCACACATTGTGTGTGTATATATATATATGTATATATTTATGTGTGTGTATATACATATCATGTATAAGTATAAATGCATTTCTTCTTTTCCATCACATTTATTGTTACAAGGAGAAGGTGAAATTGGTACTAATATATTTTAGAAGATAATTTTTTAAAATGTATATTCAACATTTATATATTTTATTCTAATATAATATATGCTCATCATACAAAATTTTAAATATTACCAAAGTAATTTAGACGGGTAAATTCTATACGAACTAATCTTTAACTCCCAAAGTAATCAATGTTACCAGTTTAGCACTGAAGTTCTTTGTTCAAAATTCTACATGATGGAAAACTAAATATATGGTGCCTAAGTACCAAAAAAGTTCTCTAGAATACAAAATTGTCAAGTATTAGGTGGGCAAACAACCTACTCTTATTTGAAACAATTCCCTTTTGTAAAAAAAAAACTGAACTAAGCACTCCTAACTTTTAAAAACTATTTTTTCCACTTGACAGTTTACACTGTTAACATTTAATTAAAAAAAAAAACTCCTGTGTCTTTTTCTTAATGATTGAAATGAATTTAAATTTAAAGAAAGGATATTGAAATTATTTAAACTCAGGTACCAGTACGCGTGTGTGCTAAGTTGCTTCAGTCCTGCCTGACTCTCTGTGACCCCATGGGCTGTAGCCCGCCAGGCTCCTCTGTCCATGGGATTCTCCAGGCAAGAATACTGGAGTGGGTTGCCGTGCCCTCCTCTAGGGGATCTTCCTGACCCAGGTGTTGAACCTGCATCTCCTATGTCTGCTGCATTTGCAGGTGAGTTCTTTACCACTAACACCATGTGGGAAGCCCAAGGTACCAATATAACAGGGCTCATTTTATAATCTCATGGAAAGCAAACTTTTGTTTGGAGAAGGTAGAAGGAGATTTTCAACTCTAACTGACAAGTTATATTTGTTTAAAAATCTGAATCAAAAAGCAAAATCAAAACATTTATTACCTACAGGTAAGAGGCACTTGGGGTTTTTATTACATTCATTTTCAATATGAGTATTAAGTACTTATGTTTACCCTTTTCTATGTATGAGGTATTTCACAAGATAAATAACTTTTTAAACATACAGATATTTGAATCCCAAAACATAATCAACCCACTATTACTAATGTAAGTTGTGTGACTAAAGGGTTAGCTTGAATGTAAGGAAATCCACTCCATTATGTCCCCTTCTTGATGGAAGGAAATTTCTCCACAAACATGCATCTGTCCACTCAACCATCTCTCTTAATGCCAATGTTAATTCTGCAGTTCTACTATTTACTTTTTCTCATTTGTTTTCAATCTTAAATGATACCATGTCACCTTATAATCATGCAGTCAGACAAGATGAAAGAAGAAAATATGATTAAAATGATAATTCTTTACTTATGAAATAAGTATCTGATGATGATACTGTCATAAGTCCTCTTTTCCTTTCCTCTGCAAGTTCTCTCTCAACCCTCATCCTTCCAATTTCTTTGGATGCGTTTGGTTTTATCAGTAGAATTTTGAGTCTGTTTGCCACGTGAACATTGGAGCTTTATGCATAGCTGGCCAGTAGGCTTTCACTCCATCTCTGAACCACAGCGAAATTAGAACCCTAACACGGCATATCTAATGTATGATTTATATCAACACTGGGACACACGTTCTGTACTATCCTCATTCCAAAAGCAAATGTTTCCCTGTAGTTTATAAACATATGTGACCATCTCTAAACATGTAGACAAGGAGGGGCTTAGGTAAAGAGGGGTGGAAAACTCAGGTCATTGCTTTATCATAGGGACATAATTCTGCTTTTCTCTTAACACACTGTGTTTTTGAACAGACTGCACTGGCCCAACTTTTGTCCTTTTCATGACCTCATTTTCTTCACTTTGATAAACAACACATAAAAGACATCTGATCCCTCAATGTTCCTCCTCACTGTGAAAATACAGGCTAAAATCATTGTCTATAGCTTTCACAATGTGAAAAGCTTTTTATCCTCTTAGGGTTTTTCAGAAAGAGCCTCTTTTTAATTCTACTGGCCAAATCTGTTGAAAATAGAAATGAGTTTTATCTCTGAACCTAATCTACTACTGAACACAGCAGTGTTTCCAATTGCCTGATTCAGTTGAAAACAACAACAACAAAAATCTTTCTTATTACACTGAGAAAATGACAAAGTCCACAACCCACCCCACATTAACATCAAGAATCACCATCTAATATTCCACAATGCACCAAAGGAGAGTTACAAGTAGTAATAGCACCTTTGCCCTCTCAGTCATCTGAGTTAAAAGTCCTGTAATATCTTTACTGCATACTCAGTTACTCTTCAAGAAGGTCTGGGTTGCTTGTGAAGTTAATTTCCCACTTGTTCATATTTCCAAAGCCACTGTCCCTCATTTGGCTCTTGTCATTTCCAAAATATTTTGTACCTCCACCAAATTTAACCTGTTTAAAACAAACCACCACAGAAGAGGTTGACTCTATCTCCCATCAAAACTCAATACTCTCCAATAGCTGTGAATAGGTTATTTTTTAATTAAAATCTATAGTTTTGTTACTGCCCTTATGTTAGCACTTACCTAATTCTGATACCTCCAGCTCTGTATCTCCCCAAAGACTGTCAGCAACAGTTATAAACACTATGTGTATGGTCTAACCTTTTAATCATCATAGATGTTCACAAATAGTTTTTGAGGTTGTCGGAATTAAATAAAGATGTCCATGCTCTTCAAGCTATAGTATTTCTGTGTTTACTCTGTTAATACCCACTGTCAATCTAGCCTGAATGACAAGCTTCTGCCTTCATTTTCTGGTGGCATGCCATTCTCCCTATGCTATACCTCTGCCATGGACCATATATTCCCATTTTGATTCAAACTAAAGGAATCTCCCATAACTAACTTACCTGCTAACCATACATATTTTCAGGGCTTGGAGATAATTACTATCTTGTTTAACTTCTAAAATTATATTTTTATCTGTAACTATGAGCAGAGACAAACTGGAATTTACTACCATTGTTGCCTCAAACCTCTGATGCCAATTCCACTTGGTACCCATATCTAAAATATAGCTAGTTCCCCAAGTTCTGCATCACTGGGTCTTCATTCCACTGCAACCATGAATGTGGATCTTACAAGACTTTAGTTTTTATCCCTCTTCCCCATGCTAAAGAAGTCAGACAATATCCAAGGACAAGCGTAACTGAGAAGAAGCCTTTCACCAACATTTCATAAATGACTTCCCAGTTCCCCGACATGCATAGTACCTACTCTCTCTAATCACCCACACCCATTCAACAAATGGGAGAAAGGCAATAAATAATATCAGGGGAGCCTTCTACTCTATCAGTATTTCCAAAGCCACTGTCTCTGATCTGGCCTTTCATGAATCCTTTTTTTCCCTTTTCTTTCTTCAAGTTCCCCCTCAACCTGCCCTCAACCAATTTCTTTGGATGCACTGGTTTTATCAGTAAATTTTTAAGTCTCTTTGCAATGTGAACATTTGAGCTTACCTTCAATATACAGGCACTAAAATGAAAGTATTTGTGTTAGATAAGTATGCCATGCTTTATTCCTAATTTCTAGATTTTATATGACAAATTATAAAAAAAATAGTCATTTCTTTCTTTCCCCACATTGCTTACAGCAAGTGAATAAATGGAATTCAAGAACTGGAGACACAACTGTTTAATGAACTACTCTAATTCAATTAGCTCTACGGAAAGGAACAAAAAAGGCATAAAATTGTTCATTCAGTCTTCTGACTTAATATGCTACATAAATAGGGGTAAGAAAGGACTCAACCAGGACTTCTGCTGAGGTCACTGTGTATTCTAATGTGAATGCTGATAATTATTAACACACCTCCCTGTTAAATCCAATCTTCCAGGGTTCCCTTTTCCTGAGCCTTTTGGTGAGTTATGTATCAGAGCTGAGTCATGTGAAATGTAGTAATACAACTTCACTGACTAAGGCTTTTGCTGGATAATCATAAAAACATTATTAAATGTTTCAAGAGGTACCACTTGAAAGTTTAATTGTGAGTTTCACATAAACCTTCAATTATTGGTGCCACTATCAAAAAAGTACTGAAAAATAGATTTTGATTTTTAAGGGTATGTCTTTAATAATAATTCAAGATAGTTAACACAATACATCTAACAAATAAGGTAAGCTGGCAAATGTTGGGTTTCCAGAATTAAAGCATATTCCTACTTGGAACAATTATTAATCTATTTAGCTTCAAAAGAGAATGAAAGTTTCTCAAAAGAGAAAAAAAAACGTGTCCAGAAGGCATAGTGACTAACATCCACCTTTCAATGTGCCTCGAACTGGAAATTTTAAATACAAAATCTACACAAAGTTTATAATGAAATCTCTGCTCAACAACATAGCATGTAGAATCTGAAAACTGTGGTATAGAAGATCTTATTTACAAAGCAGAAATAGACACAGATGTAGAAAACAGAAGTATGGGTACCAAGGGGGAAGGGGAGGTGGCATGAACTGGGAGATTGGGATATATACACTATAGTCTTTATATACACTATTGATAGTATGTATAAAATAGATAACTAGTGAGAATCTGCTCTACTGCACAGCAAACTTTACTCAATGCTCTGTGGTAACCTAAGTGGGAAGGAGATCCAAAAAAGAGGGAATATATGTATATGCACAGCTGATTCACTTTGATGTACAGCAGAAAGTAACACAACATTGTAAAGCAACTATAATCCAATAAAGATATTTTAAAAATAAGTAAAACTTTAGAGTTTTTCTAAAGTCAGCTAAAAAACAAAAAGATGAACACAATATTAGGAATTTATATTTGCTAGTGTTTGCATACTATTCACATCGTGAATATATTTTCTTCACTCATACATTCATCCGGCCCTTCTACTAAAATCTGTTAGGTCCTTACTTCTTGATGCATCACAACTAAACTTTTCTGCAAACCGTAAGATCTAAATGTACCATTTACTCCATCAAGGCAGTGTTCTCATTCTCTCTTACCTGAGTTGTGATTCAAAATTTGTACCCCTCCTCCACTTACCTAAATGCTTCCTAACCTTTATGGCCCACGATGATTTCTCTGCCTCATAACTTAGTATTCCATTCTCCATTATAAGGTCTGCCCCTTCTCAACTATCCCAACTATAGTTTGAACCACAGCATTGAGACTCACATATTGCTTTTCTTTTCCAGTTAATTCCTCTTTTCTTCTATCCTCACACACTCTTAAAAAAAGTAACCACTTCTTATGATGACTTTTACCTCTGTATTAGATAGCAAGCAAAGTTTAGATATTATTTAATAATGAATTATTATAAATGTTTCCTACCTCTCAAATTCTTTAAAATATCTGTTATTCATATGACTTTGAATGCCATAGAATAATTAAATAATATAATTATTAGATAATAATGTGTAATATTATAAAGAGCAACCCAAGCTGAAGTTGGATAACAGATGATGTTTCTGCTATTCAAGCAATGTCCAACCCACATGATCCCCTCAATGGAGGCAGCCACCTCCCGACAGCAGTTTGACCACAGATGGCTCACTGCAGTTAACTTCTTTAGCTGTGCATATTCATGGACAATATACTTTGATTAAAAACTAGATACTAGCATTCCTTGATAACATGCTCAGCAACTTGGAGAAACAGTTTTATTTAAGACAATCCATCCAGAACTTGAATGGATACCTTCTGAAACTGTGTAGATAACAATTTCTGCAGCATAATGCAGAAACCATTATCACACCTTGTGAAATATAACCTAACATGCCCTGTTTTCTTCATAAAGGCTAATAATGTTCACCAAAAGCTAGCAATGACATTGCAAATCTTCACAAAACAGGATAAAATGATAAAAGTATATTTGAATATATATGTCAGTGCACTCCAAAACAAACAAAAATAATTGTCACTATAACCAAAGTACAATTTACAAAATAATTACAGAGTATAGACATGAAAATACATTTATACTATACTCAGTGACACAAAGAGAAGAGGATCCTGAATCAGTAAACTGAACTACATATATTATATATTAACACTTCTGACTGCCACTCACATGGTGAACTCAAACTTTTATATCTCAAGTGATTAACATAACTTGAGCTATTACACTGTTTTGCAGCCTGCGATCCAAGAATTCCAAGTAGGCAAAATTTGTGCAATTATTTAAATAGCTTACTGATTACCCCATTATTTCACTTAAAAATGAAAAAAAGTTACATTAGTAAAAAAAATCAAAGGTCTTGTAAACTTTGTGAACTCATATGTATGCTGAAAGTTACATATCTTTAATTCACACAGATGGTAATTGGAATTAAGAAAATCATTCATATGTTAACTTGGAAAGGAAGAAAGTAATTTTAAAAATACATATATGAAATATAAAAATATATTAAAATGGGTAAAAATACAAAGTTTCATAAGGGATTTTAGCCTCTTTCAGCTTTCTGTGAATGGAAGTCCCTTTTAATTTATTTAAATTTTATATAATTGAATGTATATGTGCATTTTTAAGAATGTATTTAAGGAGAACATGACTATAAAATTACACTTCATCAGCTTTACCTTCATTTCATCTTTTTTTTCATAGATCCTTTACACATTTCTCATTATATTGATTTCTTCCTGACCATTTCAACCCTTCCTCTTTCAAGTTAAAAAACACATAAACCTATGTATTAAAATTTTTCCCAACAAACACAACTATAGAATTTCTAGCTATATGTTCACATGATGAAGCCTGTCGCTGACTTCTTCAAATTGTTTTATGTAAGTAGAAATCTAATCATAACATTTATTTTATGAATTCAACTGAAGTCTTACTTCTCTGAACAAATGATAGAAATGTCATATTTGTTTTGCAAATGATTTAAAAATCTTTGATTAGAGAAAAAGAATGAAAAGGTGGTGTTATTGTTCTATATTCAAGTGAGAACAGACCTCATCTATATGCTCTTTATCATATTCTATTTTACAAACAAGATTCAATCTGAATTTTCTAAATTACTGACACTCCTTATAAACTGAGTTCTATTCTTAACAGTGAGCAAAGTTATCAACTTTATCTCTATTTTCAAAGCCAAACAGAGTGGCTGGCTCAGAAGAACAAAAACTCAGCAATATAAAGCTCTGGTTTGAATGAGGCTGAGCAAAAAGGTATAAAATAAGGACCTCAATTTTTTTACACTAAATTTCAAAAATAACTGCTGCCAAGAAGATTAATGTCTTTTATTTACTGAAGTATAGTTGATTTACCATGTTGTGTTAGTTTCAGATGTACAGCAAAGTGATTCATATATATAGATATACACATATATATTCTTTTCAAAGATTCTTTCATTATAGATTATTATAGATATTGAATATAGTTCCCTGTATACAGTGCTATACAGTAGGTCCTTGTTGTTTTTCTATTTTATATATATCTGTTAATCTCAAATCCTCAATTTATACCTCTATCCCACTTTCCCTTCTGGTAACCGTAAGTTTGTTCTCTGTGTCAATCTCAAGAAGGTTGATTTTTTAAAATTTAAGAATATGTAAAATTCCCCCTCTCTCTCTCTTTCACTCCCCCACTCCATTCATGTGTGTGCGTGCACACACATACACACACACTCCTTCTGTAACCTAGAAATCTATTTAAAAAAGACACTAAATTCAGATCTAGCTTCTTGTATGAGATCATTGCCAACTAACTCTGTGACCTTGCAAGTCACTTAAATTCTTAACCTCAGTTTCTCAGTGAGAAGCAAAGTTAACAATGATGGTACTAATCATACTTAGAATTTTTATAAACAATAATAGCAATAGTAATAATAATAAATACAAATAATTTATTCATTTCAATTTCAAAGCACTTCCACTTATATGGCCAAATGTGATTTTTAGTATATGACAAGCCCTATAAATAAGGAAACCAAACACTCAGAAAAATTACAATGACCTGACTGAATAACAGTAACAATAAAGTAAGAAAAAACTAGTTACCTAGACTACTATTAACTCAACTCATACTAATATCAGCAAGAGTACAGATGTGTAAAGGGCAGAGCTAGGACAACAACCCAGATCTATTGATGCTTTACTGATATTTTTGATATTGGCATTACTTCAAGGAAGAACATTATAAACCTCTAATAGATTATTTACATCTTTGCCTTAAATACAGTACTTTTGAAACGTGTGTAAGGGTCTGTTTTTATCTAAATTAATTAAGATATGTAATAGGGGAGAGAGAGTGTTAGGTATGTGTGATTTCTCAAGGAATCTGAACAATGAACAAGTTAACCCATCACTGTATTAAGTTTACTGAGTCAATAAACGATTCTGTTAGTTGTGGGTATCCGCTTTCATGGCAGAACATCTGTTCTTACTAAGCTATACAGATCATCATACTAGTTGTGATATGTAGCAATTGACTTAGTGGATATAAAAGCTGGACATGCAGAAAGACACTGAAACATCTCGCAATTTAAAAGCTCCAAGTGAAAAAAAGGCTTTGGTGCTAAAGATTAAACTTACAGGTAGAGCGCAAGGAATACATATTTATTTTAATGAGGAAGACCCAAGTCATGAGGAAAATGCTGTACACTGGACCTCACGGAAAATGAGAGCAAAACAAACATGGCATTTGTGAACACATTTAAGTAATATAGATTTTTAAATTATTATTTCTATTCCTCTAAATTCATGAGAAAATTACTTTAGATAGAGAAATTAAGTTTGCTATAGTCAGGGTATTCTTGTATTAAATACTATGAAAGATAGCCATAAGCATTATTAGAGAGTAGCAAAAAAACCAAAATGTTCTTTATCTTCTATTAAATAAAAATTTTATGCTTAGAATCAAGGGACTTGTATTTATCTTTATTGGGTTCAAATAAAAATGGTGCCCGTTTTTGCTTGTCATGGCTGTGACAAGCAAAGAACAAATGAAAAAAATGGACCAAATTTGGCATGACAGGCATAAGGCATTTCAAATCATCACTGTTATTTAGAACTAAAAATTCTTGTCAGTTCACCAAGTAGATGCCAAGGCTAAAGATGTGAAAATTGAGAATCTAATTTACCCTTCCCTTCACCTCATATAAACTGTTTAACCAATCATGTGATAAATGAGAAAATTTTAAATTACTGAAGTGTTAATTATAAGATGAATTTATAAGGCTAAAAAATAGCACAAAAAGATATGACATTAAAAGTAAAAGCCTGTCCCTCGGCCACCAAGTCTTACTCTTCAGAATTAATCAGTGTCGACTTTTGGTTTGATGTTTTCTTGTGACTGCCATTATAATATCAAATAATAAGTTGTGCTTTACAAATTAAAGATGTATATTTTCTCCTTTAAAAGCTACATTTTTTTTTTTTTTCAAAAAAAAACCTTATTTATATTACCACCTATTTTAGGACTGTCTTTAGCAATGACAGGGCTTCCCTGATAGCTCAGTTGGTAAAGAATTTGCCTGCAAAGCAGGAGACACAGGTTCGATTCCTGGGTCAGGAAGATCCACTGGAGAAGGGATAGGTTACCCACTCCAATATTCTCAGGCTTCCCTGTTGGCTCAGCTGGTAAAGAATCTGCCTGCAATGTGGGAGACCTGAGTTCGATCCCTGGGTTGGGAAGATCCCCTGGAAAAGGGAAAGGCTACCTACTCCAGTATTCTGGCCTGGAGAATTCCATGGACTGTATAGTCCTTGGGGTCGCAAAGAGTCAGACACAGCTAAGCGACTTTCACTTCACTAAGCAACGTCCAAAGAATATAATTGATATATTAATTAAATATTTTAACACACAGTTAAATAATACATAACTTTTTACTTTGATTTGAATACCATCTAATATCATCTCACATTCCACTACTATTACACAATTACATTTTGGAAAAAATGATAATGTCTTTCTAGTTTACTTCATTTCTGGGGTCAACTACTCCATCCCACTCTCTTCATTTTCCATTTTAATAAAAGAACTCCAGTGATTGTGATATATACATATGTGCACCTGTGGACACATGTATGGTGGTTTAGTCGTTAAGGTGTGTCTGACTCTTGCGATTCCATGGGCTGTAGCCCGCCAGGCTCCTCTGTCTATGGGATTCTCCAGGCAAGAACACTGGAGTGAGTTGCCATTTCCTTCTCCAGGGGATCTTCCCAACCCAGGGTTCGAACCCGGGTCTCCTGTATTACAGGTAGATGATTTACCAACTGAGCTATGAGGGAAGTATACAAATACTTATATAAACTGCTAATGATTTTTACGGACTCTTAAATATGAAAAAATTCTTAAGCTGCTCGCACACTCCCTCTTGATTGCTTACTTAGAAAATTCATCATATCACAATCTCTAAAATGTAAAGAAATTGTTCCCTCTCTGCTGTATTCTGTGTTGATAATGACTATTATACAGATGCCTGATTTTTCATCTTTTTGTAGATGATACTTTTTTCCTCTGTAGAAGTCTTTCAAATGTTCTCCTTATCCTTGGAAATCACATCATTTTACCAGGATATATTTATAAGGCATTTTGTTAATCATGCTTGACTACTGGTGGATCAAAATCTGAAGACTTCCTTTTTTCTAGAGCTTGACTCCATAGCCTTGATTCTTTCTTTCTGAAACTCTTAGATATAATTTCTTAGAAATAACAAGCTGGAACTCTTAGAAATAATAAGCTCTTAGATATAATTTCCATAATTTTAAAATATTTTTCTTAGAGCCCCAGAGCTCTCGGAATCCCAAGGGAACCTCAGAATTTCAGATAACCACCTCCTCAAAATGTCTACAATTCCATGGGCAGGCGCTTAGAAAGAATTCCCTATACTGGAGATAAAAGGCTTACTCCCAGCCTCCACAACACCACAGGAAAGAGTAAAGAGGGGGATCTCAGAACTCTAAACATTCCTGGGTACATTCCCACCCTTTCCTTATTTAGCCCCCTTCAAACCCTCAGCCTCAGTTAGAACTATACACATAAATTAGACCTTTAGTCACCACTAAAAATTCCAGATTCCTGAGTCATCCATCAACTCCCACATGCTAATCCCCGAATGACAGGGAATGAAGAGGCCTCACCACTATATCACCAACCCCTTCCCTTGGTTTGTGCTATAACCTTCTCCTACTTCATTTTTCTCCAAAACACTTACTACCATCAGTCCCACTATACGTTTTATTTGCCACTCTGACCAATACACACTTTTCGGCTATTTTGTTCACTCTTACATCTAAGACAGTCCAGAAAGTGCCTGAAACATAGTAGGTCCTCAATTAAGTAGCTAGATGATTTGATGGGAAAATTCTGGGGTTCTCATTTCCAAAACATCAACTGGGCCCATTTTTATCTTCAAGTCAGCACACTGAAATTAGAGTATACTAATTATTGATGAAATACAAATCATATGAATTTTACAAGTTCTTTTTATTTTCTGAGTAGATGCTCTCCTTTGAGGTCAGGTGTTTTGTTTTGTTTTTCACTAGTTCCTCTATATCCTTCATGTGGTGGTATTGCTAAAATGTCAAGTGAATCTCTCCAAACCACTCATTTACAATGAACGTCTCCATCATTCAGAATGGGTAATCAGCAGAGTTTTTTCTGTATTTATTTCTGTTCTGCTTCTCCATTGAATAAGAGAAAATAGGATGGCAGAGGGTCAGTGTCTAAATTAAGGACAGCTTTACTAGGAGGGTAATAGATTTAGTGCATTTGACTCCTGGTTGAGAAATGTTTTATTTGTTTTCTCCTTTATATCACTCTGTGGTAGGAGAGGAGTGCTATTTCTTTTCATTTCCTTTTGAAAATTAAAGTTAAAATGAAATGTTTTAACACTGTAGATCAAATGGCTCTTGATTGTTATCACAGAATCCAACAATTCATGATACTGTATCTGTAGAAAATAATTTGAGGGTAAACTTTCAAAGCCAACTCTGTTTAAAATATCAGATTATCCATGGCAGATAATATTAAAACTTCAAAAGAACTTCATATATTGAAAAAATACCTTCTCATACAAATGTTCAGTTAATCCTAACAATTCACTGTGTTCAACAGAGAACATATTGTTTCCATTGTTTATATGGTATTACTGATAGAGAAAGTGTAAATGATTTGCCCACACTCATCTCATTAAAAATGGGGATGCTTTTTTTTTAAAGCCACTGAGATCTTCTACCTGCCCCCACACTACAAGCTCCTGTCAAGTATGTCCAAGTTATCATTCTTCACATTCCCAGGTCAAATACTTGTATTCCCATGAAGAGAGCTGTGATACTGTAACAGACAGTCATGGTTACTTCATTTGATCTCAAAGCCCTTTCTTTCTTCTTACCATGAGTAAATGGATTTGGAATCAGAACATCTAGTTTGGGTTCTAGTTATTTGCTATCAGGTTGATCCTAACAAGTAAAGTAACCATAAAAACCACTTGAACACCAGTTTTCTCTATAATTAAGAAAATATAACAGAGAAAACAATATATAACCACAGAATTACTTGGAAATTTAATTTTGATAAAACAAATAGGAAAGAACTATGTGGACTGTAAAGCTCGACATTTAGTTTTCTTATATATTTGTTTTTCCCCTTTCTTATCTACAACTTGTATTTCCTCTATTTTCTGGTTGAAGGAAAATACCATATCTAACAAATACTTGATTCTACCAAAGTACTTGTCAGTGTTTCACAACTAGGCATTTGCTACACATTGTAAATTTAATGAAGGATTGGAAATATGACATTAATTAAGGTAAGTTTCAAAAAGCAGAGTGCTCACTGCTACTGATGTGGAATGCCAAAATCTGCATTCAACTTCTCTCCAATCTCATTGCTCATTTCCTCCCCATCACTTCAGCCAAGCTAGAGTTATGCCAATTTTCTAAATACACTTTGCATTATTCTGGCTCTAGGTCTTAGACCAAATCATTAGTCCCTTTCACATCCTTTATCTGTTGAAATACTATCCATCCTTACATACCTAGCACAAATGCCATTTTCTACACGAATCTCTCCTTAATCTCACCCACTGGAAATGACACTTCCTACCCTACAGTCCATAATGTTTGCTCATGTGTTTCACAGCTTTCATTATTTGACCACAAGTTATATTTCCTTGTGCATGTGTTATCTAACCTAGTGAACCTGAATCATATAGAGATCAATATTATGTTTTACTTATCTTTATATCCTACCACACATATAGTAAAATAACTTCCACTTTGTAGGTACTCAAATAATTACTTAGCTTGAATGACCAAGTACTTGTTTCTGTCTTACAAATTGCCACAAAGTCATGACTAACATGTTATAAAATGATCATCTACTGTTTGAAGTCATTATTACTACACATTCCTAAGAAGATGGTATACTATGGGCAGAAACACATCTTTATCAAAATTTATAAATACATATACACACACATATATACAATGGAATACTACTCAGCTAGAAGAAAGAATAAAATTTTGCCATTTGCAGCAATCTGGATGAACTTGGAGAACATTAAGTGAAATAAGTCTGACAGAGAAAGACAAATACTGTATGATATCACTTATACACAGAATCTAAGAAATACAACTAGTGATTATAACAAAAAAGAAGCAGACACACAGATATAGAGAACAAACTAGAGGTTACTAGTGGGCAGAAGAAAAGGGGTAGGGGCAGCTTGGGGGTAAAGGATTAAGAGGTATAAAACTATTATATATGAAATCAGCCACATGAATATATTGTACAACATGGAGAATACAGCAAACATTTTATAATTAAAAATGGAATATAACTTTTAAACTTGTAAATCAATATGCTGTACACTTGTAACAATTTTATACATCAGCTATACTTTAATAAAATTTTTTAAAAAATAAGAAAAGAATGCAGAAAAGTTTAAGGTACGAAAAAAAGCTACAAATATATAACCAAACTATTTGTAATCTGATCTCCTCCACAACATAAATGTTCTTATTATTTTCAATTTTACCATTAAAGAATCCCTTATCTAAAATGTTAAAGTATTCAATATGACTTCTGGTAAAAAGAGTAAAAATACATTGGCAAAAAATCATAGGTTGACATACTTTAAATGGACATCATTATCATCTTTCATCACAGTAAGTATCCAAATGAACTTAACAGCTACCAATAATCATCACTGTTGTTTTTAGCAGAAAAGGGATTTCAGTTAGAATGAGGGTGCATGAGTCTCCACTCTTGGAGATATTTAAATCACACAATCCTTCAATGACTGCTGCCTCCATTCCTTCTTGGGCTGTTCGCAGACATCATGCACACACAGCCCACTAACAGCTGTTCCCCAGATGGACTTAAATGGTTTCTGTGCCTCCTCACTGGGTAGGGACTATTCCATTTCTTTTAAAAAATCTTCTTTTGGATCCTAACCCCTCTTATTCTCACTTAGTTTATATTATTATAATGTCTTCACTGTATTATTTCTTAACTCCAGAGAATTTCTAAGTTCTTCTGCAGTTTTATGTTTTTTGTCCCTTCCCCGAAAAGGTCCGCAAACCTCTACCTTTTAAAATGCTACTTTATCCAGGGCCTTTAAGTGCTAACATTAACTGGCTTGCTGAGAATCACTTTTCTAACCTGAATCAGATTAAACAATCTTAAACTCATTTGTGTCACAACTGGCCCATTCATGACTGAGTCTGTCAGGAACGCTTACCCAAAGACCTGGAATTACAAACTGTGATCTTTCTATGTAAATACCCATCAGTGTTGAACCCACTCTAATGACTTCATTTTATGAAGTGATTTATACTTTTATGAATGACTCTAACTAAAGAAAGAAGCATGCTCTCATAGATGATGGCAAAATCACTGGCAGGAAAAGGGATGTGTAGTTTGAAAAAATGTATTGTTTTATATTAAAATTGTATTTAGAATCTGAAAACCTTGTCTGCTTTCTTCCCCAGCATAAACAGGATCCCGTATAAAAATATCCTATCAAGCGTATTATATGATAGGTTGGTAGGAGCATGAATTTAAAAGTTAATGTAGTATATTAACGTAATATAATAACAGTGTGGACTTTACACCCAGAATGCAATGAGTAAATACTCTGCATTTTTCAATGAATTCATACTTCCTTTATGTGTCAAATTTATCAGAAATTATAGTAATGTTTTAGAGAAATATTATTACTGGAGGAAATGTTGAAAAAACTCTAATTTACATTTGGCAGAGAAGAAAAAGAGGAAAGCAGGAAAGGAGGAGGAAAAGAAGAAAAGAAACATAGAAAAACAATGCCATCCTGTCATATCAGTGATAAACTAACCACTGTTTGTGGAAGACGGTGATATGTTTTAAGAGCATGAACGTCATGAAGAAACTGAACTTACCTCAGTTAAATGAGGATTGGGATTAAAACCACAGAGGCTACAGACAGTGGTCTGACACTCGGTGCATGTGTTAAAATTGGCCTTCTCTGGAACATGCAACAGAAGTTCAGTGGTTTTGCAAAGAGGGCAGATGGTTTTAGGGAGGCCGTGTACTGGAGTCTGTGCTGCAGATGGAAACGTTGGTGGCTGCAGAGGTTTCCCAGCTCCTGTTTGGCTTACTGGTTTTGTAGACTGCTGAGCTGAGGGCTTTGCAGGTCCTGCCTGTTGAGGGGGCTTCGCTGGGCCTGGCTGTTGAGGAGGGGGCTTCACTGGACCAGGCTGTTGAAGAGGGGGCTTCGCTGGACCTGGCTGTTGAGGAGGGGGCTTCGCTGGACCTGGCTGTTGAGGAGGGGGCTTCGCTGGACCTGGCTGTTGAGGAGGGGGCTTCGCTGGACCAGGCTGTTGAGGAGAGGGCTTCACTGGGCCCGGCTGTTGAGGAGGGGGCTTCACTGGGCCCGGCTGTTGAGGAGGGGGCTTCACTGGGCCAGGCTGCTGAGGTGGAGTCTTGCCTGGCCCAGACAACTGGACCTGAGGCTTTGTCGTCCCAAGCTGCTGAGCTGGAGCCTTTGCTGGCCCCGGCGGCTGAGCTGGAGACTGTGGCCCGGGTTGGTGAGACAGGGGTTTTGCTGTCCCTGGCTGCTGGGCTAGGGGCTTTGCTGGCCCAGGAGGCTGAGCTCCAGGCTTTGTGGGCCCTGGAGCTTGGGCCAGGGGCTTTGCTGTTCCCAGTTGTGGAGCTAGGGGCTTTGCAGGCCCAGGCGGTGGTACGGTACGTTTTTCAGCTCCAGGCTGCTGGGCTGGAGATTTTCCAGGACTTCCTTGCTGACTAGGTGGCTTAGAGGGGCTCTGCAGTGAGGGTTTAGCCGACTCACCCCTTCCTGCGTCTTTCTGTTTAGTCTGAGGCCTGGATGCATCTCTCTGAAGTGGCAATTTTACCTGGTCTGTCTGAGGAGCCTGGGGGAAGCCCTGAGCTGGCTTTCCTGTTTCTGGAGGTTGTGATTTACTTTTTTCTGGCGGCTGAGAGGATCCAGATTTTGGAGAACCTTCCTGCTGAAGCGGAGCCCTCACAGGTCCTGGCTGCTTAGGAACTGTCTTGGGAGACTGTTGTTGTGATGGAGGCTTTGTGACTCCCTCGGGTTTTCCTTGTTCCTTCTGAGCTATTTTTTGTTTCTTGGAGGCTTCTTCCTGGGAGGCATCAGGGTCTGATATCAAATCAAAAGGGTTGAATTTATTTACAACAGAGGAGACAGCACTTAAAGGATTAACCTCTGAGAGGAAGCCAGGCATCATACTAGACTTGTGCTCGTCCTTAAAATCAGTTCTGGATTTCGATTCTTTCAAGCTAATAGTGGAAGGACTCCTTCCAGGCAATTTCTGCTCTGACCTTAGAGTGTCTGTAGTTCTACTCTTACTGAGACCAGGCTGGATTGGACGCCCAGGGTCTGGCGGTTTTCCTGGTTGCTTTGGAGGTTGACTACTATCCAACTCTTGTTTCCTAGAAGAATGAAACAAACAGAGGTAAAAATAGGGGAAATTATACCAGCTCAAAATTATATGAAAAAGCTGCTACATTCTTACATCTTCAAAATTTTGATCATATAAATATAACTAAAATCCATTTTTACATCATCCTGTAAGTAACATAAGATTTTTAATGTCTGTTATTTTCTTTACATGGGTTCAGATTTTCAACGTGGAGGTGAAGCAAAGGGGGAAAGATCCAATACTTGCTACTATAAGTTATGAACTATTAAAATATCTAGTTAGAAACTACTTATAACAAAAAACAATTCACATTTACACTTAATAGTTAAGAATAGAATCTGGTCATATTTAGTCTGTTTAATATATTAACTCAACAAAACAATGCAAAAACATGTTCCAGTACATTCACACATCCATGTTCACAGGATACCTTTTTAAGCAAAGGTTATGGTCAAAAAATGTTAGTATCCCAAACACTAGCATACCAAGAAGTGAAAACATTCATTTTTAAAAACAACTATTTTCTTTATTTAATATTAGAATTTACATTAGCTACATAAGACATACAATATGACATCAAAGGATCTGGTAAAGAGGTTTTTAGGTGCTCTTGGAAACTTGATCATCTACTCAAGTTTACCCTATTTTGTCAAAAATGTAATATCCATCAAATATTATCCATATTAAACTTGTAGAATAAGTATTCCTACTTTAATTAGAAAATTTTGAGAAACAATTCTTTCTTGTGGAAAAATAGCAAGACATCACTCAATTACTTTTCCAATAGCATTCTAAATCTGAGATCCCTTAATGTAACAATAAGATGCTGAAAGCATCCTGAGACACAGCTTGATATACAAAGAGCAACAAGCTGGTTGTTATCCCACTTTTGAAAAGTATTGTTACTTTACTCAGAGGAAGAAAAGAAATAAAGATCTCTTTACTTAATATCTTCTATAACATTTACTATTACCACTATTAGGTACTATTAATGACTTAAAAACTAACAAGTAATTTGTAAAAATTCTTTTAACTCATAGACAAATATACAAGAAGGATTTTTTTTTTAATTTGGACACATCAATTCTAAATGACTGGTTAAATAATTAAAATACTTGTTTCTCATATACACTTTTATCAAGTATTTTAGTCTCTAAATAAGCTATTTACTGATAGAGTTGCAAGTAATAAGAACATGTTGCATCAGAATTAAGGGATAAATCAAGCTGTATTTTGATAGATGTAAACTGCTAATTTTCAAAAAGCTTTCTTTTTAATTAAAAGAAAATGAGATAAACAGACTGATTCAGTAGCACTTAAAATATGAGATGATCACAACATTATATAGGTTTTAACTTGTTTTGTCAAAAATTTACCTGCCAATAGATCAGACTATAACTTTTTCATTTCAGGTCATCTGGTACTTAATATGAATTACATTTTTTAATTTCCTCTAATGGCACAGAAATCTGATGATAGTTCAAGATGTAAGACATACAACTGAGATCTGCCTCCTGTTAGCTACGACCAGGATGACAGAGAATAACATTCATTTGGTAGTGACTTATAGGAACATCATTGACTGATCATGACTTCAAGAACAAAGGATTTGACACCAAGAAGTCTGCAGCAACTAACCATGTCCTTCCCTACCTTTCTTATAAAAGGGCTTTGTAGAAAGCTTTTAGTAACTTTGGGGTCCTTAAGGCATGAGCCACCCATCTCTTTGCATGACCCTGTAATAAAAACTTCTCTGTTCAAAAAGAAAAAATGTAAGGCACAGTAGGAAGCAACACAGACATATTACTTCTAGATAGCAACGAGTCAGAAGAAAATAAACTATAAATGGCACTGTATGCCACAAAGTTATTTTCTAATAAAAGATTAATACACAGAACTCTTAGTTCTGGAAATTTCCTCCAGGGAAAAAAGTTATAAAAACTTGTCTCTGAAGCCTGTACTTAAAAAAGGAACTAAAATTATCCATTTGCTCCATTCCATATGAAGGCAGAGTGCTAATTGCTCAGGTGTGTCCAACTCCTTGTGACCCAATGAACTGTAGCCTACCAGGCTCCTCTGTCCATGGGATTCTCCAGGCAAGAACACTGGAGTGGGTTTGGTTGAAGAGCTATGGTAAATAATCCAAAACAGATTATATTTTAAAAGTTCCACTGTTTATACTTTTACATTATTCTAGAAATGTGACTTATTCAATTAATAAAGTTTACCACTCCCTTGTGCGGCACAAACTTAAGAGATTATCCTATAAAGAATCATTTAGGCATTTTATTGAAGAAATCCATAGTTGAACTGAGTACTTAAAAATCTATTCTTAACTATACTATGCAGAGTGGGTTGCCATTTCCTACTCCAGGGGATCTTTCCAACCCAGGGTTCGAACCCAGGTCTCCCGCATTGTAGGCAGACACTTTACCATCTGAGCCACCAGGGAAGCCCTGAAAATACTATTAAACATAATCATTGTTTCTGTGATGTTTCTTCACTTAGTTGATTTATACAAAACAAAATGTAAATGTTGTTGAGTACCAAATATCTGTGATAACAATAAACACCAAAAGTTAAAGCAAGCTGCCTGGATTAGAAATTATAACTGCATGTGTGTCCTATAAATATTAAGCTGTATTATGTTATAGAAGCCCCCTGTAAGAGAATATCTATACAGGCAGACAAACTAAATTTAATTTTAGTTGCTGTAATAATATAAATAAATATAAAACATGGATGTCTGAAAGTGAGAAACAGATAATAACTAAGAGAAGATATAGGCTTAATACTGAGCAAAAAAAAAAAAAAAAAAAAAGCCTTAGCTAACTATGGTCTTTTGATGAAATTTTGTTGGGTATAATAGTCGTGTTAAAAACAAGAATGATTAAAATGCAATCTATTTCTTGTGTACTAGATCATGAGCTCCAAGGGAGAGAAAGTGTTTTACTCATCTTTGCATCACTAGAACCAAAGCTCATAACTAGTTAATGAGTATTAATGTTTGATGAATCAATGAATGAATAACAGTGAAAGAACAAATGAATGAACATATCAGGTTTTTGTTTCCCTGTTGATTACTGTTTCTTGAATCCTTTTCACTTTAAATTTTTCTACTGGTCTTCTGAGATAAAAATGGAAACATTCCATTTTCATTTTAGTTTGCTGCTCTAGGAAGACAAAACAGTTGTGGAGGTGTCTACCCAGTAGGGGAGGCCTCAAGGAATGCTAAGGAAAATAATCAATTCAGTCAGAATTGTCACTATTCTACTAATCGGAAGTATTTTTCAGGAAAGTTTGCCTATATGACACATCTGTAGGTATAAATAGAATGAGTAGAAAAAGTAATAAAATTGCATTTCCCTGGATCAACAATGAATAAAAAAATCCAGGACTATTTCATTTGTAAGCTCTAACTTCTAGCTTTTAACTTTTCAAGTTTTATACAACCTCTCTTTTTCATTTTACTATTGCCATACTCATATTAGAATTTTGCTTTCACATATTAACAGAAAAAAATGTTTCAGCTACAAACAAGAAAAAAAAATGCATTCAAGAGTCAGACTATAAAAGCAGTTGGAATACTAAAAGATTTTGAAATGTAACACAAAATGCAATGACACTTGATAGTGTTGAGTCATAAAATTTTATAATAATATAAGCTACTTTAGGAATCTCTATTCATTTTTACATGATAGAGGATAGTAGGATTTAAGAGGCAAAGATATTAATTCAAGGTTATAAAACTAGTTAGTCACAGAAATCTGGAGTCCTAAGTCCCAGTGGGTAGGATGGGGGACAGGATTTCCAGTACGCTGCACTGACTTCTCTGTATGTAAAAGAATATAGATATATTATAGATATATCAAAATAACTCATAACAATGAATAATTTAACCAACAACTTGTCTGCAGCCATCACTGCCAGTGCCTTTCACTGCTGATAGCAATATTACTACTTTTTATATGTATAGGGTTACTTCAAATTAAAATTCAAGCAGAAATGGTCCTGTCAATTTTTAACTGACTCTTACAATGGCTCTACAAGATAGATAAGTATTATCATCTTATTTAGAGGCAAGGAAACTTAGGCATATATGACTGAGAAGCATATATAATTTGCTATGAGTCAGTTAAAAATAATAAGATAAGATCTTTGGGCTGTCAACCTTTATTTCTTAAAAAAAAAAAAAAAGTAAAAACCCACCATGTCTAATTCACATCATGTAACCTTTTAAAATGTGAAATGATTTCGATATAATTTCTTATATATACTTGAATTAATATGTTTCTAAAAATCTAAATCATAAGCCAAGTATTTATTTGGTTGTCACATATGGGAATAATAACTTTCCAAAATTATAGATTTTTATAGAAATCTTTCAGTAAAATGTAAACAGTTTGCCAAAATCATGCACATATTGTTTATATATTTGAATGAAGCTTTTGTCATTAATTGTTTAGACTACAGAAATCTATTGCTAAGAATTCTATGGTAACAAAACTATCAGTAGAGAGCTTTAAAATTATGCTACCTGATACAAATAATGCATAAAACACTATACTTTCATAGGCTGAAATGTTATTTTTTAGCCACCCTCTAAATAGAAGTAAGGAATTTAGAAATCAAAGTTCTCACTTTTCCTGGTATCTGTAACCAGCATGCTAAACCTGTTGCTTGTGGCTCTTAGGAAAAAATTGCAGCAGAGCTGGCATACATTTTTCAAAAGGTTAGTAAAAGTACTGTACCTCATTATTATCCTAAAAAAAATCTACTATATGAACATTCAAACTTTTTTCTAAGTCAAGTTTTAATTAGTAGAGAAAAACAGTACATATCATAAACTGTATTCTTAAGGGAACGTATAAAAAAGACTTTATGCCAAAGGAATAGCCCAATATATCACTAATTTGAAAAACATATTCAATAAGAAAAAGCCAGTTTTTACCAGTAGTATTGGGTTTCCCTTCAAGAAAATAGGGTTTTTACCTGATATAGTTTATGCATTTAAGATTTTATGTGAAAAATATTATCATCCATAAAACATTTTACAGTTATCCTAAATTTAGTTACTTGATAAAATTATATGTATATACTTATAGTTCCTAAGTTAAAGTGCATTTATTTTATGAAGTAGAGGATAAAAGCCTACACATACATCAAGATTTTTTATATTTCCAGTATCTCTAATGAAAATTGTTAGGTTACCATAAAGCAGGAGTGGTTTCAGGACCACGGTCAGAGAACTGTTCTGTAGGGAAGGGTGTGAAGTTAAAGGGTTTGTTTACAGAATAAAGGCAGGGCAGGCACAATGATTATACCCTCTAAGTACTCTAATTAGAAAACAACCAGTTTATTGGGATGTAGGAAAATAGAGAGCTAGTGGGGGAAATGCATACATTAATATTACAAATCAGTTCTTAATTTCCTATGCAAGCTGTTATTTGCTCTGTGTTTAAAAGTATGTACTGGCAACTAATTTTAAGATAACACAAATTCACACATTCTTCCATAAACTGTAATACCCTTTCCCACATAAAATAGCAGTGGTTTAGAAAATAGCATATGCCAATTCATAAATACATGTACAGCACCTGCACTGTTGTGACCAAATCATCTGTTTAACGCCACAACATAATTTAGGGTTCCTCGTTGAATATAAAAGGTGTATTCATTCTATGTCTTCTACCTAAACAGCTCCTGTTCTCCTCTGGGGGTGGGGTGTGAAGGAAAGACAAATCACCTCTAAGGGAATTAAAGGTATTACTACAAAAATAATATTTAAACATTATTCAAAGAGAAAAAGACCCCAAAATGACTGAGGAGGTTTAAACAGAGACAGGTAAACACCCAGCTCTATCCATTTCCTAACACGTCCGTTCTGTATTAATGGAAGACTTCCAGATTAGTAAAACACTGGAGGGCGTCTCTCCACGCCACCCTAGAGGGAAAAGGTTCCAAAAGGCCAGAAATCACAACCTAAAATCACAGTTCCAAGAATGCAACCCTTGACTATCCCACTAGAAACTCTGGAATGCAACATTTTTCTTCTACCCAATAGAAGGCTTATGTTCTCTTTATAGCCACCCCATTAGGAAGAATAAAATGAACGGAAGCGACATATATGTACTGCCGTGATGGCACATATGGGCTGGCACATATGTGCACGAGAAGCTGTACATATATGCCCGAACATATACATCGTGCTGTGCATGCCTGTGCATGGAAGGCGGCTCCGCCGCGGCCGGGGTAACGCTTCCTTTGGGCAGCCCCTGCGCCCTTGACATGACAGCAGCGATCTGTCTCCTCTCCTCTTCGCTCAGTTGGCTCAGATCCGCTTCCATGCCGGCCGGGATCACGGTGTGCAAGGGGCTCCCCGCCCCGCCAGCCCCTCCTCCGGCTGCTGCCGCTGCCGCCGCCGCCAGCCCTTCGGGGAGCCCTTCCCCTTCCAAGCTCGCCTCGTTGCCCATGGCTTAAGGGAACCCGGAGCCGCCGCGCTCGCTCCTTGCGCTGCGTCCCCGCCGGGAAACCCGCCGCCGGAGGAGCAACCAGAGCAGGGGTCTGGCTCAGGGCGTGCAGGCGGAGTCCCTGGGCTCGGGAACTCCGGCACCGCTGCCCTGAACGCCAGGCGGAGATTAGTCCCTCTTGCAGGTGATGCCCGAGGCCAGTGCCTCCTCCATGTTGGACAACGCCAGGCAACCTTTGCAGAAGGCAACTCCCGACGCCGCCTCAGCGCCCCAAGCCGGGCAGAAGCAGATCTGAGTGGTGCCAGCCAGGCGCCGTCGGCCCCTCCCACCGCGCCCCGCCCCCTCGTCCGCGCCCTCACAGTGCGCATGCCCCTTCCAGAACAGGTGATGCTCACACCCGCGCGCATCCCGCCCTGCGTAGCTCCTTTTCCTTCCTCATTCTCAGCACCGATTTAAAGGAGCCCAGCTAGAGCACAGATTAAAAACCGGGATGAAACAGCAGGCGTTTCTCTCAGGCATATTTCAGGATGCCTCAACCTGAGTTTTAGCAGACTACATTCTAGGGAACCGGGAAGGGTTTGGAGGGGAGGTGTCCGTTTCTAATCCGTCTTTGACTCATGGGATTTGTAGTTTTGCTTTTGTGGGGTTTTTTCTTTTCTTTTTTTTTTTTTAAGCGAGGTTTTAAAAGACCCTAGAAATGTTTTCAGGTAGCTGGAGATTAACTGGAGAAATGTTTTCAAGTAGCTGGAGATTAACTAGAGAAACCTCTGATACCTTTGGGGCAAATTTCCCCAATGGAGTTAAAACTGGCCCTTTTAATTTAGAACTTTTCCAGAACAATTATTTTAGAATTTTAGATACAGTGTTAATAAGAAGGTAATGTTTTTGAGAATACTGTGTTGTTACCTAAAGGGACTACACAGAAGTAAAGATTTGGGGAAATTGTGGTTAGGATACTATAGTTAAGAACCACATTGTCAAATATCAAAATGTTACAATAATGTGAATTTTGGGGACATGAGTTCAGTCCCTTTTTTCTATAACTGTAGGCCCAGATAGAAAAAACAATTTGTATGAAGTCACACAGCTGGTTAGCAGCAGAGGTATAACTAACACTCCTTCAGACCCACCCCCAACATACTCTTTTTGTCTTTCTATTATTAATACATTCTTTAGACAGGACTGTTTGAGTTCAGCCCTGGATCTGCAGCCCCAATTTTGCTACCCACCTTTCCTAACAAAGTGGACTTAATGTCCCAGCTGTTGAGAATAAAGTCAGAAGATAACAACTGGGAATAAATGTACAAACAAGCAAATAAGCTGCTCAGAAAGTTTCCAAGGTTTTGTAATAATCATAATAGTTTGTTATTGTGCATTCCACTTATATCAAAACTAAGTAATGGCACAGTTTTAACTGCTTGTACTAAATTTACTGCTTTGAAAGATGACTAGTCATCAGATTAGATATTTTTGGTTGAGTTCCTACCAAAACTTAACATACTAAGAAGTGACTTCTAAAGTCAAAACTGCAGAGAGTATAATTCATTTAAATAAAGAAGAGAATGCTCACACTTAATATAAACAAATCAAGCTGAGCCAACCTGACATTCTAGTGGCTACATTTGGGGGCAAATTCACCCTGTCATACGTCCTGGGAAGGAGTTTGCTTCAATAAAGGAGATAATTTAGTATACAATACTGAATCATAATGCCTCCTCTGACAAAATGCATAACTGCTTCACAGCCCAGGCTGCCCTAGGAATCAGTAACACTCTAGATGGAGGTCACGAAGGAGATGATTCACATGCTGACTATTTTCTCATAATATGCTCAAGTTTTGTGAGAATAAAATGTATTCAGACTCACAAACCACAGGCTTAAACTGGTAAGATAAATACCCCTTCAAACTCTGCATGCTCAGTTGTGACCAACTCTTTGTGACCCCATGGACTACAGGCTCCTCTGTCCATGGGATTTCGTAGGCAAGAATACTAGAGTGGGTTCTCATTCTCTACCCCAGGGGAGCTTCCTGACCCAGGGATGTAACCTGCGTCTTCTGTGTCTTATGCATTGGCAGGCAGATTCTTTACCACTGAGCCACCTGGGAAGCCTCAGAATAATATATAAACTAAGGAAATGTATTGTTAACTTCATGTTATCTGCCAATTTAGATGAAATGGAATTTATAAAGTAATAAATCAAAATTGATAATCAGTATACAAAGTAATGTTGATAGGCAGTAATTTGTAAGATGAGAATGTTATAACCCATTGAGCAAATATATGCATTGACTTCCTCTTTCCCTTCTGTCTCCCAGGAGCAAATATCACCAGAAAATGTGAAAATTGAACATATGGTGAGACCAGTAAACCGACTATGAAAATAAGAGATATGATGATGATACTGGGAAACTTTTTGGCCGTTGACTTTTTCAAATGATTTTGCATTTGGAACCTGTACAACTGTTGAGTTTCAAATAACATTTCTTTTTTCAGTCTTTTATTTGGACTGAGTTGCTTGTATCAATACTTGAGAGGTGTTTCTGATTTAAAGAGAAATGCTGGAGCAGAATCCAGATGCATTCCTCTTGTGTGAATCCTCAGAATTATAAGGGGATGAGGATGACAAGTAAAAAAAAAGGCTGTTGGGTAACTATATGGAGTTTCTCTTTGTTGACTCAGAAAACTATCATAATTACTTTCATTCTGCAAAGTAACTAATGGTGGTTGGCCCTGTAGTTGCTAAGTTGTGTCCAACTCTTGTGATTCCATGAACTCTAGGCCCCCAGGCTCCTCTGTCCACAGAGGAGCTTCCTGTTGATTATTGCATCCTGTTGATGATATAGTTACTCTAATGCTTATTGCATCCTACTGATTATAGAGTTACTCTAATGATCATTTATTCAAATCTCAATTTAACTTAACAAGTGATGGTTCAGCACCCATTCACTCAACCTGATAGGTAGGTCATGAAATGAATCAGTTTCTGAAAACTTCCATTGTTATATACCACATAATATCTTTCTAAAATGATTTCTCAGCTCCAGAAGTGAGATATTTTTTGATTTTTTTGTCTCCGTTTCCCAGGTAGTTTCTATTTCAATAGATTAAAATCAATCTAAATGTGGGAGTTAGCAACTGAACATAAGTAGGTCATGATTCCTTGGAACGAGTGGCCCAGTCTCCCCAAGTCCTTATAGATATCATTCAACAGGGATGAAATAAAATAGATCTACATTGTATCTATATGTGCAATACTCAAGAGACTCAAGAATTGAAGTTGGAATAATCTTCATCAAATATAGTAGACATGTAGTCTCACTAGTTTATAAAAGCTTATTATACAATTAAGAGTCATATAATTTTAACGAAACCTATTTTAAAAGTGTATGTTTATTAAATTCTAGCAAGCAGAATCTGAGTATTGGATTATTTATTATATGCCCATTATTTCCCTATTAAGACCTTTATAATAATGCTAGTGAGTGTTTTGTAAGCTAAATTTGAGTGTAAAAATAGATTCAAACTTTCTGGAAAATAATTTGGCAGTACTTATTAAGAACCTTAAAAAGATTCTTAATCTGTAATACACTTTTGGAAGCCAGTCCTAAAGGGAGTTATAAATTTGAGTTATAAATATGATTTTGTGAAAAAAAGTTCACTGTAGTATTATTTACACTAGCAATAAAGTAAAAAGCAGAGACATCACTTTGCCAACAAAGGTCTGCATAGTCAAAGTTATGATTTTTCCAGTAGTCATGTATGGATGTGAGAGTTGGAACATAAAGAAGGGTGAGTGTCAAAGAACTGATGCCTTCGAACTGTGGTGCTGGAGAAGACTCTTGAAGAATCCCTTGGACAGCAAGGAGATTAAACCAATCAGTCCTAAAGGAAGTCAACCCTGAATATTCATTGGAAGGACTGATGCTGAAGCTGAAGTTCCAATACTCTGGCCACGTGATAGGAAGAGCTGACTCACTGGAAAAGACCCGGATGCTGGGAAAGACTGGAGAGGAGAGGGAGGTGACAGAGGATGAGATGGTTGAACGGCATCATCAATTCAATGGACATGAGTTTGAGTAAATTCTGGGAAATAGTGAAGGACAGGGAAGCCTGGCATCCTGCAGTCAATAGGGTTACAGAGTCAGACACGACTGAGCAACTGAACAACAACAATGAAAAGTAAACCAGTCATTACTCCTTGATATAGAAAAACAGAGAAGTAAAATCTGGTACAGCTAGATGACAGTATTTTATGAAGATATTTACTTAAAATAGTGCTTTTAAATAGCTCAGTATAACATGGAAAATTTCTCAAAGTATACATGGATTAAATTTTAATAAAGTTACATACTCAAATGTGCAAAAAATGAAACCATTAAAATGAATAGAATAATAGGAAACAAGCCAGTGAACACAACCCATATACATTTAATGGCAAGACCATAGGTAATCTTACTTTTTTTTTAGAATTTTCTATATTTTCCAGATTTTCCAAAGTGAATGTATAGGGTTTTTATGGTGTAAGAGCACTGGTAATTATTACTAATCACTTTTTTTAAACAAAAATAACACAACCTGTTGTTAGGGAACCAAAATATGAATGTCTTTTGTAACAAATGCCTCGAAGAAGCTGAAAAAAAAATGATGTGGTATAAATCCTAACAGTGATTTCATGTGACATGATGAGTGCTAAAACTCAATTCTGTTACTTTCTGTATTTTAAAGTCTATGCATTCCTAGTGTATGTGTGGATGTATGTATTTATGTTTGTGTAAGTATAGAAAATTTGACATATTTTTATATAGACACACACACACACACACACATATATATATGTTAATGTTCCCTCTATAATAGAAGGCAAGAGAGGATTGTGTTAATTTAGTGGAGGAGGAACATGCATTGGCTTAAGGTACCACCTTATTTTTTGTTATGGCTGCGTTCTTTCTCAACTGCTGTGCTCAGTCATTTGTGTGAGCTCTGCTTTAAAATGAGATTTGTAGCTAGAGTGATAGAAATTCAAGTGAGATTACAGTTGATTATGACTTGGTTTCCCAATTTTGAGAGAAAAAAAAAATTTGAGAAGTCTTTTAGAGAAAATTTTGATAAATATATTTTTGAATTTTGACATCTGGAATATCAGGCAATTTCCTTCCCTTTATACTTCTTTCAAAAGTAAATCCATAATTTAGATGAGAAGGTTGCTTGTATTTAATATATGTTCCTGCAGGTTTAGGGGAAAGGGAATCCTCTTACACTGTTGGTGGGAATGTAAATTGTTGTAACCACTATGGAGATCAGTTTGGGGATTCCTTAAAAACTCAAAACAGAACTAATATGTGATCCAGCAATCCCATTCCTGGGCATATATCCAGAGAAAACCATAATCTGAAAGGATATATGCACCTGTGTTCACTGAAGCACTGCTTACAAAAAGCCAAGACATGGAAGTAACTTAAATGTCCATCAACAGAGGAATGGATGAAGAAGATGGGGTACATATATACAAATGGAATATTACTCAGCCATAAAGAAGAACAAAATAATGTCATTTGTAACAACATGGATGGAACTAGAGAATGTCATACTGAGTGAAATAAGTCAGACAGAGAAAGACAAATATATGATATTGCTTATATGTGGAATCTGAAAAAGGGCTACAAATGAATTTATCTATGAAACGGAAATAGACCTGAGATGTAGAAAACAAACTTATGGTTACAGAGTGGTATATGGGAGAGGAGGAATAAATTGGAAATGTATTGACAAATACAATTTGGAAATATATACATCTCCAAATAAATACAATTTGGAAATATATACAATTTGTATATAAAATGGAAATGTATATACAAATACACACAACTATATATAAAATGGATAACTAATAAGGCCTGAATATATAGTTCAGGGAACTCTACTCAATACTCTGACTTATATTGGAAAACAGTCTTTACAAAAGTGAATATATGTATTTGTATAACAGAATCACTTTTCTGGATACCCTAAATGAACTCAAAATTATAAATTAACTATATTCCAATAAAAATTTTTTAAAATAAATCTTTCTGAAAAAAATGTTCTTATAGGACATGTAAAATACTAAGAATAAAATTAGTTTCTATGTCACTTTACAGTATTACTTCATAAACTGAAAATTAGTAATAAGTCATGAGGTTATAACAGATTATTCAGAATTACTTATTCACCAATTTAATAAATAGACTGAAATTCAGAACCTACTCTTTGAAAGATCCAGATGAGTATACATGTCTTTACTTTATGATTTTTGGATTGGCCATGTCTGACTTTAAATCCTTGTTCTGCATGAGGCATGAGGCATGAGTCAAGTGCTCGGGCCTGTTGGGCTGGGAAGATCCAGAGGAATCGGGTAGAGAGGAAGGTGGGATGGGAGACCGGGATGGGGAATTTGTGTAACTCTATGGCTGATTCATATCAATGTATGACAAAACCCACTGAAAAATAAAAATTAAAAAAAATAAAAATAAAAAATAAAACACAACAAATGGAAAAAAAAATAAAATAAAATAAAAATAAAAATAAAATAAATAAATAAATAAATAAATCCTTGTTCTGCTATCTTACACTTACTTTGGGGTTAGTAAATCATTGACTTTTTCCAGAACTTGAGGTTCATCAACTGTAAAAATAGAGAAGATAATATTCTACCTCTCAGGGTCTTTGTGAAAAGAGATATGAGAAAAGATGTGAATGCACTTGTAAATGAAGAAGCACATTAGCACAACTGTTGTAGATTGTTACAACACTCAGTTCCGTTCAGTTCAGTCGTTCAGTTGTGTCCGACTCTTTGCAGCCCCATGAATCGCAGCACGCCAGGCCTCCCTGTCCATCACCAACTCCCGGAGTTTACTCAAACTCATGTCCATTGAGTCGGTGATGCCATCCAGCCATCTCATCCTCTGTCGTCCCCTTCTCCTCCTGCCCCCAATCCCTCCCAGCATCAGGGACTTTTTCAATGAGTCAACTCTTCGCAGGAGGTGGCCAAAGTACTGGAGTTTCAGCTTCAGCATAGTCCTTCCAATGAACACCCAGGACTGATCTCCTTTAGGATGGACTGGTTGGATCTCCTTGCAGTCCAAAGGACTCTCAACAGTCTTCTCCAACACCATAGTTCAAAAGCATCAATTCTTTGTCACTCAGCTTTTTCACAGTCCAACTCTCACATCCATACCCGACCACTGGAAAAACCGTAGCCTTGACTAGACAGACCTTTGTTGGCAAAGTAATGTCTCTGGTTTTTAATATGCTATCTAGGTTGGTCATAACTTTCCTTCCAAGGAGTAAGTGTCTCTTAATTTCATGGCTGTAGTCACCATCTGCAGTAATTTTGGAGCCCCCAAAAATAAAGTCTGTCACTGTTTCCACTGTCTCCCCATCTATTTCCCATGAAGTGACAGGACCAGATGCCATGATCTTAGTTTTCAGAATGTTAAGCTTTAAGCCAACTTTTTCACTCTCCTCTTTCACTTTCATCAAGAGACTTTTCAGTTAATCTTCACTTTCTGCCATAAGGGTGGTGTCATCTGAATATAGTCCTCAATAAATCATATCTTCATGTGTCCACAGAACTTTACAGTGGGGTTGTCTGTCACACATCCTATCAAAGGTAGGGTGTGTTTCCTCACCCCTTTAGTAGAAATGAACCCCTGTCTTATTTTTACCAGAAGAATGCAGTAGGAGTGGCATGTAACTTCCCAGACTAGCCTTCCAGTCTGGCCCTTATCATACCAGGAGATCTCCATGCTTGGAATAGGCCCAGAAGGTATAGACTCCATAATAGAGAGAAGCCCAGCTGCCCAGGCCTCTAGCCATCTAAACTAAAGTTTTAGGAGTCCTCAGGAGCACTTTGCCAGCAAGAGTCACCCTGTTGAACCAAGTGAAACTGGAAGAACTGCCCAATCAATCTAAGCATCATGGGAGAAAATGATAGTTATTATCATCATTATTATATTAAGTTTTGGGGATTGTAGTTAAACTACTTAATTGATCATCTAGTTTTTATACATTAGCATTATGTATAATGTCTCAGTTTCCTTTACAGTCTTTAAATGCTACTGACTGTTAGCCCATTTAACTGTCCAGTTGAACTTGAGTTGTTTGTTAAAAATTTCCAAACTCCACCCTTCTAATCTATGAAACAGCCCTGCTGTATGCTGCGATTAGTCGCTCAGTCATGTCCGACTCTTTGCGACCCCATGGACTGTAGCCCGCCAGGCTCCTCTGTTCCATGGGGATTCTCCAGGCAAGAATACTGGAGTGGGTTGTCATGCTCTCCTCCAGGGGAGCTTCCCAACCCAGAGATCAAACACAGGTCTCCCACATTGCAGGCAGATTCTTTATTGTCTGAGCCACCTGATAAACCCTAAAACAGCTCTGCATGCTTGCAATGTGAAATGCTCAAACAAGAAAATATGTGGGAAGATGATTTTTTAACTAGATAATGCTACCTTAATGTAAAGTTATATGAAAAGATGGAAAACCTATTCATGAGAATATCTGGAGGAAGATCAATGTATTTATTTGAGAAATTGCCAGGAGTGGAGGACACTCAAGGTCCCATTCATGATGGTGGCTAGATTACAGAAGTGCAGATTCTTGAATTAAACACTTGGGATCAGAGGTTCAAAGTTAATTTTAGGATTTTATAGAGTTAGTATAATACATAAACTATCCATTATATAATCGTGCCTTTAACATATATCCAGGAAGACCTGTTAACATTCACATTAACTTCTAGAGGAGTCGGGATCACATCAACTAGAGGATACTTATTTTTATCTAAGACAAGCTAGGGCTTATGTGAATTACTCTGCAGAATAAAGAGAGAGCAATTTGAATTGGTTGAGGAGCATGGATTAGAGGACAAAAGTAAAGAAACATGTAAGGGAAGGAGGGAACTTGATGCCACTTATTTTACGGAAAGGAGAAATGGAAATGTTCTCACTGTACTAGCTTTGCTTCTCACGTGCAATTCCAGAAAAGTCCATGTTTCTAAGGCATTTGTACGTGGATTCTTTGAGAGGTGAGAGATGGCACAGAAAAAGATGCAAAGCTTTATATCCCAAGCTGATAAACACTAAAAATATAGGCACTATGCAACAGCTATTGTGTAATTTTTTTCAAATCCATGTAGAGTGACTTGACATTTTTATTTAGAAATGTCTTTCAATTAGTGGAATATGATACATAAATAGGTGAATCAATTTAGTATACACGCTAAGGTTCAGTATTTTTCCAGGAATAACTCCTAGACTAAATATAACAAGAATAAGGAAGTTGAATATTCTTTATTATATACTTAAGGACATTATTCATTACTGATTTGGATACATTTGTAAAACCTGAGTAATGCACCTCTGGTGAAGTCTTGCTAAACTGTCTAAAACTTCTAAATAAAACATTACTGTCTCTAACTATATACACACACACACACACACACATATATATATATATATATACACACACACACATATATCTGCAATAAGATATCATTTGCATTCACAGGAGCTGAAGGACAAAAGACATCTGATATCTGTGTTTCAGTCAGTATTATCATACATGCTGAAGTGCGAGGTTTATGATGGTTTGTAGAGTCCCATAATTCCCATGTGATCATTCCAAACTAACGGAAGAAAACTGGAAAGTTTTGCCCTTGTCAGTATACAAGCAGAAAAAGAAGAGGGAAATTTCAATAGCAATATGTAAAGTCTAACTGGAAAAATTACTCTTACAACAATGGTTCACAGCCCTGAAAGAATCTTACATAGACATTTTGAGAAAGATCAATAGCTAGACCTCATCTTAAACAAACTAAAGCAGAATGTTGAGGAAGGGGGTGGCATTCACACTTTTTAAAGCTCCCCAGCTGATTATAGTATACAACCTGAGTTGAGAACTAGTGCTTTGAGAGGATAATGGATTTTAGTATCAGAATTACAAGACTGAAGATAAGAAAGAGGCACTTGGGGATCAACGTAGACTTTCCTTTGAAGCTGCAGCCAAAGGCATCCACAGCATAGTTGCCATTGTCAGAAATAAATTTTGAAGAAAAAGGTAAAAGACACAGCTTTACTCTGTTCAAAAAAGTATCTGCATCTGGAATATAGATGTGATATACAGTTCTGGCCACTGCATTTTTCAAAATGTGTAGTAGAGTTAGAAAGGTACAGCAAATTAAAGGAAAAGCAATATTAATCACTTCAATCTACAAGTCTGAATGGGGGAATCTAGTAAGAGTGAAGCCTCTTACTGAAGAATATGAATTTGAAATATTCACCAAAATCTGGTAAATTAAGAGGCTTTTTGTATACATAGCAAAGTCATGCTTAAGGGGGGAAAAACAGGATATAATTTATTTATGGGTTTTATTTACATCTCAAATTAGGATGATGAATGTTTTTTCCCCTTTGGGGCAATATCCGTTTTTTCCCCTTTGGGGCGAGTAGCTAAGCCACAGTTGCCAACGTCTCTTGCAGCTGCACCTAATGAAAATGTGCTCCTCCCAGGCCTAGCCCAAAGCAATTCTGGTCTTCTCCCTCCTGTGACTGGGATGGAGACAACAGGTCTACTCTAGCAGGTTCTTGGGTTGAAGATTACAGAGCCATCAGGTAGGCTCCAGGAGGGATTCCTGATGACCATGTGTGGCATTTTGCCTTCTACTACTAACTACACTTTCCTTGGACAGTTTTGTAAATGAGGGGACAATATATATATTATATTTGAACCATAGTATATTTTTCATTTTGGGTCTTAAAGTAGTCAGCATTATCTTAACTAAACCACGATAGCAAGATGTAATTCTATACAGGAGAAACTAACATTAATAAAATACACCCCCCTCTTATCCATTCCACATCAGTGATCATGGTTCCATTTTTCTTTTGAAACAGCAGGACGGGTAAATCTGGGTGCCTCACTGACCCCAGAAAACACTCTGCTCACCTCTTCTCTAGTTTTTGTTCTTTTTTAATCTGGCAAAATTGTCCTCCCACCTCTGTACATGAATGCATTTCTCAAGGCCAAGTTCAAGGGTCATTTATCATGATAAGATCTTTTCCTATTGTGAAGCTGCTATTGTTCTCAATTATTATTTGAAAATCTTATTATCTATTTGACATTTATTTACATAAGTTCTTCCTTTATTTGGTTAACTGTTTCAGAACTGAGGTCTTCAAATGATGCAACAATGTTTTTGTTTCTTTTACAATTCTATCAGTAAAGTGCACACAGTGAATGCTCAAACCAATAGACATTAAATACATTGCTTAGCAAGGAGTCTTCAGGTTAAAAACGTGAATAATTTAAAAAATGCAATAGGTTATTTTGCAGAGGATATCTACAAGGCAGGGGGTAAAGAAATGCTTTCATTGAGATAAAGATATCCTCATCTGTAATGGTACAGTTTTTAACCCATAAATAATATATTTAGTATATTACCAAGGTACTCTCTTAGGTATTTTATCTATTTTTATCTCAGTTCATTCTTTTCATAGTCTTGTCATTTAACTACAGTTTTGTCCATTTTACAAGTGAAAAATAGAAATTCAAGAAAATTATTTAAATTTCTTAAGGTCAATTAACCAATAAATAATGAGAAAATTCAAAACTAACTCAATCTAAATCTTGTAACTACTGCTTTCTTCACTTAAATTAAAATATCATCCATTTCTACGCGGAAAAGTCAGTCACTGCTAAAGAGCCTATGTGACATAGTGTGTCTTATGGCCACTTTTGGAACTTGGCTAATGCATTAAGTATATTAGAAGTATACATATACTTTAACAAAACATATAATAATTAAAAAATTACATGTAGAATTTTAATTGTAAAAGAAATATCCCATATTCCATAGCCAAGGATAGGGAAAAATATATTTAAAAGAAGTAATAAAACTTTCTCATTATGCTTTTCTAGGATAATTTAATTTTAAAATTTGTCTTTATCATTATCAATTTATCATGTTTTATTTGGCATTTAATGCTAGATGTCTTTGCCACAAATAACAGTAAGAATTTTATTGTTCACCATTTCAGGAGCCATTTAGGGAACATTTAATTTTATTCCAACCAAGCTCTAGATTGGCCAGGTTAATTATTGATGAGCAAGCAGAGGGTGGAAAGGATTTTATACAGTTCTGCCTGAGGCTTCCCATGTCTTCCTCCATTTGACTTCATACTAATATATTTTTTTAAAAAAATCAGTGTCTACTTTTGGCAGATGGTCCATAATCTGCCAGTAATAGTAGTAAGTTCATGTTTCCTAATGGCCTTCACTGCAGGGATCTCCAACTTTTGAAATCTAACAGCCATACATACTGCAATAAGCATCACAGCTCTATTTTATAAGTGGTTAAACTGCAGAAATGAATCAATGAGCCAGTTTCCAGCTTAACTCTTGAGTTATTTACACATGCCACTAGAGAAGTTTAATTTTTCACACATTTTATTATCAGCATCCATCTCATAAGACCAAAGACACACCAATCACAAATTCAAAATCTGATCTCTTCAAAGAAAAAAGCTAATTGTATCAATCTAATAAATGACACTCCAAGATAGATAATCATGGTCTTTTATTGATTTCTTTGCCATTCTTGGCAGGAAATGGTGTCTATTTTTAATCACAGATAGTAGACTCAAATAGAAGCTGCTAGAGAGATTTTCCACAAAGAAAGGCTCCTTCTGAAGAGAACAGTATAGTTTCTTTCTAGTCATTTTGTAGGTATCATTTCATTCTCAAAAAAGATGATGTGGCACCAGAAACAAGGTCATCCCTCACAACCCACCAATTTGCTTTACATGGCCAAGAAGCTCAGCTTGGAATCATTTCTTTCCTGATTGCCTGCCTTACTGGCTAGTGATGACCTCCTGGCTTTGCTCAGTGGGGCGGACTTCCTTTATTCAGCAACCAGTCTGATAAGCTACTAAGTGTTGATGCTAGAAATACAGTGTGATACAAAGGATTCAAGCAGGTTCCCTAGTTCCTGTGCCTAAAGAGTGTATCATGTAGTGGGGAGAGACAGATATTTTTCAAAGTGATTATAAGAGTGCTTATTTTATTTTCAAAAATGGCAAACTAGATTATCTAGATAAGTCCCCTTGTTGAAAAAAACTAAGTTGGTCAAAAATACATTTAGAAGAATATTAAAATTCACTACAAATCTGAAAATATGGTGAAGTATTACCAGGCCCAAACTGAAGGGACAGGGGAACCTGCAAGCTGCTTTAGGGCTGAGAGCATTTGCTGATTCAGAAAAATATCAACGTTCCTTTCAGCATCCTTGTACAGTGAGAAGGACTGAAATACAAGCTCAGAGTTTACATATGGTGAAGGGTCTGACATAAGAGCCTCCCAATCATAAGCTGGTACACCAAAGGGCTTTAGGGCAAGGGTGAACTAGAAGGGGATCATTTCTCTCTTTTGATTCCCCAAGCTACATAGGAAAACTTAAGCCTCAAATTTTATGTTTTCAATGTTAAAGTGGCCTGTAAGGATCATTATGTGGAAGGCAAAAGCATATAAATGTCTTATCTGGAGGAAGGGATTTTCACCCTAGACCTCTAAAAATTTTTACTCTTCCTGGGTGAGAGGAAGTCTGATTCTGACATTGTTTCAGGGTAGCCGGTGAAATCTAGCTCAAGACTGGAGTAGCTTATGAGAAGAAAGGGAGAGGAAACTAAAAAGGGTATAACTAAACAAAACAAAACCTGAGTAGTAAGAGATGCCCAACTGATCCTGGAGCCAGAGATTGTAACAGCTGTCTGTGATATTTCTGGTCATCATGTTGTCCTGGGACCTTCCACATCAGTACCATCTAAAAGCCTGTGGAAAGACAGACTCTCAAGCCTGACTCCTGAGCTACTGAATCAGGATCTGTACTTGAACAAAGTCCCTAGGTGATTTGTATGCACATTAAAAATAGTGAAGTGGCAACTCTATCAGAGAAAGAAGAAAATTGATGGGAATGTGGATGCTACATATTTTGATTTTAGAGCCCACGTAGTTTTTAACATAAGCACTTGGAAAGATGGTGTTTCAACCTGTTTTCAAATCCTGTGGCATAAAGCTAATCCAGGAAAGGAAGTTGTATTACAAAAGTTCATTTTCCCCCCGCACTTAATGCTTTGGCTTAGAGAATGTGAGCATTTAGACAGAACATCTATTTGATTATAGTAAGGGTGTAACTGGAATTCAGTATCTTGGGCCCAGAACCAGTAACCATTCTACTGAGCATAATGTTGGACAGAATCTTCAAGGCATGACAAGCAAAGCTAAATATGAAAAAAGATTCCCAAGAGACTGTTGTGGTCAGCCAGCCCCTGTTCAACGGCAACCATGTAAGATTGAAAACCATAATCAAAAGGGCAGATATGTCAGATTTCTCTACTCAGCTGTTGAGGAAACACAGCAGAGAGGACATTGTGACCCACAGAGAGTTTGACAAGTAGTAAAACCCTACTTAGCACTGCAGCTGAGGAGGAACTTTGGTAGTTATGAAATCAAACACTTTATTTCTCCCTGGGCCAAGTGGCCATTCACCTGTTCAAATCTGGCTTAAAACATGGACTGTGCCATGCACACCATAATTCATCCAAAAACCAGGACTTCAGCCTCAATTCCAGAAGCCAGAGCCTGAAATCTTCAGCCTTGCTATGGGAGTACCTTGATCTTTAAACCTATTTTCTGTTGCTTTGAACCAAGAATGGTTTGCAGTAGTTGATTGTGGTCATAAAATAAATGACAAAACAAAACAAAAAAATAATTTAACTATGTTTTTAAGATCAGAAACTTTTATACTATCTTGATAAACTCTAAAGTTAAGCATCAAGTATGTGTTAGTCACTCAGTCATGTCCAACTCTTTGTGATGACATGGACTGTAGCCTGCCAGCCTCCTCTGTCCATGGAATTCTCCAGGCAAGAATACTGGAGTGGGTTGCCATTCCCTTCTCCAGGGGATTAT
The DNA here is from genome assembly GCF_963930625.1 of Muntiacus reevesi. Classification (NCBI taxonomy): domain Eukaryota; kingdom Metazoa; phylum Chordata; class Mammalia; order Artiodactyla; family Cervidae; genus Muntiacus; species Muntiacus reevesi. The sequence continues at coordinate 35,474,812 of NC_089254.1, read as the reverse complement.
CCCAGTCCAGGGATCAAACCCGGGTCCCCTGCACTGCAAGCGGATTCTTTAATGTCTGCACCACCAAGGAAGCCTCTGTGCATGAAAATGTGCTATTAAAATCTTTCACAATTTTTTTAAAACCATCTATTCTTTCTTTGGCAACACTATTATAATTTGCTCATAAAACATTTATTATCATGGTAGAGCCAGTATGAAAACATATTAAGTGAAAACAAACAAAAAATAAGAAGTGAACAAATCCTTACATTCATCTTGAGAACTGGGATTTTGGCAAGAACCTTTGGGAAGCTTCAGGAACCCTTATCCAGACATCAGTCAGCATGAAATGGTGACCACACACCATTTGCTCTACCAATAGTGGCTATGATGACAAGCCAATTACTAGAGGACTGAGTGTAGCCCACAGATGTTTTATCTTCCTCACACAGTGATTTTTTTATGCATTTTTTTTTAAATTGAGAGATTTCCTGTTTAAAAGTTCAGATTTCTTGCTTCCAGGTAAATATGAAACTGACAGCACTGAACCCAATCTTATTTGGCAACAATCGACTGTTATGGGCAGGCAGTTTCTCCTTCAGACTTGCTCCCATCTGACTTGTTGGTTGATATTCCATGCCTGTCTCTTATAGAAATTTTGTATTTGACCATTCCACAGTTTCTACTTCTTACCAAGAGAGGATGTCATCTTTCCACCAGTTAGAGTTAACTAGCTGGGGCTTATGAAATTCCTAATTGATTTTAAACCTGTCAAGTGAACTACAATTTTAAAAGACAAGGAACGAGACCTGCATTACATTATAGACCTCAACCACATTTTCTCCTTTGCATCTCCACTGATTCCGCCATTGATTTTTCTTTGACCACGTTTGTTTGTGTGCTTGAATTACAAGTAGTGACAGATTGAACTTCCCATTTACCTGCATGTGTCAGATTTGCAATTAATGATCATTTAGGTAGAAAAGCAGTGATGGCAATATAAGAGAGACATGTCAGCCTCCTAACTTAGTGTCTGGAGGTATTTTTTTTTTTTTGTAATGAATCTCTTCCTTTTGCTACACAGAACATTTCCCTCCAAAAATAATAAATGTCAGACACGAATTTGCTTTCCATGTAAATCTTATTTCTAAAACTCTGTTTGAGGTGAAAACTTAACACTGACTGTCTTCTTTTATGAACCCTAGTCTCTGGAGTTCATAATTCTGCAGGACTTACTAACTTTGGGGAGAAGTTAGCAATATTTTAAATCTCTTATAGATAATTTGAAAAATTAACATGTCATATACCTGGACATAAATTGATATTAAAATAAAATTCTAGTTAACCTTTAAATCCCATAACACATTTTTAACTTATTTCAGAAAAAAATCTGACCCAAGTAAGAAATATGTGAGTCACTTGAGACACCTTCCTTTCCTGAAGGTTGTTAAATTATATACTGCAAAATCTCTAGAACAAATACACTCTTACTGACTTATTTTCTCCTTGTCTCCTACATGAACACTTTCCCTTCCAAGATGTCTCATATTACCTCTTTTCTTCACTGATGCTCAGGCATGCCCTGATCTTGTGTTCTTATTCCCATGCAAGTCTATCCAAATCCTACCCAAATTTCATGGACCTTCTCAAATGCATAACCTTCATGAAAGCAACCCTGCTTACTGTATTACTTTCTGAAACAATCATCTGGTATATATCATGTTCCAGATTGAAATATTATTCACCTTATGAGGTTCAGTTCAGTTCAGTCACTCAGTGGTGTCTGCCTCTTTACAACCCCATGAACTGCGGCATGCCAGGCTTCCCTGTTCATCATCAACTCCTGGAGCCTACTCAAACTCATATCCATTGCTTTGGTGATGCCATTCAACCATCTCCTCCTCAGTAATCCCCTTCTCCTCCTGCCTTCAATACCAGTTAACTTCTGACCAGTTAGCAATCAGGGAATGACAGTGCTCCCAAGCCTGAAGAGAAACCAGGGTTAGCCATGGGCATTAGACTGCTGTCACAATCTACTCTGAAAGATTCTGACAGTATCTGCTGGACATCAGGCAGTATAGATGTATACTTGGAAGATTTCCACTTTAGTGGTAACATCAGTCAGTTCACTTCAGTTGCTCTGTTGTGTCTGACTCTTTGAGATCCCATGGACTGCAGCATGGCTTCTCTGCCCATCACCAACTCCCTGAGCTTGTGCAAACTCATATTTATTGAGTCAGTGATGCCATCCAACCATCTCATCCTCTGTTGTCTCCTTCTCCTCCTGCCCTCAATCTTTGCCAGCATCAGGATCTTTTCCAATGAGTTAGTTCTTTGCACCAGGTGGCCAAAGTATTGGAGCTTCAGTCAGCATCAGTCCTTCCAATGAATATTCAGGAGTAATTTCCTTTAGGATGGACTGGTTGGATCTCCTTGCAGTCTAAGGGAGTCTCAAGAGTCTTCTCCAACACCACAGTTCAAAAGCATCAATTCTTCAGCACACAGATTTCTTTATGGCCCAACTCTCACATCTATACATGACTACTGGAAAAACCATAGCTTTGACTAGATGGACCTTTGTTGGCAAACTAATGTCTCTGCTTTTTAATATGCTGTCTAGGTTGGTCATTCTTAAGCAAGGTACAAATTGTCAAAGTTCCTTTTTATATTAAATAAACCATGTTTCAGATTTCGCTTCTTTCTCAAAACTGGTTTTACTAGTTTCAATTTGTAAATAGAGTTGCATGCTTATTAATGGCATTAAGTTTTTTTTATTGGAAACTCAAAGGCAGACATATCTCTCATTATCAGGTTTCCTGATTATGTTGACTTTGTGTGATCATGAACAAATGTCAAACTTTCAGGAGATAGGATTGCAAAAATGGCTTTCTGTGTCAAGAGTGCTGGTCAGTTATTTTGCAGACTCTCCTCAATTTTAGTTTGACATTTTCTCATGAGCACATTTGGGCTATAGATTTTTGGTAAAAACACAATAGAAATGATGTGATTCTTTCAATGTCCTTTGTTCTGAGATCCAGACTGCATAGAAAATTCCAAACAAATATCTTATCATTTTAGTGGCTAAAAGACTTTTCTTGTTTTTCTTGCTTAGCAAGTTTTTTTTTTTCTCTATAAAATCTGGATACCCACTATACTTTCCATATATAGTTACTGTGGTGATTAAGCAGGTGATATTTATAAAATATATAGGGCAGTACGTAGAGTAAGCTATCAATAAATAGTATGTGACATCAATATTAGTTGATAAAATAAAAATAGTTAACATTATTTTGAATCTACTATGCTTTTATTATTTAACCTATTTAAACCACTGAACAACTCTATCAATCATAAATTTACCACTTAAATACTACAGCAATGATGCAGGCAAGATCTATCAATGGATGGTAAATTTGGTGGATAAAAGTTTGAGAAGAAACAGGATATTTTCTTAGTCTCAATATATTTCCCTCCCAATACTTATTAACCACAAGGAGGAACAACAGTGACTTTATAATGGAGAAACCCAGCAGATACTACATGATCGAAGTTAACATGCCATAGCCTATCAACATCATGTACTGCCTAACATGTTGTAGTGATGAGAACAATCACTTGTGGCACTCTTACCCAAAACGGATAACCTAAAACCAGTTATGAGAAAACACCAGATATCAATCCATATTGATTGACATACTGCAAAGTATCTGGCCAATGATCTTCAAAAGTATCAAAGTCAAAAAAGATAATGAAAGACTGAAAAGCTGTTACAGATAGGAAGAAATTCAGGAAATGTGAAAACCAAATGCAGCATGGCATCCTAGTTAGATACTGAACCAGAAAATGAACAATACTGGAAAAAACTGGTAAATCTGTACAAAATCTACAGTCTACTTAATAGTACTGCACCAATGTTAATATTTTAGTTTCAATACATACTGTGGTCTTGTAAGACAAACATCAGAAACTCAGTGAAGAATATTTAAGAATTCCCTATTTTTTACTTATCTGTAAGTCTAAAATTATTTCAAAATAAAAAAGATTGAAAAGAAAAAATCCAGTAGATACCACCACAATGAGGGATGAAATATGAGGATGAAGGTATGAAGGTAAGGTAATGAAGTAAAGTATGTTGAGTTCACATGGCTAGCAAGTTTAAGAGATGACATGGCAATCCAGTCATCTGGACTATAAAGTATGTACCTTTAAACTATTATATACCACCTCTCAGTAACATGCATATACACTGATACATAATGATAACTTGGGGAGATTTTAACCTCCCACCCCAGGGTCTAACTCAATGGTTGAAAAAAAAATGTTTACCTTTATAATTTATTATTTTTATTATGCTAGTAATGCATATTGGCATAAGAGGTCTAGCTCAAAGATATGTAAAATTGCACCCTTTGCCTCCACTGTTTTCTCCCCACTTTTTTTTCCTCTTAAAACTCAACTGAAATACATTCAATACACTCAATGCACACACACATACCTATTCATTAATTTCATTTTGCTTCATCTCCATGCTTTAGAATATTATCTCTATGAATGCAGGAATTTTTGTTTACTTTTTCCCTAGTTTCTTGCACATAGTAAGCAATCAATTTCCCAAATAAATGAATGAATGAAAGAAGGATCTCCACTTTCACAGGAAAGGATGGATTCCAACAGGGATAGCCAGGGAGAACTTCACCGAGGAGAAGGTATTTAAGCAAAGATCTGAAGGAAGTCAGGGAGCAAGCCATGCATGTAACTGGAGAAAGAGAATCTGAATTAGGAACAGCAAATTAAAAAATCCTGTGTCAGCAGGCTGCCTTGCTTGTTCCAGAGCAGCACGGAGGCTACAGCAGTTAGGGCAGATGAAGCAGGCGGGAGAGGCAGTGAGAGATGCAGTGAGAAAAACAATGGGAGCCTCAGACACACAGGAGCTGCTGGATTGAGAAGAGTACTATGGATGAGATGGAAATCCAGTGGAGGATTGTGAGCAAACGAGTGACATTATCTGACTTAAATTTGAACAAGATCACTTTGCCTGCTGTGTATAAATTCCAGGAAGCAAAATGGAAGCAGGGAGACCAATTAAAAGCTTGTTCAAAAAACTGGGTAAAACACTGTGGTGCATGGACCAGTTTGGAAACAGCAGTTGTAAGAAGTGGTGTCGATATGTATGTATCTACACACAGTTTCCATGAATATTTAGTGTTCAAAAATCTGCAACAGTTTTCTACCGTGTCCCATAGGAAAAGTCTGAATTTCAAGGAAGTCTGGAATCTCTTTTTACTGACTCCATCCTAAAATATGTGTTTCTCTGGTGGTTCAGACAGTAAAGAATTTGCCTGCAGTGCAGGAGACCCGGGCCTGATCCCTGGGTTGGGAAGATCCCTTGGAGAAGGCAATGGCTACTCACTTCAGTATTCTTCCCTGGAGAATTCCATGACAGAGGAGCCTGGCAGGCTACAGTCCATGGGGTTGCTAAGAGTTGGACATGACTGAGTGACTAACACTTTCACTTTTGCATCCTAGAATATGCCTTCTGCAGATTTCTTCTTTAAGCAGTCGTGAAATTCTCACCTTCTCAAGCAGATTCTGCAACAACAGTCTGGATTTGTGTGTACCTAATAGTGTTACTCAAACATCATTTAAAATATAAACCACAGGATGGCATCATTCTTACCTTTCCCTATGGGGTTCAGATTTTAAAGCACAGTAGAAAACCAAATTTCTCCTGTATGAGAATGAAACTGGGAAGGAAATAAGGATGCAGGGCATCAGCTGTCTTATTTCTTAATATAAATCAATCAATAATTTAGTGACTTTTGACCGGGAAGTACAGTTTGCCTTTTATAAAGGTTATATAGGAATGACTGCATCAAAATATCCTGCTTCACTGAGCCTCACCTGGGACAACTGTTTTGTTTTGAATTAGCTTTTGGAAAATTGCTAAATTTCAAACATATTTTAGGAAGCATATTTTCAAACTAATGGTTGTGAGACTTGTACTCTTTACCCTGAGAAATTAGAAAGTCATCTTCCTTGAAAAATTATAGTCAAGGGACCAAAGAACACCTTCCTAGGAGAGTTTAGAAGCTGCCCTGTTGGGAGATTTAGAACTTTTTGACATCTTTTACTTGAAAATTCTTTCAGAGTTTAAACGTTAAAGAAAATCTGATGAAATGTTACAGTTGAACCCTCCCTCCATCTTTTTTTCTTATATTATAGGGAAGCATTATGACTATTTTTTGATATAAGTCACAGCCAGTCCTACTAGTCAACAGGAAAAAAGGGGGCTGTTTGTATGGAGACAATTTGAGGGACATTTTTCAAGGTCCCCTTCTACCTAAACTTTATTCCCCAACAGTTTTCATTTCAGTGGCATCTTAATACAACTCGTTTGTGTCTGTGTGTGTGTGAACTGCTACCAGTAAAATGTCTAAATCTTGACTAAGCTGGAGAAGCATGCTTATATTAGGTTAGCCAAAGATCTTATTGAAAAACCCAAATGAATTCTTTGGCCAAACCAATATATTAGCAGTTATTAACAGCTTTAATTAGTCAATTATAAGTATAAAGTTGAGGGCTATGTAAGGGAAGAAAGATACCAGGAGTAGATGAACATGTAAGAAAAAATTGGACAAGGAGGAGTGAATGTCTAGGACTCATGAAGGACATGGTGATCCAGGGAGCAGTAGAATAAATTAGAATTATGGAGAGCAAAGTGAGTGAAATCATCGTAGAGAGATTTTGGTAACACTCTAGGATAGTCCTCTACCACTTCCTTTAGAGCAGCTGAATCATTGTACTCTTAAAAGTTTTAGGAAATGGGAGCTTATCTGCTCATCCTTCCCACATGTCATTGAAATTGTTTTTTACCCTCTTTATGCCCAGCTACTATGCAACATTCATAGAGTACCCTAGAAAAGACCTTGAGGGAAAAAGGACAGTTTTTGAAGGTTGACTAAAAAATGTATGCCAATGGCTCAGTTGCTCATGTTAGAATTTATTGCTAAAAATAACATCAAGGGTTATGCTAAGAGTAAAAAATAAAATATAATATTATTTATCTCTGAAATAAAATATTAACAAATAAAATAGACAAATAAGTTAAACAACTCTTAATTTCCATAAGAAAAACTTTTCTAACTGGTTAATAACTAAATTAGTGATTCAGTGAAAATTTTGAGCTTATTGTGATTATTCAATGTGAATTTTTCATTATTGACTAACCATTACAAAAGCTTTATAATTCTCTGAATACATATGAGTAGAAATTTTACATTAGGAATACATAGCTCTTCAGTTCAGTTCAGTGGCTCAGTCATGTCTGAGTTTTTGTGACCCCATCGACTTCAGCACGTCATGCCTCCCTGTCCATCACTGACGCCCAGAGTTTACCCAAACTCATATCCATTGTGTCGGTGATGCCATCCAACCATCTCATCATCTGTCATCCCCTTCTCCTCCTGCCTTCTATCTTTTCCAGCATCAGGGTCTTTTCCTGAGTCAGCTTTTTGCATCAGGTGGTTAAAGTATTGGAGTCTCAGCTTCAACATCAGTCCTTCCAATGAACACCCAGGACTGATCTCCTTTAGGATGGACTGGGTGGATCTCCTTGCAGTCCAAGGGACTCTCAAGAGTCTTCTCCAACACCACAGTTCAAAAGCATCAATTCGGCGCTCAGCTTTCTTTATAGTCCAACTCTCACATCCATATATGATCACTGGAAAAACCATAGCCTTAACTAGATGGACCTTTTTTGGCAAAGTAATGTTTCTGCTTTTTAATTTGCTGCCTAGATTGGTCATAACTTTTCCTCCAAGGAGCAAGTGTCTTTCAATTTCATGACTGCAATCACCATCTGGAGTGATTTTGGAGCCCCCCAAAAGTAAAGTCTGCCACTGTTTCTGCTGTTTCCCTGCTATTTGCCATGAAGTGATGGGACCAGATGCCATGATTTTAGTTTTCTGAATGTTGAGCTTTAAGTCAACTTTTTCACTCTCCTCTTTCACTTTCATCAAGGGGCTCTTAGTTCTTCTTTGCTTTCTCCCATGAGGGTGGTGTCATCTGCATATCTCAGGTTATTGATATTTCTCCCAGCAATCTTGATTCCAGCTTGTGCTTCATCCAACCCAACATTTCTCAGGATGTACTCTACATATAAGTTAAATAAGCAGGGTGACAATATACAGCCTTGAAATATTCCTTTTCCTATTTGGAAACAATCTATTGTTCCATGCCCAGTTCTAACTGTTGCATCCTGACCTGCATACAGATTTCTCAAGAGGCAGGTCAGGTGGTCTGGTATTTACATCTCTTTCAGAATTTTCCACAGTTTGTTGTGATCCACACTGTCAAAGGCTTTGACATACTCAATAAAGCAGAAATAAATGTTTTTCTGGAACTCTCTTGCTTTTTCAACGATTCAGGGGATGTTGGCTATTTGATCTCTGGTTCTTCTGCCTTTTCTAAAACCAGCTTGAACATCTGGAAGTTCATAGTTCATGTATTGCTGAAGCCTGGCTTGGAGAATTTTGAGCATTACTTTGCTAGCATGTGAGATGAGTGCAATTGTGCGGAAGTTGAGCATTGTTTGGGATTGCCTTTCTTTGGGATTGGAATGAAAACTGACCTTTTCCAGTCCTGTAGCCACTGAGTTTTCCAAATTTGCTGGCATATTGAGTGAAGCATTTTTACAGCATCATCTTTTAGGATTTGAACTGGCTCAACTGGAATTCCATCACTTCCACTAACTTTGTTCGTAGTGATGCTTCCTAAGGCCCACTTGACTTCACATTCCAAGATGTCTGACTCTAGGTGAGTGATCACACCATCGTGATTATCTGGGTCGTGAAGATCTTTTTTGTACAGTTCTATGTATTTTTGCCACCTCTTCTTAATATCTTCTGCTTCTGTTAGATCCATACAATTTCTGTCCTTTATTGAGCCCATCTTTGCATGAAATGTTCCCTTGGTGTCTCTAATTTTCTTGAAGAGATCTCTAGTCTTTCCCATTCTATTGTTTTCCTCTATTTCTTGGCACTGATCGCTGAGGAAGGCTTTCTTGCTATTCTTTGGAACTCTGCATTCAAATGGGTATATTTTCCCTTTTCTCCTTTGCTTTTCACTTCCCTTCTTTTCACAGCTATCTGTAAGGTCTCTTCAAACAGCCATTTTGCTTTTTTGCATTTCCTTTTCTTGGGGATGGTGTTGTTCCCTGTCTCCTGCACAATGTTGGGAACCTCGGTCCATAATTCATCAGGCACTCTGTCTATCATATCTAGCCCCTTAAATCTATTTCTCATTTCCACTGTATAATCATAAGGGATTAATATTTAGGTCACACCCAAGTGGTCTAGTGGTTTCCCCCACTTTCTTCAATTTAAGTCTTGATTTGGCAATAAGGAGTTCATGATCTGAGCCACAGTCAGCTCCTGGTCTTGTTTTTACAGTAAGTTACAGTAAGTAACTGTACTTCCTACTAATTCCTCCTACATTTAGAGCATGAAAAACCATTAGCACAATTAAAAAAGGCTTTTGTGATGTCAGTAGCATTTTTCTATACCTAAGATTTAGTTACTAAGTCTTTTAATACTAGATATGTGGGATTCCTAATCTTGCCTTTTAAAAGTCTTTCTATTTAGATGTGATGTTTTAACAAGCAGAAAAAATGCCATATGATTAATTCCTGTGGTTTCACACATTAAAAACTGTTTTATTTTCCTTAGTGAAACTTTTTAAAGAGGATTGGATGGATAATTATTCTTCTCATGGCATATGCTCAGTATAAGCAGGTAAAACAGACATTAGTCTAGCAAGTCTCCCTACATTCTCCCTGGAACAAATTAATACATTCTCTCTCTTAATACTGTATATGGATTATGAAATAAGTAATCCTTAATGTAAAATACATATTTGTTTTATTCAAATAAAATTTCTCTACAATTTATAAAATGAACTTAATACATGATTACTCTTCCAGTTGTTATTTGTAAAGAAATCCACTCAATGAATAATCATATAATTAATTATAAAGTTCATACATATCCCATCATATCACATTCAGTCAGTACCAATACAGTATAATTAACCTGTTAAATGTATTTTTTTCTAAAAGCATATGGTTACTTAACATGGCTATGTCAGAAATATTCATTATCCTTTTACTTAAGTATATAATAGAAATGTAGTTATAGTAGACTGAAAAATGAACAAGGATGTCATCAGATCACTTGCCTATTTTTAATGGGTTGTAAGAAGATAGCAGACATACTTTATAGAACTGTATTTTGCAATATCAAATTTAGAAGCCTGATTTTCTGATTGTTCACAGTCATATTTCAAACCAGTTTAAATATAGCTCTAGATTAAATGACTGTGCTTTATATTTTGGACTTTGGTAACTGCTGTGCTATTTGCATCTTGTTTCCCTTGCCCAGAATTTATAGGCATTTTCAATATTTTTATGTCATACATTTATTTACAAGCAGATAAAACAATTAAAAGAAGAAAAGTGAACCTACATACAAAACAAATACACCCACAGACATAGAAAACAAACTAATGATTACCAAAGGGGAAAGGGTGGGGATGGGATAAATTAGGAGTCTGGGATTAACATATGCACACTACTTACATATAACATAAATAACAAGAACATACTGTATAGCACAGGAACTCTACTTAATATTTCATAGCAACCTACAAGGAAAAAGAATCTGAAAAAGAATATGCATATACATGGATAACAGAATGCATATCTGAAACTAACAAACATTGTAAATTAACTATACTTCAGTTAAAAAAATGGTTAATAAATATATTTCAAGAAAAAATGGTTAATATATAAAAGAAAAAATAAAAATAGAAGGGTCACAGTTTTATGTGGCCATCAGATCCTGAGTTCTTCTAATAAGGAAACTGGGATTCATTCTGTACTCAGAAACCCACTCCTCAAATGTCTGGGGATACATAATTCTGTTGGGAAGACAAGGGGGATGGAAATAGCAGTAACAGAGAAGCCCAATCAATCTCAGGCTTCAACACAAAGGTTCAAAACCTAGTTCTGCTCTGTAACCTGTGCAAATCACTGAGGAGGAGAAATAGCCAACCAACCTAGGGCACTAATGTGGGATTCCCGCATTCGAACCACTATGTCATTTAAACTTCACTAGAGACTTACTTTATGGATTAGGAAATGGAGGTTACTTTGCTTCCCCATGTCCACTCAAGCAGCTGAGTTGGGACTAACCTCAGGTCATCCACATCCAGAGCCCACACTCTTAAACAAATCTCTACCTTTAAACCTCAGTTTGTTGTTTTGTCACTAAGTCATGTCCGTTGTTTTGTGATCCCATGGACTGTAGCCCTCCAGGCAGCTCTGTCCATGGGATTTCCCAGGCAAGAATACTAGAGTGGATTGCCATTTCTTCTCCTCGGTTTACACTTGTACAAAATGATGCTGTGTTTGAGTATACTATACACTCTGCCTACTGTCATAATAAATTCAAGTATGGTTCAAAGGATGTCAAAAACCTTTCACATAATAAATTTAGGTAAGTGTTGACATTTGCTAAGGTGGTGGCAGTGTAGCTACTGTATAGTGTCTGGAATCATAAAATGAAGTTTTAGAGATTATCTTTTTTTTTTTTTTTTTTTTTTAAATTCAGATTTCTGAATCAAATCTGACATCTTCTTGAAAGTGAAGATACCTTCTAGGATCTCGACTATGTGAAAGTAAGTGAACTAATTTTGAAATATCAACTCTATTTGGTAATACAAAGAATTTAACTTTTGAAAAAAACTTAAGGAATACTTAGCATGCAATTAAGTTTTCAAAAAATATTCATTCAAATTAGCAAATTAAAAAAAAAACAATTTTAGGTTCCAATCCACATTTACAATAATGTTCTAGAGCAGAATTTATGTGGTTGATAGCCTGGCAGTCCCCTAGAGCTGTTGAGCTCCTATCTTCTTGACTCATATATAATATTGACAACCGTTTAACTGTCAACACTTCCACACTAGAGGACAGTTGGGTGAGACACAGAGGGCAGTGACCCTAGATTTATTTGTTAGACATAGTTTGCACACCTTTGGATAGGTCCCTAACCCTTGCTGAACCTCTATATTAACAGGTATAAAATGTTTTCTTTAAAGAAAGAGGCTGTTAGCATCTTGATATTCTAGGAACTACACAAGGCGGCCTTGGTTTGGGTCCTTAATGCATTGCTAAGGAGCTCACACATATATAGGTGGTGAGGGGAAGCTGGGGAAGGAAGGAGTAGCAATGAACCAGGTGTCAATGAACTGATTCTATGTATAAAAACAGTGATTGTACATGACATTATATTTTTAAATCAACAAATGATATTTTGATGTCCAAGATCTAGAACTGAATGATACCTGAATTGAATGATCTTCAGATCTTTGATAAAGATATTTACACCAATGATTCCAAGTTGTGCAGCTTTGTGTATTCTCTGTATTTTCTCATTACTTTCCCAAATCACTCTTTCTTTGTAAAACTGCTGTTATTTATACTAAATTTTCTTTGCATATGAATAATTTCCATAGAGAGCAGCCACATCTAGAAAACACTGTACTAACCAAAGAGAAAATATAGCTTTTCCAAGTTGTATTAATTTGCTTGCCTCTCAAGAGCTGCTTTGAAAAATGACATAAGACTGCCATAACTTAAATTGCATATAGGATTCAGATATACTACATGTAATTTCCTTGAACTTGGTTAAAAGTATAATTTGTTAAGCAAGTAGTATTTCATTTATTACTTTCAAGTACCTTGTTACTTTCAGTGAGAATCCTGAAAGTAATTCATGGGAAAGAAAACAAAGAGGCAAAGATTTTCTAAAGAAAGTTCAAATAAAATAATTTGGTTATAAAAAATAAAATTAGTTATTAAAAAAATTTCCATGCTTTAGAAAAAGTCACACATATACCTCCAAATCTAGATAATTAGGATAATTATTCATCCACAGAAATCATTTTTTCAGTCAGTTTCCAGATTGTTGCCCTTCATTTATTTAATAGCTCCCCACTATGACAGTGCTACTGCTCTTTTGAGTGTGGTGAGCCAGATGTTGGTTGAGTTATGGCACCACAACAGCCTTTAATAAACAGAAGCACATCCTAGATTAACATAAACATTTGCTTTTAATTTACAGATATATAAGACTTTCAAGTAAAATAAACAGCTCTGATTATCAACAAATAGGTTGAATTTTAAAGGCACAATAGCTAATGTAACTAGATTATTGAACTAGTTTTCTCAGGTGTGTTTATCTACTAACAATAGAACATCCACATGCCTTGAATAATTTACTATTAAATATTTCATCGGCTAAACCAACCATAAAATTGCTCCTATACTTACTATCAAATGACAACATTGATTTATAAAGACATATGAATTCAACTGGGGAGATAATTACTCCTAGGAATAAATATACTTTGACCTGCATGAACAAAATAAAATTTTAAATTTAAAATGAAAAATATTTTTATTTTACCATATTAACTTTCCATTGTGAAGCCTTATCTAGCTAGAAAAAGTGTCCTATGTATAACGGTTTCAAGCTTGTGTAGAAAAATAATTTGGGATGAGGACAGATAAATGCATACTAACTCATATAAATTTTACTTATTGTTCTTAACTTTTCAATTTTTAGTAAGATTTATAAAAATATCTTATATAATTGTGGCAGACAGTTCAGATCCAGGGATAGTTTCATGCGCATGTATCTGTACTGTCACAGAGGACTCTGTGTTTAGAAACTGGCTTAGTCAATGCTTCCTTGCCATCCATCTTGAAATTCTTTTAACATCTCAACAAGATGCCTCATGTTTTCTGCTTGCACTGGGCCATGCAAATTAGGTAGCTGGTATTGATCTGATATTCATTGCATCTGTGATTATAATATTGCCTGGATTAGTAAAAGAATTGCAATCAATCGAAATACTGTGAAAAACCACCTATTAGGTGTTTTGTGAGTCCCTTTTCTGGAAGAACTGCCCATTGAAGACTGGGTGCTATAAATCACACTGCTGCTTTGCAACCCTGACCAAAGCTAGTAGTTCTCTCCTCTCATTTTCCTAGATTTGACTCTTTCAGGTCTTCCTGGGATTAGATGTGATATCTCAGGAACAGTCTAATTAATTCTCTTTTACCTTAACCAACCCCATCCAGATGTCAGTTACATTCAACCAAATGAGATTTAAACAATATATCATTAAATAGGAATTTGATTAAAATAAATCATGAAAACTCATTAAACACAATATCATGCAAAACTGAGAATGAGAGTGAGCTATGAATAATGTCAGAAAAGACACAATGTAAACAATTTGCAAAACAATATGTTGTGCAACATATCCTTTCATTGTTGGATTTAAAAAAATACTTTAAATGTGAATAGATTTTAGAAGATATACTTTCAAGCTGTTAGCAGAAATGGTTACAGGAGGTGGATATATATATATAAAATAGGGACTGGCTATAGAAGAATTCCTAAATCTACCGGACAAATATTTGTTTACCCCAAATTATTTAAATAGTCTTACCAAAATTTTTCTTTTTTAATTAGAGAAAATTTAAGAGTGATATTCCTAACAAAATAAATGTTTACATTAACATGACTTCTCTTGTTGAGGGAGTTAATTCACATTTTGAAAAATATTTGGTCATTTTCCAAATAGATATTTTAAACTGTGATTTAGTAGAGTTAGTGAACTATGGCAATCATCTAAACAAATGTTTCTCTAGACCATTTTAATTACCTAGTTATTTCATATTTATAAATATTAATTCATATGTTTGACATTATTAAAATACAGACTCTTTAAGGTTATACATATGCCAAGAAAATCAGTTAAGTAAGTTTATTCTGTGATTAAATATAAAACTTAGTCCTTGCCTTCAAAAAACTTACAGTTTAGTGAACCAGACAGCAAGAAGGACATCATATTTTAACTCACATTATAAAATAGATGAAAAAGCTACTGGAAACTGCTGTAAGTTAGATGGCAGAGTCAATTCCCTGTTTTTGTCTCTTCATGCCCCTAAATGAGAATTACTTCTAACAGTTTCATGTAAATGATTGACTGACCAGGAAGCAAAATAAAGAAAGAAGTCTGTAGTAGGGGTATATTTAGAGAATTTTTTTGTTAATCTCAAAGTTAATTTGTTTATCTCAAAATAAAATGATGGTCTAACAAATAAGATTCATGAATTCTGCCATTCGAAATGATCTTGTAGTAATAAGTTAACTATTTACCTAATAAATTATCATTAGTGGTAAAGGTACTGCCCATATCAGCATGCACATTTTGTTATGAAAGTTGAAGTCTTAGTCATTTAGTTGTGTCTGACTCTTTGCGAGTCCGTGAACTGTAGCCCACCAGGTTCCTCTGTCCATGGAATTATTTAAGTAAGAATACTGCAGTGGGTAGAGCATTTTGTTATACTCTAAACATTTTGACTAATTTGTCCATAAAATGGCAACTGCCCCAAATTTTAGAGTATTATCATCATCATTTGGGAAAAGACCGTGATGCTGGGAAAGATTAAGGGCAGGAGGAAAACGGGGCAACAGAGAGAGAATTATGGGCTACACCTCATTGGATATAGTATTGATGAAGACGTAAGGCCTAAATACTAGATGAGTGAACATATTTTTCTCAAAAAATTCACACCATTTGCCAAGAAAGCAAAGAGATATCCTCTGTGATGATATCCTTTTCACATGTGCATAGCACACGTTTTTGAATCATTTGTCCAGAAATGATCATACTTCTAATTCATTTTTATGTCTAACAATTAAAATACTCCAAGTACATGCAAAAATGTTTGTGTGTTTCAATATTTTTATGTAGTTTTTCTCAGATCTCAGAGCTAACTTCTTATTGGGCCAAAAAACAGTTGTTGATTCTTTCTTCATGATTAAAAATAGAATCATCCCAAGTTATTTAAATGGGTATTTTAACGTTCACAGGCTTTTCTGTTAAGGTCCATCAAGATTTTTCATTGTCCTTAGTTGAGAGCTCGCATGTGATAAATCCTTTTATAATGAATAGTTTCTTTTACATAAAATTAAAGCCCCTACAACAACCTTCAGCAATTCTACCAAAGAGATATTCCTTAATAGTCCTTCATAAAGTTTGTCAATTATAAATCTCATTACAATTGTCTATCAAATTATACCATGTGTTATTAAGCGAAAGAATTTAAGGCTTAATCAAGGTAAAAGAATTATTTCAACTTCATGGCTGAGGTTGTTTTCAGCAGCTTTTCTGTAATTATGGGGGCTAAGGGAATTCAACCACAGTCAGTCCCCATTTACTTCCTACTTACGTGTGCTAATAAATTCCAATGTTAAGAAGAAGCATTTCTATCCAGGCATGTGAAACAAAGGTTTGAAAATCAGTCACATTTTTCACATTAAAATAGCCACCAAATTGCCAAAGTTAAATGAGTCAGGAATCTAAAACATCACTTCCATTAAATCCCCCTTTTGGCTGGGTGCTACAGTATATTATGTTGTCAGCAATGAACCAAAAGAGGTCACAGGTTATAAATATTCAGCCAGATAAATACAAAGAGAAAATATTTCCTATTGACTGGTACTTATACAAAATAAGTATAAGAGAGAAAAAAGACATGAAAAGAGCAGGTGAGAAAAAAAGATGTGTAGTTATGGTCACATGGCTCAGAACTCTCTTCAAAAGAATGTGCTGCAAGGTGGCTACGGGCTGACAGGACAGCCTCCAGCAGCTATTTTCCCACTTCCATCAGCTCAAACTGCCAAGGCCACATGTACACTGGATGGTTCCTGGCCACTAACTGGGAACAACACTGGTATAGAGCAGGCCCATTTCTACCTGTACCCAGGACTTCTCTACTGGGCAACCAGTGCTCAAAGACAGGTCCGACCAATACTTTCTTAGGCTCCACTGCAGCAGAAAGCTCCTCCTTCCCAATTCGTCCTTCTCTTCCTCTTGTCATGAGTGTCCAGTGTCAGGCATCAGTGACACATCCATCTGAGGGGTCTCCCATTGCTCCCTCCCCTCTTCATCTTTTACATTCATTTCTCCCATTAATCATTTGTATACCTAGACCCAAATTGATATCTGCTTTTCAGAGGCCGAAAGGTGACAAAGAAAGTAAGGTCAATGAAAGAAAATATCCAGTTTTTTCCTTGAAGAAAAATAAATATCTACTTTAACTACTTTTACTCCTTGCCACTTAAGGATAACAAGCAAGATCTATAATTTGAAGAAATGTTTTACTCTAATGAATAAATTAAAGAACAATTTTTTAGTGTTTCTTCCCTGCACCCTCCTTCCCTCCTTCCTTTCTTTCAGTTTTTAGGCAAAAACTGAAAAGGAAAACTTGGCAAGGAAATTTTATACAAAAATTTTATTCTCCTTATTGTAGATTTTAAAACTTGCAAATACTTTTCTGTAGTGTTCTTTGTAATGTCACTCATAGTGATTTTTTTTTAAATTAATTAATGTATTTTATTTGAAGGCTAAGTACTTTATAATATTGTGGTGGTTTTTTTGCCATATATTGACATGAACCAGCTATGGGTGTACATGTATTCCCCATTCCAAACCCCCCTCCCACCTTCCTCTCCATCCCATTCCACTGGGTTGTCCCAGTGCACCGACTTTGAATGCCCTGTTTTGTGCATTGAACTTGGATTGGTCATCTATTTCACATATGGTAATACACATGTTTCAGTGTTATTCTCTCAAATCATCTCACCCTCACCTTCTCTCACAGAGTCCAAAAGTATGTTCTTTATATCTTTGTCTCTTTTGCTATCTCGTGTATAGGGTCATCATTACTATCTTTCTAAATTTCATATATATGCGTTAATATACTGTATTGGTATTTTTCTTTCTGACTTTCTTCACTCTGTATAATAGGCTCCAGTTTCATCCACCTCATTAGAATTTATTCAAATGCATTCTTCTTAACAGCTGAGTAGTATTCCATTGTGTATATGCACCATAGCTTTCTTACCCATTTGTCTGCTGATGAACATCTAGGTTGCTTCCAAGTCCTAGCTATTGTAAAGTGAAAGTGAAGTCGCTCAGTTGTGTCCGACTCTTTGCGACCCCATGGACTGTAGCCTACCAGGCTCCTCCATCCATGGGATTTTCCAGGCAAGTGTCCTGGAGTGGGTTGCCATTTCCTTCTCCAGGGGATCTTTCTGACCCAGGAATCGAACCTGAGTCTCCCAAATTGTAGGCAGGCACTTTACCCTCTAAGCCACCAGGGAAATCAGCTATTGTAAACAGGGCTACAATGAACATTGGGGTACACATGTCTCTTTTAATTCTTGTTTCCTCAGTGTGTATGCCCAGTAGTGGGATTGTTGGGTTGTATGGCAGTTCTATTTTCAGTTTTTTAGGAATCTCCACACTGTTCACCATAGTGGTTGTACTAGTTTGCATTCCCACCAACAGTGTAAGAGGGTTCCCTTTTCTCCACACCCTCCCCAGCATTTATTGTTTTTAGACTTTTTGATAGCAGCCATTCTGACCTGCATGAGATGATACCTCACTGTGGTTTTGATTTGCATTTCTCTGATAATAAGTGATGTTGAGCATCTTTTCAAGTGTTTGTTAGCCATCTGTATGTCTTCTTTGGAGAAATGTCTGTTTAGTTCTTTGACCCATTTTTTGATTGGGTCATTTATTTTCTAGTATTGAGCTGCATGAGCTGTTTTGTTTATTTTTGAGACTAATTCTTTGTCAGTTGCTTCATTTACTATTATTTTCTCCCACTCTGAAGGCTCTCTTTTTACCTTGCTTACAGTTTCCTTCATTGTGCAAAAGCTTTTAAGTTTAATTAGGTCCCATTTGTTTATTTTTGCTTTTATTTCCATTATTCTTGGAGGTGGGTCATGGAGGATCTTGCTGTGATTTATGCCAGAGAGTGTTTTGCCTATGTTTTTCTCTAGGAGTCTTATAGTTTCTGGTCTTAAGTTTAGATCTTTAATTCATTTTGAGTTTATTTTTGTGTATGGTGTTAGAAAGTGTTCTAGTTTCATTCTTTTACAGGCGGTAGACCAGTTCTCCCAGCACCAGTTGGTAAAGAGATTGTCTTTTCTCCATTGTATGTTTTTGCCTCATTTGTCAAAGATAAGGTGTCCATAGGTGCATGGATTTATCTCTTGGTTTTCAATTTTGTTCCAATGATCTATATTTCTATCTTTGTGCCAGTACCATACTGTCTTGATGACTGTTGCTTTGTAGTATAGTCTGAAGTCAGGCAGGTTGATTCCTCCAGTTCCATGCTTCTTTCTCAAGATTGCTTTGGCTATTCGAGGTTTTTTTGTATTTCCATACAAATTGTGAAATTATTTGTTCTGCTGCTGCTGCTAAGTTGTTTCAGTCATTTGTTCTAGTTCTGTGAAAAATACCGTTGGTAGCTCAATAGGGATTGCATTGAATCTATAGATTGCTTGAGTAGTATACTCATTTTCACTATATTGATTCTTCCAATTCATGAACATGGCCTATTTCTCCATCTATTTGTGTCATCTTTGATTTCTTTCATCAGTATTTTGCAGTTTTCTATATATAGGTCTTTTGTTTCTTTAGGTAGACTTATACTTAAGTATTTTATTCTTTTCATTACACTGGTGAATGGGATTGTTTCTTTAATTTCTCTTTCTGTTTTCTCACTGTTAGTGTATAGGAATGCAAGGGATTTCTGTGTATTGATTTTGTATCCTGCAACCTTACTATATTCATTGTTTAGCTATAGAAATTTTCTGGTGGTGTCTTTAGGGTTTTCTATGTAGAGGATCATGTCATCTGCAAACAGTGAGAGTTTTACTTCTTCTTTTCCAATCTGGATTCCTCTTATTTCTTTTTCTTCTCTGATTGCTGTGGCTAAAACTTCCAAAACTATGTTGAATAGTAGTGGTGATAGTGGGCACCCTTGTCTTGTTCCTGACTTTAGGAGAAATGCTTTCAATTTTTCACCATAGAGGATAATGCTTGCTATGAGTTTATCATATATGGCTTTTATTATGTTGAGGTATGTTGCTTCTATGCCTGTTTTCTGGAAAGTTTTTTATCATAAATGGGTGTTGAATTTTGTCAAAGGCTGTCTCTGCATCTATTGAGATAATCATATGGTTTTTATCTTTCAATTTGTCAATGTGGTGTATCACATTGATTGATTTGTGATTATTGAAGAATCCTTGCATCCCTGTGATAAAATCCATTTGGTCATGATGTATGATCTTTTAAATATGTTGTCGGATTCTGTTTGCTAGGATTTTGTTGAGGATTTTTGCATCTATGTTCATCAGTGATATTGACCTGTAGTTTTCTTTTTTTGGCATCTTTGTCTGGTTTTGGTATTACAGTGATGGTGGCCCCATACAATGAGTTTTGGGGTTTCCCTTCTTCTGCAATTTTCTGGAAGAGTTTGAGTAGGACAGGTGTTACCTCTTCTCTAAAATTTTGGTAGAATTCACTTGTGAAGCCATCTGGTTCCTGGGCTTTTGTCTGTTGGAAGATTTTTTATTACAGCTTTGATTTCTGTGCTTGTGATGGGTCTGTTAAGATTTTCTATTTTTCCCAGGTTCAGTTTTAGAAGGTTTTACTTTTCTAAGAATCTGTCCATTTCTTCCAAGTAGTCCATTTTATTGGTGTATAGTTTCTGATCGTAATCTCTTATGATCCTTTGTATTTCTGTGTTGTCTGTTGTGATTTCTCCATTTTTATTTCTAATGTTGTTGATTTGATTCTTCTCCCTTTTTTTCTTGATGAGTCTGGCTAATGTTTGTGTATTTTATTTATCTTCTCAAAGAACCAGATTTTAGTTTTGTTGATTTTTTATAGAGTCTTATTTGTTTCCCTTTCATTTATTTCTGCCCTAGTTTTTATGATTTCTTTCCTTCTACTAACCCTGGGGTTCTTCATTTCTTCTTTTTCTAGTTGCTTGAGGTGTAAAATTAGGTTATTTATTTGATTTTTCTCTTGTTTCTTGAGGTAAGCTTGTACTGCTACGAACTTTTCCCTTAACACTGTTTTTACTGAATCCCATAAGTTTTGGGTTGTCGTGTTTTCATTTTCATTTGTTTCTACACATATTTTGGTTTCCTTTGTGATTTCTTCCATGATTTGTTGGTTATTCAGAAGCGTGTTGTTTAGCCTCCATGTGTTTGTATTTTCATAGCCTTTTCCCTGTAGTTGACATCTAATCTTATCACACTGTGATCAGAAAAGATGCTTGAAATGATTTCAATTTTTTTGAATTTACCGAAGTTAGATTTATGGCCCAAGATGGGATGCATCCTGGAGAATGTTCTGTGTGCACTTGAGAAAAAGGTGAAATTCATTGTTTGGGGGTGAAATGTCCTAAAGATATCAATTAGGTCTAACTGCTCCGTTGTGTCTTTTAAAGTTTGTGTTTCCTTGCTAATTTTCTGTTTGGTTGATCTATCCATAGGTGTGAGTGGAGTATTAAAGTCTCCCACTATTATTGTGTTGTTGTTAATTTACCCTTTCATACTTGTTAGCATTTGCCTTACCTATTGAGGTGCTCCTATGTTCAGTGCACATATATTTATAATTGTTATCTCTTCTCTTGTACTGACCCTATGATCATTACGTAGTGTCCTTCTTTATCTCTCTTCACGGCCTTTATTTCAAAGTCTATTTTATCTGATATGAGTATTGCTACTCCTGTTTTCTTTTGATCTCCATTTGCATGAAATATTTTTTTTCCAGCCTTTCGCCTTCAGTCTGTATGTGTCCCTTTGTGTGAGGTGGGTCTCTTGTAGACAGCATATATAGCGAGCTTGCTTGTGTATCCATTCAGCCAATCTTTGTCTTTTGCTTGGGGCATTCAACCCATTCACATTTAAGGCAATTACTGATAACTATGATCCTGTTGCCATTTACTTTGTTGTTTTGGGTTCCCGTTTATACAACCTTTCTGTGTTTCCTTTCTAGAGAAGATCCTTTAGCATTTGTTGAAGAACTGGTTTGGTGTTGCTGAATTCTCTAAGCTTTTGCTTGTCTGCAAAGCTTTTGATTTCTCTTGCATATTTGAATGAGATCCTTGCTGGGTATAGTAATCTGGGTTGTAGGTTTTCCTCTTTCATCACTCTAAGTATATCCTGCCATTCCCTTCTGGCCTGAAGAGTTTCTATTGAAAGATCAGCTGTTATCCTCCTGGGGGTCCCCTTGTATGTTATTTGTTGCTTTTCCCTTGCTGCTTTTAATATTTGCTCTTTGTGTTTGATCTTCATTAGTTTGATTAATATGTATCTTGGGGTGTTTCATCTTGAGTTTATCCTGTTTGGGACTCTCTGGGTTTCTTGGACTTGGGTGGCTATTTCCTTCCCCATTTTAGGGACGTTTTCAGCTATTATCTCCTCAAGTATTTTCTCATGCCCTTTCTTTCTGTCTTCTTCTGGGATTTCTATGATTCAAATGTTTGGGTGTTTAAAATTGCCCCAGAGGTCTCTGAAGTTATTTTAATTCTTTTAAAACATTTCTTTTAATTCTTTTTTCTTTCTTCCCCTCTGCTTAATTTATTTCCACTATTCTATCTTCCACCTTACTTATCCTATCTTCTGCCTCAGTTTTTCTACTGTTGGTTCCCTCCAGGGTGCTTTTGATCATAGTTATTGCATTATCCATTATTGATTGACTCTTCTTTATCTCTTCTAGGTCCTTGTTAAACATTTCTTGCATCTCTCAAGCCTTGTCTCCAGGCTATTTACCTGTAACTCCATTTTGTTTTTAAGATTTTGGATCATCTTTACTATCACTATTCTGAATTCTTTTTTAGGTAGACTCCCTATCTCCTCCTTTTTTGGTTGGTTTGGTGGGCATTTATCATATTCCTTTACCTGCTGATTATTTCTCTGCCTTTCGTTTTGTTTAGATTGCTATGTTTGGGGTGCCCTTTCTGTAGGCTGAAAGTTTGTGGTTCGTCTTTATTGTGGAGCCTACTCCCTGTGGGTGGGATTTGACTATTCTGGCTTGCCAAACTTTCCTGGTTAGGGGAGACTGTGTCTGTTTTCTGGTGGATATAGCTGGATCTTTTCTCTCTTGAGTGCAATCAAGTGTCCAGTAGTGAGTTTTGGGGTATCTATGAGTTTGGTGTGACTTTGGGCAGCCTGTCTTTTAATGCTCAGAGCTGAGTTCCTGCTTTGTTGGAGAATTAGAATGGTATGTCTTGCTCTGGAACTTGTTGGCTCTTGGGCAGAGCTTGATTTCAGTGTAGGTATGGAGGCTTTTGGCTGAGCTCTTGTCTATTAATATTTCCTAGAATCAGGAGTTCTCTGGTGTTCTCAAGTTTGGAGTTAAGCCTTCTGCCACTGACTTTCAGTCCTATTCTTACAGTAGCTTCAAGACTTCTCCATCCATACAGCACAGGTGATAAAACATCTAGGTTAATGGTGAAACAATTCTCCACAGCGAGGGACAGCCAGAGAGGTTCACAGAGTTACATGGAGAGGAGAAGAACGAGGAGGGAGATAGAGACCAGGAGGAGAAGATGGGAAGTCATAAGGGGAGAGAGCAATCTACGTGGTAATCAATTCTCTATGTGCTCTCCACAGTCTGGAACACCCAGAGGGATTCACAGAGTGACATAGAGAAGAGCAAGGAGGGAGAGAGAGACCAGGAGAAGAGGATGGAGTCAAAAGGGGAGAGACCAATCTAGCCTGTAGTCAGGTCCCTAAGTGCTCGCCACAGCCTGAAACACCCAGAGAGATTCACAGAGTTAAGTAGAGAGGAGAAGGGGGAGGGAAGAGATAGAGGTGACCTGGGGGAGAAAAGGGAGAGCCAAAAGGGAAGAGAGAAATTAAGCCAGTAATCACACCCCTAAGTGAAAATGGATACTGAAAATTAGGTTCTGAATGGTACAAAATTGATAACAAATACCAAAAAGCGGATAAAAAATTCTATAGCAGAGGTTAGACTCTCTCTCTCTCTCTATATATATATATATATATATATATATAGAAAATACAAAATCAATCACAAAAATTATAAAAAATATAGATATGAAATTTGCTCTAAAAATAGGGTCTTGTTTTGCAAGGTAATAGTAGCTTATAAAATTGAAAATTAAAGGAGTAATAAATAATTTAAATTTAAAAAAATTTAAAAGTGATAATAGTAAAAATATATCTAGGAATTCATCTGGAGCTCTTGTGGGCAGTGTGGGGTCAGTTCAGTTTCAGATAGCTCCTTGTTCCAGCTTGTACTTGTTCTCAAGGTCTATAGGCCCTCTCCAATGCTTAATGTTAACTACAGGGTTTTAATCTGTTGTACCTGCCACTTCCAGAGCAGTTCCCTCTTTTTTTATTTTGGCTTCCTCTGTTTGCAGGTCTCTCCAGTGTCTAATTTCTGCCCTGACACAAGGGGGTGATGGTGGTCACTTATTTAGGTTCACTTGTTCAGTTGTGTTGTGGGGAGGAAGGAACACCGCAAACAAATATGGCTGGCGTGGGTGGGGAGTGCTCGCAGTGAATGGACCACGCTGGGTCCCCCCCCTCCCCCCCCCCCGCTCACAGCAGCATGTGCTTTCCGCGTCTACACTGCTCAGGCTCCAGGGTGCTCTGCAGGGGCACTGTCCAAAGCAGGCCCTGTGTTTCATGCACTTCCCAGGTCTAAGCCGCTCACGTTCATGTTCTCGGGTACTCCACAAGGGCACAGGCTTGGTTGGGCATGCGTTTTGTGCCCTTCCCAGGTCCTAGCAGCTCAGGCGACCAGGTGCTTGGCAAGTGCACTGTCCCAGGTGGAGCCTGCATCTTAATCACCTCCCCAGTCCTGGTCACTTGTTTTCACAGGTGCGCCGGGAGAGCACCGCCTCAGGTGTGCCACGTCTCCTCTGGGGAGTTGATCTCAGGCTGTGAGCCCCCTTGCAGATGTCAGCTGTCCAGGATCCCAGGAAGATGTGGTTAGCAACTGAGAGCCTGCTCACATTTTGGTGAAGGATGCCGGTCTCTGGGGCTGAGACTGGAGCAGCCCCTTGCCTCCCTCTGTCACACACCTGCCTCACTGTCCCCGATGGCGGGGAGGGGCCTGTAGGCAGCAGACCAGCTCTCCTTTGGTATTCGCTCAATCCTTTGTTCTGTGACCAGGTTGTGAATTACAGCCTTTCATGGGAAAGTTTTTTTTTTTGTTTCCCTCTCTGCTGATCCCACAGTTTGGGTTGCTATCTCATGTTAGCTCCCTCAGTTTGACCTCAGGGTATTCAGTCCCGGTCCTTACCCTAAGGAGTGATCCTGTAGCCTGCGCCTCCCTAACCAGCCCTCACTTGCTGGTGGCAGATGCGAGCATCTGGGCAACTTCTCCACTGGCAGTTGTGGTTAGGTGCCTACTCTGTGGGGGGTTTTTTGTTTGTTTGTTTTTTTCCTCCCAGTTATGTTGCTCTCTGAGATTCCAAAATTCCCCACAGACCGGCCTGTGAGAGGGTTTCCTACTGTTTGGAAATTTCTCCTCCTTCACGACTCCCTCCCCAGGATGGGTCTCCATCCCTAACTCTTTTGTCTCTCTTTCTGTCTTTTATATTTTGTCCTACCTCCTTTAGAAGAGAATGGGCTGCCTTTCCAGGTGCCTGGTGTCCTCTGCCAGCATTCAGAAGTTGTTTTGTGGAAGTTGTTCAGCATTCAAATGATCTTTTGATGAATTGGTGGGGGAGAAATTGGTCTCCCCGTCCTATTACCCTGCCACCTTGGGACCACCCCTTCATGGTGTTAAGTTTGATGGACTATTTATAAGTAGGCACACAACCAAACAAAGTAAGGTTGCTACTACTAATGTAATCTAATGAAACCCATCACTACTGGGTAATGACGAAGATGCAGTCATTCTTAAAGACATCTTTAGGAAGTTTCCACTCAGGGCTTTCTATTGGTATGATAGTACATGGTAACACAAAACTACTCAAGGTAACATTATTATTTATCAGGGTCCCATACACATATTCTTCATGTAGGTAAGACCACATGCCAGCTGAAGTATGCTATTAAAATTCTGTCTTGTATTTGTATATCTGCTCTTTTATTTTAAATTAATAGAAACAATATATAATATTAATGATTAGCATGTTCACAATAAGCCATAGCATTATTTGAATTATTCTATGGAGGCTTCCACTATCTACCTATCTTAATTGTATGAGCGACTTTCAGACTATAGTCAGATCACCACAAAGATAAAATAATTGCATGTCAGAACAAAAACATTTAATATAGAGAGTACTGATTAGCTTAATTGTAATTGTATTCTTTTCTGACCAGAAAGCAAAATCCATGAAGACTGGTAACTTGGTAAAATTTTGAGATTATTTTAACACCTTTTAGTAACAAAATAAAATCAACATTATTATCCATGCAAATTATCATTAATATATGAGGAAACTAAGTATATGCTTAGATGTCTAAGGATGCTGATGTTGTGCCTACCATGTTCAGGTGGTGGTAGTGATGTGGTTTAGTTTAGGAAGTTTCTAAACTTCCTAATGTTGATAAAATCAACATTTGATTTGTTCACTATTTGTTCATTTTAATTTCAATGTCCAGAATCCTCTAATTCTTACGGACATTTCCATTCTAATCTCCAAATGTTGTCCAACACTGCTTCAAGTGTGGCCACTCCATTTGTTACACTCCAAACCATGTCCTCTGTTCAGAGGTCTGGCAATCTATTGAAATTCATCTATCTTTCATGTCTTGAGCAATATAACTTTCTGATAATCACAGATGAAGGAGATGAGCCTCCCCAGTTAACATGATCACTTTAATTTTGGAAATTTGTGTCTTCCTAAACTCTTTAGATATACAGATGACACCACCCTTATGGCAGAAAGTGAAGAGGAACTAAAAAGTCTCAGTGAAAGTGAAAGAGGAGAGTGAAAAAGTTGGCTTAAACTCAACATTCAGAAAACTAAGATCATCGCATCTGGTCCCATCACTTCATGGCAAATAGATGGGGAAACAGTGGAAACAGTGATAGACTTTATTTTTCTGGGCTCCAAAATCACTGCAGATGGTGACTGCAGACATGAAATTAAAAGACGCTTACTCCTTGGAAGGAAAGTTATGACCAACCTAGACAGCATATTAAAAAGCAGAGACATTACTTTGCCAACAAATGTCCATCTAGTCAAGGCTATGGTTTTTCCAGTGGTCATGTATGGATGTGAGTTGGACTGTGAAGAAAGTTGAACGCCAAAAATTTGATGCCTTTGAACTGTGGTGTTGGAGAAGGCTCTTGAGAGAGTCCCTTGGACTGCAAGGAGATCCAATCAGTCCATCCTAAAGAGATCAGTCCTCAGTGTTCATTGGAAGTACTGATGCTGAAGCTGAAACTCCAATACTTTGGCCACCTCATGCGGAGTTGACTCATTTGAAAAGACCCTGATGCTGGGAGGGATTGGGGGAAGGAGGACAAGGGGATGACAGAGGATGAGATGGCTGAATGGCATCACCGACTCGATGGACATGAGTCTGAGTAAACTCTGGGAGTTTGTGATGGACAGGGAGGCCTGGCATGCTGTGATTCATGGGGTCACAAAGAGTTGGACACGACTGAGTGACTGAACTGAACTGATTGAAACTCTAGACAGAGCAAAGGGTAAATTTCCTTAATAATCACTCTCTTTTCTAATCACTGATTATTCACAATTATGTTATCTCCATTGTTGGACTTACTGTTTGACATATAGTACTACCCACTTGAGCAAATTTTTAAGATTTGAGAAGCTCTGAACATGGTGGGCTTCCCAGGTAGCTCAGTGGTAAAGAATCACCAGCCAAATAGGAGATGCAGGTTCAGTCCCTGGGTTCGGAAGATCCCTTGGAGAAGGAAATGGCCACCCACTCTGGTATTCTTGCCTAGGAAATTCCATGGACAGAGGAGCCTGGCAGGTGATAGCATGCGGGGCTGCAAAGAGTTGGACATGACTTAGCGACTAAACCACGTCACCACCACCACCTGAACATGGTAGGCACAACATCAGTATCCTTAGACACCTAAAAATAAACTTATTTTCCTCATATATTAATGACAATTTGCATGGATAATAAATTCTAGTTTCTCCCTCACCTGTTTTTAGGATTTTGAAAACAGACTTCATTTTTCTCCTTGTACCCACTGTTAAAGACGAACTGTCCAAAGTCCACTTATTCTTTTATCCCCATAAAAAAGAAAAATTATAGATGACTTTCCATATTCTTGGGGTTGTAACACTTTCCAAGGGCCCATATAAGTGCTAGGATTTTCTCAGTTATGTGGCTCATTTCAGAGATCCTTTCAATATGAAAACATATGCTTTTCTTCAAGGAAAGAAAAGTTTTCTTATTTCTTTGATTTTTCCCTACTTCTATCTTTTGTTCTGTTTCCATCTGTAACTCTTTAGGAAGATATGGAAAGGTTTCATTCTCTTTAGAAACGTAGGCAGCATTTTTTGACTCTACCTACCAGATTATTCAATTGGTCTATAGTCATTTAACTTCTAATAGCTAGCCCTTTAATGGATTTTTAAAAACTTTTTGATCTATTTTTAATATTCCCCAAACTTTTGCTTCTTCTCTGGTTGTTCCTTTTTTTCAGAAGCCTGGTCTTGTTTTCAGAATCAGCATCCTCTATAATCCCTCTGAGAACACTAATCAAAATTTCTTTCCTTTGTTCCCTAAATTATCTGTTCTCTTCCATGTCATTTGTTCTGATTGTCTATATTTGGTCTTTCTATTTCATGCTGTTAATTTCCCAAATTGTGCTGATCCTTGGTTTCCTATACATACTATTAGATAGACAGCAAAGGTTCCCCTGCAGTTGTGTAGTCTTCCTGTCTCACATAAAATCATCTTTCTCAGTGGCGGGCTAACGACACTCAAATATGTTACTTTCAGACTTTGCTCTGTCTGTGCAGCACAAACCCTCCCAAATTCTCACTGGACAATTCCCAGGATAGGCCTAACCAGTTCCTGTGTGACTCCATCTGTAAGTACAGTGAAGATTAATTCATTTGTACATGCTTTCTCTTTCTAATGCTATACACAAAAAGCTCTTAACTACTTGATTAAATCCCCACTATGTTCTTCTTTGTCTTCATTTTATAGTCATCGGAATACAAACACTTACATTTTTCCTCTTATTTTCTCGATTTCCCCCCAATGCTTTGCTCACCAATCTGTACCCACTCTCCTGAACTCATTGCCTACCTACATTCTGTTTCTCTGAGCTAACTGATTTTCTCATCCCTAAAATGTTAGGTTTCACCCAGCACTACTAATCAAATCTGATCACTCACCAACCTTCACTATCTGCTTTCTGTGTTTTTTTGCTATTTACTGTGATGATGGATCAAGTATCTGCCATTGATCAAAGGTGGAGGAAGAGACCTTGTCTGTTAAGTGTGTAAATAGATCTCTGGTCTAGTTGGAGGATCTATTTCCCTGGATCATCTATCCACAACCTGGGGCATCCTACTTGAGTAGCCATTTCTTATACACCTCACACCCCTCCAACAAACTTTTCTCCATGTCTTCATTCACCACTTTCCTTAGCTTCTCTATCAGCTTTGTTTGCATCTTGAATATCTTTTTGAATTCCAATCTATAATGGGAGCCAAGCACCATTTTCTGCTGCTGTGTATTGGAGGCAGCAGATTCGTGGAGAAGAGCAGAAGGAAAACAAGAGAAGGTGGGAGGACTTTTTTGATTCTCAGCAACAGAGGCAATAATTTGCAAGTATTAAAACACTGATTTTGTTTTGACCTGAAAGCATGTTCCCTTTCAACCTTCCAAAGGCAAATTCTAATCAGATAGTGTATTATTTAAAAAGGAACAGATAGGGTCCACCTAGAACAAAAAGGTCATTGGTCAGTTTTGAGTTCTGAGGCTGAATTTCTCTACAGCTTTAGTTTGGTAGTGGCTAGCAATGCCAAAAAACACTCATAGACAAGTCTCTAAATTACTTTAATATTTAAAATGTTATATTCAAGCCTGGAGAATTCAGATTATGGGTTTTATTCCATAGTGCTGCAAGATGGCTATGACTTATGTGATGGCTGATCCAGGAGGTCTAGCTTCTAGGACACTAGCAGGATATCACACAAAGGAAATTAAAAAACAAAAACAAAAACAAAAAACCTCCTTCCCTCTTGAGGGGCTCATGAAGAAGAAGAGTCGAGTAGGAAAAATAAGGAACTATAGATTGGGATTTTCAAGTTGAGATCAAATTAACCACAAGAAAACTTAGACACATCTATAATAATTAATGGTGTGTTTCTTTGAGAGAAGAGTCAGAGGTCTGCAGAACCCCCACCACAGCCCCTGGCTTCCTGCATATTTTCAGCTTTAGTAATCATGCCATGTGCAAAAAGGCATGGGAGAAACAGCCAAAAGAAAGTCTTTAAAAGCCAAACATAATTACATTGAGGCAGGGCTTTTGGACTTCTGTGATGTGTGCAAGGAAACTAGGAGTTCCAACATGGAACACTGTGGAGAAACTTGTGAGGACCAATGGGTAAGCATGGGCCTGAATGGACTGTGAACAAAGAAGCCAATTTATTTAAGGACATTATGGAAGGAGGCAAACAGTTAGGACTATAGCTCTCAACATCTGATGCTAGGACACTGAAACTTGAGATCGCTCCTACTTTAACTGCAGCAGACACCTCAGTAGATTCAAAAGACCCCAACATTAATTCAGTAACCTCCTTCACTCCCCTTCATTAGATGGTTACATAAACTCCTGCCATATATTCATTGGCATCATCTAGAAAGGAGCACAGGACAGTTTAAATACTGAGCACACACCTGGGAAATTCAAGTAGAAGGTGAATTACCTGAAAAGTTCATTTAAATTAGTAAATGTATATTATCATGCATTTATTTAACACATGTATTTGGAACCTACCGTGTATTCAGTAAGTATATTAGACCCAGCAATGGAATCTGAGTCTCCTGCACTGCAGGCAGATCCTTTGCTGTCTGAGCTACCATGGAAGCCCAAATAAGAAATAGATTGAGCCATGGGGTGGGTGGAATTCTCCATTCTTACAAAGCTTTCATTCTACTGAAATTATTGGTTCACACTAACTTTGCCAGGATTAAACCAAACATATTTCCCCTGAGAACTGTAGAATTTTTTTTTTCCATTGTAAGGTCTTTAGTAGTTTCCTGATGCCCTTGGCCCTTTTGGGCCCTTTGTAGGTCTCAAGGACAATTTGTGTGTGTGCATGCTCACTCACTGAATCATATCTGACTCTTTGTAACTCCGTGGACTGCAGCCTGCAGGCTTCTCTGTCCTTGGGACTTCCCAGGTAAGAATACTAGAGTGAGTAGCTATTTCATTCTCCAGGGGATCTTCTCGACCCAGGGATTGAACCCATGTCTCCTGCATTGCAGGGAGATTCTTTACCACTGAGCCACCTGGGAAGCCCCCCAAAGGCAATGTAGGGCCCTGTATATGTGAGCTAATGCAAAGACCAGGTTGTCAAACCCAGCTGACACAAGAGTCAGATATTTTATCCACTGTCAAGTTTTACTAATAATGTCAAGAATACAAGTAATCAAGACCAGATGAAGAAGGGAGAAGTCTGGACACACTAGGTCACAGGTGCCTTCATCACACATCAGTCACACAACTGGGCTCTGTGGCCCAGAATAACACATGAGGTCTTTAATAAGATGCACATGTCTACCTCTCATATGATGCCCCTCACATGCATCATAGGTTATCAAACAGCTCCATTTTAAACCCAGATATTTTCACAGCCTACAGGACACCGTTTGAAGTCATATTTCAAAAATCCATAGATTCTATATTTGTTTACCATAAGCAATCCTAAACCAAGGAACACCTGCTAATAGAATTCAATAGATAAAATTCTACTCCTGGTAAATACTGGTTTATTTTTGAGCAGGTGTACTATTAGTATGTTTACTAGAAGATTAGGCCAGGTACCTGCTTGTTTTCTTTGCCAGGAGCATCCCCAGCCTCCACTCCTAAAGGCTAGAAAGGGATCCCAGGCCAGGGATTTAACTCCATTCTTTTCAATATGTCAAATAACCTTTGAGGAATCATTGCTACAGCCTTAGGCTCATCTAGTTACCCACTTTCTTCTGCCACTTTCATGTCCATGCTGATGGGGTATTTTGATGTGGCTGAAGTGAAGAATAGATATTTCCTAAGGACCGATGACTCCCTAACACTGTGCTCCCTCAGTTAAATTTGGTCACCTCTACACCACCCAACTGGAGGTGGTGTAGGATGAGGAAGGATGGGAGCTTTGACTTCTGATATCCTTGCTCTTCCTCACTCTCTCTTTTAAATCCCAATATCACACCAAAACTTAAGACCAACTTTCCTCTCTTTATACTTTATGTAAAAATTGATGCTTTCAGTTCAGTTCAGTCACTCAGTCGTGTCCAACACTTTGCAACCCCATGATGCCAGGCCTCCCTGTCCATCACCAACTCCCAGAGTCCACCCAAATCCATGTCCATTGAGTCAGTGATGCCACCCAACCATCTTATCCTCTGTCATCCCCTTCTCCTCTTGCCCTCAATCTTTTGCAGCATCAGGGTCTTTTCAAATGAGTCAGCTCTTGGCATCAGGTGGCCAAAGTATTGGAGTTTCAGCTTCAGCATAAGTCCTTCCAATGAACACCCAGAACTGATCTCCTTTAGGATGGACTGATTGGATCTCCTTGCAGTCCAAGGGACTCTCAAGAGTCTTCTCCAACACCACAGTTCAAAAGCATCAATTTTTTGGGCTCAGCTTTCTTTATAGTTCAACTCTCACATCCATACATGACCACTGGAAAAACCACAGCCTTGACTAGATGGGCCTTTGTTGACAAAGTAATGACTCTGCTTTTTAATATGCTGTCTAGGTTGGTCATAACTTTCCTTCCAAGGAGTAAGCGTCTTTTAATTTCATGGCTGCAATCACCATCTGCAGTGATTTTGGAGCCCAGAAATATAAAGTCAGCCACTGGGTCCACTGTTTTGCCATCTATCTGCCATGAAGTGATGTGACCGGATGCCATGATATAATGTATTCTTAATACATTAAAACAGAGATAAAGGGATTTATTGATTTTTAAAATTTCATGACAAAACACCATTTTCCTATATTCCTTAAGAGTCAAGAAATTCATCCTATGATTAAAATTTAATTCAAGGCCTGGTTTATCAACTCAGTGATGTAAGGATCACTATACTAAGACTCTCTAACTTTGCTCTCTTTTCCTTCTCCTCATAGCCAATGGATGAATGCTTGAGCTCCAGATAGCACATTGGGGCTCCAGGCATAAACAATGATAAAAAGAGACACGCCAATCCTATTTTCCCATTTCACAAGAAAGGGAGCAGGATGCTGCTTCTATCTCATAAACCTGAAATATGTTATACAGTAAAGACAAGCAAGAAAAATAAGTATTTTGCCTGGAATAAGAAATAGCGTTTCTCTGAACAAAATGATACTTCAGTAAGTAAACAAGACAGAGGAAACAATATTTCTTAAAATTTACTTTGCCACAGACCTAAAATATTCATTTCTACTACATCACACATGCACACATATGCATATATACTAACACAATTTCTCATAAGTGAGCTACAGTCTTTGCATTTATATAATTTAGATTTATTTAAATATCATTATACTGCTCTATATAAGTCATGTAGGTTATTTCTCTGAATTTTTCTCTCATAAATTATATAATCATGCATCTCACAACTTTTTTTTTTTTGCAAATTGAGTTCACCAGAAAACAAATTCTGAGAAAGAACTGAGCATGTTGGATGTTTATTACGGGTGGCTCAGACAGTAAAGAATTTGTTGTAATGCAGAAGACCCAGGTTTGATCTCTGGGTTGGGAAGATCCCCTGGAAAAGAGAGTGGCTACCCACTCCAGGATTCTTGCCTGAGAAATCTCATGAACAGAGGAGCCTGCTGGCTAGAGTCCATGGGGTTGCAAAGAGTTGTACACAACTGAGCAACTAGTCATGCTGGGATCAACATCTGTTGAAGAAAGGGGAGAGAAGCAGGGCTCAGTGGTTACAGCCGCAGTGGATCCCTCAGGGAAGGGCAGTTGGTGCTAGAATGGGCCTCCAAAGTTGTACTGAGTTCGGGGAAGATGCCTGGCCCTTTGAACCATCATTTTCACAATTCACTGACTGAGTGATGTGGTGTTCAGCGGCCAGAATCCAGAAGGGCTGACAGTTGAAAGGTGCCTATTGACACTCACAGCAGGAAAGACAACTCTTCCTCAGCTGCACTAAAGGGAAATCTGAGTGGTGCATTTTCTCTCTGGTATTTTAGTCAGACATACTTTTCTAGAATACAGATACCAAAGAGGTATATGTATGTATGCTTCTTTGGTTGTGTCTGGCTCGTAGCAACCCCATGGACTGTAGCCCACCAGGCTCCTTTGTCCATGAGGATTCTCCAGGCAAGAATATTGGAGTGGTTTGCCACGCACTCCTCCAGCGGATCTTCCCAACCCAGGAATCGAACCAAGGTCTCCCACATTGAAGGCAGACTTTTTTTTACCATCTGAGCCACCA
This sequence comes from Muntiacus reevesi, assembly GCF_963930625.1. NCBI lineage: Eukaryota > Metazoa > Chordata > Mammalia > Artiodactyla > Cervidae > Muntiacus > Muntiacus reevesi. The sequence goes on along the minus strand of NC_089254.1, from coordinate 35,440,241 downwards.
GGGAAGCCCACCAAAGAGGTAGAAGTGTGTATTTAGTAATATTTTAACTACTCAAATAGTTAAATTCGATTAGTTGAATAGATTTGAGTAGTTAAATTATTACTAAATACACACATTTAAAATGATCCCTGAAATAATCATTGTACTATTGAAATCTGTGAAGGACTTAATTTACTACAATAGGCTACTTTTGTGCTTTAAACTCTGAAGCTTTAACTGTGCCTGTACATCCAAAAGCTGAACATGATGCCTTTAAATAAGTGGTCTATTTATCTATCTTAATACACATGGTCATAAAATGCTGTCAGCCATTCAAAGAAAAATTCTGTGTTTTTACACTTAATAATGAACAAGAAATGTGTTTAGAATAAGTTATATTTACATTCATGGCATCCTCTATATAGAGTAGCTTGCTACGTTATAACTCATTGGCACTGTCAAAAAGTGATAAATGGAAAGGGAAGCTTTTCTTTATGTAACAGATATGCTTCTGGGTTGATACTATTATCATATCATTTATTTCTCTATGGAATTTCAGGTAATGTACTAATATTCTTATACTGTGCTTTTGAAGGATTCAATACTAATCTGTATAGTTTTCATGCCAACTTCATTTAGACAGCTCTACATGCGTGTAAAAGCAAAGTCATGTTTCATTACCTAAGAGGAGCACTAGAAAAACTTTGTTGTTCTTAATGAAAACTTTATTGATTCAATTTGATATTTTGATTAAGAACAAAGGTCAAGATGGTCATTATTCTCCCTAGGAAATACTTGGAAAGAAATACGAAATGTTTCACTTATTATTAAAAAATTACAGGTAAGAACAGAAAAAGACAATCAAATATTTGAATGTTCAAGTTGGATACTGGTGTTACCGAAAAAAAATCTAAAATATAAGCGGTTTCTTTTGGGGATGGCAGTATGGATCAAGGAAGAACCAGAGTAGGGTGATTTCCTAACCCTTATGACTTGTGGTCCCTCTACAGGCTGCTATCAAGAAGCCCCCTTCTACACTACAGGCTGACATCCAGATAAGCAGCAGTGGAAATTGCTAAAGGAACTCTCACATATTACATTGAATGACTGATAATAATAATTAAAAAATCCTTCTTATTTCTTCTCAAAAGGCATAATATTAACTTTAAAACTAAGGAAAGGCACTAAATTATCTCTTATTTTTAATTTAAGGACGCTTAAAATATTGAACTATATTTGATGCTATATTACAAACATCTTAAGAAGAAATGAATTGTGGTACAAATAATAAATATAGATTACATGACTGGGAAACTTCATTTCCAAAATCATCTCTGAGAAAGAAACTGCTTTATAGTTAAGCCCTATACAGCCTCTCACTGTAGAAGAATTTTTCATATATCTATATTACTTTAAAGTACTGCTTGAGAATGATACATTAGCCTGCAATGACTTTTTGCTGTTTTTAGTCACTAAGTAATGTCCAATTATTTTGTGTCCCCATGGACTGTAGCCCGCTAGGCTCCTCTGTCTATGGGATTTCCCAGGCAAGAATATCAGAGTGGGTTGCAGGCACCTTCCTTAGGGGATCTTTCAGAACCAGGGATCGAACCTACGTCTCCTGCGTTGAAGTTGAATTCTTTACTGCTGAGTCACCAGGGAAGCTTCAGTGACCTTAGCTGATGTATTTTGAATGCTTATTGAGGACATCTGGTGGATTAAGAGAAAGAGAGTCAAGTAGAGGTTTTATCACAGATCAAGTAATTTTAAGCATTATGATCTCACATTACAAGTGATGGATATTAAAAAGTCCTTTTAAAGATCCTTTCTAAAGCCATGTCTTAAGTAATATGTTCTAGAAGTTTCAATACATACTCGCAGGAAACAATGTTAAAACCAAAACCCAAGATACCCTAAAGTTATATGAATAAGTAATTGGGTTGGTATAAAATTTCCAATAATTATAATTCTATGCTGATTCAAAAAGTGCTCAATTTAAACAATTTAGGCAGCCAGAAGTACGGGCAGTAGTGTTTCAGAAATTGTTAGATGAGTTCAAAAGTGATTCTAGTTATTACCAAAGGTATCAGTGTCAAAGCTGTGTGTGAAGACTTTAGTTTCATAAAGAACGGAAATAGAAATAATGTCATTTGAAAAGTGTTACATATATAAATAGGATTTTAAATGTATTTGTAAAAGTGAAAAATAATTTTATCTAGATCCACAAGAATTTATAACATAACATTTTTGGGGGTTGTCAAATTAGAAAAATGTGGCATTAACTTATACCTGGTATCATCTTATAAATGAACACAATATTCAAAATTAGTTGAGGACATCCCTGATGCAGTGCAGTCATTAAGAATCCAGCGGCCAATGCAGGGGACATGGGTTGATCCCTGCTCCAGGAAAGCAGCACATGCCTCAGGGCAACTAAGCCTGTGTGGATAACTGCTGAAGCTCAGGCCCTAGCGCCCATGCTCTGCAACGAGAGAGGCCACCGCAACATAAAGCCGGCTCACCACACTAAAGAGTAGCCCGGGCTTGCCACAACTAGAAAGAGGCCGTGCAGCAACAAAGATCCAGTGCAACCTAAAGTAAACAGACTGAATAATTTAATTTAAAATAAAGTTAGTTGAACAAAATTCATAGGCAAGTCCTTTCTAAAGATTTTTAACTTTGAATTTCAACTACACTTTCCCTTGAGGTAAAACAGCACATATACATAGCCATATTTCTCTATGAAAAAACTTATTCTATATCAATGACAAATTGCCTTTAAAGCTTGTATTTAATTTAAGCAAATTACTCCATTCTTGAGTACAAAAATAAATTTGTATCATAAAACTGATTAAGAGGATTTTTATTAAAAAATAAAAAGTTTACTTTAGAAAATAGCTTTTTTTTTAAAGTAAAGGAAGAGATACAATTTATGATCATAACATGACCTGCATCTTTAAGCTAAGACATTCAAATATCCAGATACAAGCCCTTTTTTGATTGTTTTGTGTCATAACCTCTTGGTGGACTTCTAAAAATGATATGAGCAATTTTTTTCAGGTAGTAATTACAAATGAGCTATCATATAACTCCATGCTATTGTTAACTTTGAAAAATCAGATAATTCAGAACATGGAGCACAACCTGCTGAATCACACTTTATCTCTTTTAAATCAGTCCTTAGAAAATAGACTCTCAGCATAGAGTATTTCTGGGAAAGAGATCAGAGAGCAGTTAGCTGGCAGAAATTCTGAATTTTTTTTGAGTTGAAGAATTATTTTTATATGTCCCTCTCTTAAATCAGGGGTTGATTTCGATGCCTGAAGATATTTCAGAGACTATAAAGTATGTGAAGTGTTATGATTATTACTGAGGAGACACTGGCTTAGAGAATCCCATCATATAGTATATAAGAAATGTCAAGAAACCCTGCTTTTTATTCAAACTGTTTCAGAATACTTGCTTCTTAAAAAAGGTGGATTACTGGGTACCATTTCAGACCAAAAACTAGAGGCAGATACGGAATTTTAAAAGCTGCTGGAGTAATCCTTATGTATTCTGATGTATGAACACCATCAGTCCAAAGAATGACATAGTGACCTAATTTATATAGGAGTCCTGAATAATAGATAAACCTATGCTGATCTCTGTGGAGGAGTATGAAATGGGTCATTGTGAAACAAGACATCTAGATAGATACGCTATGTGTCACTTTATTTTGGAGTGAGCTGTTTAAAAATGAAAGGTATACTTCAGCATTCTGATTAGGCAAAAGGAAGGAAAATATAGCAGATAACTGTAGCAGTGGAACACATAATATCAGTTAGGATTTATTACCAGAAGGAAAAGACTGACTATGAGAAAAAATACTGAAATCATTTACAAGACCTGGTAGATGATACCTTGGATACCAAGGACCTAAGGGAAGTGTCTTGGAAAGTGCACAAGATCTGATGTGACAGTCCCAAGAAGACAGTCCCAGATACTTCTGGGAGAGAAAGCATCTTGGAAGATACCATATTTCTTGGAAATGCATTGGTGAAGGGGCAAAAAGAGGTTGAATGTAAAGAAAGTTCTCAAATAAATAATACCAAAAAATCAGAAGAGAAAAAAACATTAAATGCACCATTTAAAAGAAAATGTCCTATTCTATAAAAATAGAAGAAAATTAATCCAGAAACTATGTAACTTGCAAAGTCTGTCACAACCCCTTGCCCATAAGATGATCAAATGTTACTGTACAGAAAAACAGAACACAATTCAAACAAACAGGAAACTACTTCAATAGCATTCATTCCAAGTAGCTACTAAAAATATAAATATATATAAAAGATTTACTGTCTATTATATAATTTTATATTTTATGATGCTTTATAAACTATATTTATGTATAATGTTATATAATTATATATATATGATCCAAATTTTTCAGCAGATGAAAACACACAAATACACATACACAGACAAACTTATATGACAATACATAGGCTCTAAAATAAATATCGAAGGCCATCAGTAAGAACAAAGTCAAGGAATTTTACTACCTGAGATCAAGGCATATACATAATGCAGTTTCTCTAAGGAGAAATAGATCAATGAAACAGGATAGAGTTCAGAAAGAAATGTATACATGTGTTATCTTCTGATCTATAACATTACCATTGAAACACTTGGTGAAAAGATGGTCTTTTCAATAAAAGGAACTGATATCTGAATGAGGAAAAAAAATCAATCTTGACTCCTACCTTACACAGTAACCAAAAAAATAAATAAATAAGCAAATAAATCACATAGCTTACATGTGAAGGGAAAAGACATTAATCATTTCAAGAAAAAAAAAGAGAATATGTGCATGATTTTAGTGAAAAGAAAGATGTTCCAAGGAGGAGACAGAAAGCACAAACCATGAAAAGATTGATAAACTGAACCTCACAAATATTAAGAAATTTTGTTACCAGAAGCATTATCAAGAGAGTGAAAACCTTCCAAATACCTCTATCTGACAAGGGTTCATATTCAGATTTAAAGAATTCCTACAAATGAGTGAGAAAATAAGTATCCACCATCAACAACAGTAATAAACAGTTAAAAGACATGAATAGTCACTTCACAAAAGAGAATTCTCTGAATGGTCAATAAGCACATAGAGTCCTACTCATTCTTCTTTGGTTGCCGCTAAGTTCTGCCTGACTCTTTAGGACCCATGGACTGTATCCCGCCAGGCTCCTCTGTCCATGGAATTCTTCAGGCAAGAATACTGGAGTGGGTAGCCATTTCATTCTCCAGGGGATCTTCCTGACCCAGGGATTGAACCCACATATCCTGCTTGGCAGGTGGATTTTTCACCACTGAGCCACCTGGGAAGCCTCTAAGCCACAGTGTGATGCCACCAAGCATTGAACAGGGTGGCTGAATTAGAATAGAAACATTTATATGAATGTTCATAGAAGTACTGTTTTTGTTTTTGTTTTAATTATTTATTTGGCTGTGCCAGGCCTAAGTTGCAGCACATGGGATCTCTGATCTTTGCTGTGTCATGTAGGTAGGATCTTTTTAAACTGTGGCAGGCAAACTCTTAATTGCAGCATGTAGGCTCTATTTCCCTGACCAGGGATGGAACCTGGGACCCCTGCAGTGGGAGCAAGAAGTCCCAATCACTGGACCACCAGGGAAGCCCAGAAGCACTGTTTCTAACTCTAAAAAGTACTTTAAAAAATGAACAGGAAAAACTATATTCATTCAATAGATTATTATAAGGCAATTATAATAACTGAACTAGTTCTACATGTATCAACATGTACACATTATATCTGGTGGTAATGGTGGAAACCCAGTGGCAAAATTTTGTATACTACTTGAAATCCTATATCTGTTGCATGATTACACTCATGTGGTAGCTTACAAAAATATATATTAGAATTATAGAAAAAACTTAGGGGAAAGCAAAAAGGGAAAATGATGGGAGAAGAGACTTTAGCTACATCTATAGGATGGCACCACCGGCTCGATGGGCATGAGTTTGAGTAAACTCAGGGAGTTGGTGATGGACAGGGAGGCCTGGCGTGCTGCGATTCATGGGGTCGCAAAGAGTCAGACACGACTGAGCGACTGAACTGAACTGACTGATAGTCTCTTACTTCTGAGAGGGTAACAGGCAGGAAGGCCAGGGATCTCCAAATGGAGAAAATAGGCTGCAAGTGTCAAACATTTTTTTTTAAACCTCTCTCTTAAGTGGCAGGAGGAAACCAACTAATGATATATTTTTTTTCCCCTTCTCTATTCAAATTTAAAAAGAGGTTTCTCTTAAAATACTGTGTTGCCTTAAAGATACCTGGTTCCACCTGAAGTTAACTTTTTCTCAACTCTTGAGTTAACCAATGCATCTTTCTTATGGAGATGTTTGTCTTAAGCTGTGTTAATGTACTACTATGAATTTACCCCAGACTCTGCTTCAAGTGGGTTCCGCCTAATGGCTCAGAACCTACTTGACAAACCAGTATGTTATACTCAGACATCGGTCCCCTAATCTACGTAAACAAAATTATTTGTATGGTAATCTGCCTTGCTACAAGATTCAAGTCAGTTGTTTTATGGCCCAGGATGACTTGTCTGGTGCCAAGATTATTCCAAAATACATCTTATGGATGAGGGGCCTGGTGCCATTCTCTGAGTTTTAAGACATTCCTTTCATTCATTAACAGACTGTTAGTAACTACATAACATCCAGCTAAAAACTAGCAGGTGGGTATTCTTTCTGCCCCCTTCTGATGTTTATGTCAGAAGCCTTCTCTATCTCCTTTATACTTTAATAAAACTTTATTACACAAAAGCTCTGAGCGATCAAGCTTCATCTCTGGCCCCGGAATGAATTCTTCTCCTCTGGAGGCCAAGAATCCCAGCATCTTTTTATGGTTCAGCAACAACCTTTCACTTCCATAAAAGAAATTAAACAAGAAAACAATAAAGAAAACATTGAAAAACAGTAATAGCTTAATTTTAGAGGTTGGTGCATAATGCATTGTTTTTACATTATTTTATGTACTCGTTTGCATTATTTTATGTATTTGATTTTTTCACAACAGTTAACTGTCAAACCAAGAAATACAGACAGAAAAACAGTTAAAAAACGGACTGTCAACTTTATGTTATGAAATATCTGAAATTTAGCTGACAAATTTCAGCTGATACATAAGATTTAACAAAAATGAAGTAAATTACAGTGAAAAATATGGTTAATTATGGTGAAAAGCCACACAATCAGTAAGCGCCCAAGATAAGAACACATTTTAAAAGCCAATGTTCTGGAGAGAATGAAATACCAGTTGGAAGGGAACTGTATGTTCTGGATAAGATAGTGAGACATCACAAAGAGACAAACCCCCAAATATTACATCAACATTCATTATATGAACAGGATGATTGAAAATGGCCAGATTCCTGAAGCTAGTCCAGAGATGTTCATATTAAGCCAAAATCTGGTGTGATCATTTTGAAATTTCACTATTTTAAGTTTCAAAAACCAAGCATCATTTTAAGAGAACATTGAATTTATAGTCCTAAGTATTCCTGCCTGACAACTGCAAGAGACATTATTTCCACTATATCATATGAAAATATTGCATGTATTACATGCACATGTGGTGATCTTGGAGGTCTGCTGTAATCCATTTTATGAGGTAGTCATTTTTCTTTAAGAAAACCTCCCACTATGAAATGATCTTTTAACACAGCTGACATCTTTGGTTCTTAATACTGGCTGCACAATTGAACTTCCTGGGGAAACATGAATATATATATATATATATATACACACATATATATTTCATTTTCATAATATTTACAATTTTTACAATTTAGATAATTTTCATAATACCCCCACACCTACCACACACCTGCATGAACTACATATACTCAGTACACACATACCCACTGCAACCAGCACACACATCCTCCTAAAAGAATTGTAGTATAATTTTGGCTAAATGTGTATCTAGCATTTATATTATTATGAAAATAAATGTTCTTATTTGACAAGTTATTGCTTCTAAATTATCATTTTTTATTTGGGTGTATATTCACATAGGTAAGTTTCTAAGATGCTTAATGACTTTTGGCTGCCTATTTATAATTAAGAGTTGTACTTTAGAATATGGAGTGGAAGCTCTGTATGCATGGACAGATTTGTCAAACATGGCTTCGCTGTAGAAAATAACTGGATTATATTGGAGAATACCACAATAACAGTATCTTTAAATATTTTCTGTTACACTTCTTTGAGAATAATTCTCACATCTCCTGTTGAGAGGGTAAAAACCTAGCTTCTGAGGCTCTGGGGTCCAATAAATGGATAGAGTTGTTAAACTGATCAGCAGAAGAAAGCTATTCAATTTCATTACTCATCAGGGGAAAGAAAATTAAAATTATGATGTGATATGACCATATGTATCAGATAATAGCATATGTTGGTGAAGATGAGAAACAACTGAAATTCTCATGAATACTGATGGGAGTATGAATTTACACAACCACATTAGAGAGAGGTTTAGCAACATCTACTAAAGTGGAATATATGCATACCCTATGATTCTACAATTCCACTCAAAAGCATCTATACTTTCATACATATTTCAGTTAAGATTAAATGTACATGAATCTTACAAACCTAATGTTCTGGGGGGAAGAAAAAAACAGGACCAGACAAACCTAATGTTCTGCAAAAAAAAAAAAAAAAAAAAACCCAGAAAAAATATATACTAATTCCATTTATGTAAAGTACAAAAGTGGGCAAAGCTAATCTGTGATGTTAGAAGTCAGAATACTAGCTTTTTTTAAGAGAGGAAGAGGAAGTGGGTGAGAGCACAAGGTGGAGTTTCTGAGGAGCTAGTCATGCTCTCAATTTTTCTGTTTTGTTTTGGATTTCAGAGCTATCTACTTAAGTGTATCCAATGACAAACAGAAGTTCTCACTCTCCCAGCTAACAATTGACTGTCCAATAGCAGTGGGATCATATAACCACCAAAAATGGTTTGAAACTTGTTGATTATAAATTCCACACTTTCCCCCAAACTTTGCATATAAGATCACCTTCTGCTCTGATCAGAGATATTTTTCCTTCATAAAAACAATCAATAAATTAAACAATATTTTTATTTTAGATATTGAGTGGTGGTCTTGTTTGTTTAGATACTGAGTGGTGGTCTTTGATTCTGTAACAATAGAGATTACCATACAATAATTTTTAAAATTCAAGAGGTCATCTACCTCTGACCAAGATGAAGGGATAGGGACTAGGTTTATGCTATTGTCTTAAATAACCAAAAAGCAGAAAAAAATATACAAATCACTAGGTGTCAAGATGTTAGACATTAGACAGTGAAAGACAGAGAACATTTAGAAGAGGTAAACAAACAGATCCCTAGGACAGGCTTCCCTAGCTTACTGCCTTAAAAGAGTTTCCAGATCATGAGAAAGAAAAGAAAAACCCAGGGAGATAGTGATTTGAGGAGATGGAGCAAATGATCTCCATGTTTTAGAAGCACCCAACTGTCCTATAATAATTGTTAAGGACAGGTCAGGATGTTTAAGAATAAATGAATTAATAGGTATAAAACATACAAAATACAGCCTGATTAATAAAAATTTTCAGCACAAGCTCTTACTATCAGTAATTCTTCAGTTCAGTTCAGTCGCTCAGTCGTGTTTGACTCTTTGTGACCCCATGCACTGCAGCACTCCAGGCCTCCCCGTCCATCACAAATCCCCAGAGCTTACTCAAACTCATGTCCATTGAGTCAATGATGCCATCCATCCATCTCATCCTTTGCTGTCCCCTTCTCCTCCTGCCTTCAATACCAGTTAACTACTTATCAGTTAGCAATCAGGGAATGACAATGATCCCAAGCCTGAAGAGAAACCAGGGTTAGCCATGGGCATTAGACTGCTGTCACAATCTACTATGAAAGATTCTGACAGTGTCTGCTGGACAACAGGCAGTATAGATGTATACTTGGGAGATTTCCACTTTAGTGGTAACAAGACATTAGTCAGTTCACTTCAGTTGCTCTGTTGTGTCCGACTCTGAGATCCCATGGACTGTAGCATGGCTTCCCTGTCCATCACCAGCTCCCAGAGCTTGTGCAAACTCATGTTCATTGAGTCAGTGATGCCATCCAACCATCTCATCCTCTCTCATCCCCTTATCCTCATGCCTTAAATCTTTCCCAGCATCAGGGTCTATCCCAATGCGTCAGTTCTTTGCATCAAGTGGCCAAAGTATTGGAGCTTCAGCTTCAGCATCAGTCCTTCCAATGAATATTCAGGAGTGATGTCCTTTAGGATGGACTGGTTGGATCTCCTTGCAGTCCAAGGACTGTCAAGAGTCTTCTCCAATACTACAATTCAAAAGCATCAATTCTTCGGTGCTCGGCTTTCTTTATAGTCCAACTCTCACATCCATACATGGCTACTGGAAAAACCACAGCTTTAACTAGATGGACCTTTGTCGGTAATCTTTGCTTTTTAATACTGCTGTCTAGGCTTCTTGCAGATTTTCTTCCAAGGAGCAAGTGTCTTTTAATTTCATGGCTGCAATCACCATCTGCAGTGATTTTGGACCCCAAGAAAATAAAGTCTGTCACTGTTTCCATTGCTTCTCCATCTGTTTGCCATGATCTTCATTTTTTGAATATTGAGTTTTAAGCCATCTTTTCACTCTCTTCTTTCACTTTTATCAAGAAGCTCTTTAGTTCCTCTTCACTTTCTGACATATGGGTGGTGTCATCTTCATTTCTGAGGCTATTGGTATTTCTCCAAGCAATTTTGATTCCAGCTTGTCCTTCATACAGTCTAGCATTTTGCATGATATAATTTGCATATAAGTTAAATAAGCAGGGTGACAATATACAGCCTTGACATACTCCTTTCTCAATTTGGAACCAGTCTGTTGTTCCATGTCCGGTTCTAACTGTTGCTTCTTGACTTGCATACAGGTTTCTCAGGAGGCAGGTAAGGTAGTCTGGTATTCCCATCTCTTTAAGAATTGTCCACAGTTTGTCGTGATCCACACAATCAAAGGATCTAGCATAGTCAATGAAGCAGAAGTAGATGTTTTCAGGGAAAATTCTTGCATACTCTGTGACAAACAGACGTTGGCAATTTGATCTCTGGTTCCTCTGCCTTTTCTCAAGCCAGCTTGAACATCTGGAAGTTCTCCGTTCACATAGCATTGAAGTCTCACTTTGAGAATTTTGAGCATTAATTTACTAGCATGTGAGATGAGTGCAATTGTGAGGTAGTTTGAACATTCTTTGGCATTACCTTTCTTTGGGATTGGAATGAATACTGACCTTTCCAAGTCCTGTGGCCACTGGTGAGTTTTCCAAATTTTCTGGCATATTGAGTGTACCATTTTCACAGCATCATCTTTTAGGATTTGAAATAGCTTAGCTGGAATTCCATCACCTCCACTAGCTTTGTTGGTCGTGATACTTCCTAAGGCCCAATTGACTTTGCAATCCAGCATATCTGGCTCTAGTTGAGTGGCTAGAGCCACTCAACTATTTGGGTCATTAAGATCTTTTTTGTATAGTTCTTCTGTGTATTCTTGCCACCTCTTCTTAATATCTTCTGCTCTTGTTAGGTCCATACCATTTCTGTCCTTTATTGTGCCCATCTTTGCATGAAATGTTCTCTTGGTATCTCTAATTTTCTTGAAGAGATCTCTAGTCTTTCCCATTCTATTGTTTTCCTCTATTTCTTTGCATTGATCACTGAGGAAATTTTCTTATGTCTCCTTTCTATTCTTTGGAACTCTGCATTCAGATGGACGTGTCTTTCCTTTTCTGTTTTGCCTTTCACTAAGTCATGGCATAGTGACTTGCTAAATGTGTTCTATACAAACTCAGATTATCTATGATTTACTGTCAAAATTCTTCATGGAAACAATATTAGTGAATTAAGTGTAACATATCTTCAATAGCCTGACACTATTTAGAAGACAAAATACATGCCAGTGTTCAGAAGAAAACATTTCTTTTTTTAATGATAATGGATGCCAGTTTCCTTCCTGCTTTCTTTTGTCTTGACAAAAGAATTGGGCAAAATTGTGTGGAAATCACTTAGCTGCATTACATAGCCATATAGAAACATGCTTCTATCTAGAAACACTGGAACCTTTTGAACTTCATCCTGAAAACTTGCTGGACAGAATGGGTTAGTTGGCAGAGAAAACCCAAATGTTATACTTATTTTGGCATCTAAGTGAAATACAAAGATTTTGCTGGTTATATTAATACAATTTCAAACTGTAAGCAGAGTTGAACGCTTTTGACAAGAAATCTTTATCATTAGATTTCTCAGGAATCAAGATAGAGTACTTATTAGTGTAAAGAACAGAACCAAGCGTGGAGCCAAGACAGACTTTAATGTTCATCTCTCCCCAGGAGATGACCAGATGGCTGTTTAATACTTTAGCCTGGCACTGCTACCACTTATCAACTGTTTAGATTTTTAATTTCAAGCTGAATGGTAATTCCCTGCTTCAACATAAGGGGTTATTTTTAATTATTACACTCATATATAATCTTCAGTTTTCCTATGTCCAAAAGTTACCAGAAGATTTTCATGAAATGGTTTTTGTGAAAGTTAAGAAATTTTTAAGATAATAATGCAACAATCACAGGAAAAGTATAAAAAGTGTGTATCTTCATATTTATATTTTTGCAGCTAAAATTATATTTAAAACTAATTCATGTGAAATGTATATTTTTTGTTTGCTGGAGCTATTACTATGTCCTGGAGTGTGGCTCCTTTTAACTGTTTTAATAAATGCAATTAATCACTGAAAGAAAAGTGAAAGTGAAAGTCACTCAGTCGTGTCCGACTCTGCGACCCCATGGACTATACAGTCCATAGAATTCTCCAGGCCAGAATACTGCAGTGACTAGCCTTTCCCTTGAGAGAAAGGGAGAAGCAAAGCCAAAAATGTCAGAACCATGAGGAATTAGTTCATTTATACTAATTGGAGAGAGGTCCCTGCTTAATGGAATTATAAGCATTTATCTTTTCATTTCTTTCCTACTCACCTCTTCCTCTAATCATGTAACTGTCTTCAGACTCAGTCACTCTAATTAAATTTTTGTCACATAGTCGCTGATGGCCTCCCTATTGCTAAGTTAAACAGCTTTTATTTATAATCTGTCTCAGCATTATTTGTGCCATGTGCAATCTACCTCTCAGGATGGCCTCTTCTTTGTAACACATGACCTTATATTGTTTCAGCAAATTTCATTTTATTATTCCTTCTATTTCACTGACAAGTCTTTGCCTTCTAGATCCTTTTCTCCACCTATGTACACCATACACTTCCACTTCAGAAGTTCCTTAACTCTAACAGTGCTTGAAAGAGTGAAGTCTGATTTGCTGCTCCAATTCTATTCCCAACATTTCAAACATCTTATATTCAAATCCATTCCTAATGCTCTCTACTGAAAAAAGTTTTCTATTAATTCTCCTACCATTCATCCAAAAGTACATACTAATTTTAACTCATCATTTGCATTTTCCTTAATATTTATTCAACCAAGTCTTGCAAGTTTTCTGTAAAACATGCTTCTAATATCTACTTCACCCTCTTCATCCCCACAAGAGTGATCTGTATCTACATAATATTGTAGAAACATAAATGTTAAGCACATTCCTAACTAGACACGTATTGGTTGACTCCCTTGCAACCAGTCTTTGTTAGGAAAACAGTTCTCCATGAGTAATTTCTACATTCTGTGCAATCTGGGCTTTCTGAGCAGACTACTGACAGCATGGGTGAAAGGATAATTGAATAGTAAACAAGTCTTGGAAGTTAAAGATAAGGAATTGCTCTGGAAAGATGTTAAGGCATATCTCGCAAAGCTGTCTGGTTACATTGAGATGCTTTTTTCCTCTCCCTCAAAGGTTTCTGCTCACTTTCAGGGCAGTTGTGGCCTCCTATTCCCTGCAGAGGATCTGTCATGCTATACCTTTAGAGCAGGGGTCCCCAATTTCCTCTGCAGACCAGTACTGGTCTTGGCCTCATAGTATGAGGTAAACAGCAGGTCAGGAGCAAAGCTTCATCTGCCATCACTCACATTACTGCCTGAGCCATCCCCACTGTGCCCCCAATTTATGGAAAAATTGTCTTCAGTGAAACTGGTCCCTGGTGCCTAAAAGGCTAGGGGATGCTGCTTTATAGAGAGAAAAAGCCTCTCTTACCTTCTCTACTCTCTCTCTCTCTTCCCCTCCTCCTTTCCTGTTCCCTTTTCTCTTTCTGTCTGTCTCCTTACTCCCTCACTCTGTCTCTCTCTCAGTCTTCTTACAAAAGGGCCACGTCTCAGAAATTTGAGGTGCTGCAAACCACGCAGCAGGCACAAATGCCATCAGACTTGCATTGCACTGTGTATGGGGAGCTGGGGGCGTGACACTGGTAAGATGCTCTATGAGTACATGTTATGCTTTCTGATCAATAGATCTGGTGTTTCCTATTAGGACTGGTTGATAAATTAAACAAACAACAAACTTACTTAACATCTTGAACAATCTTACAAAATGGATATTGCTTAAGCCGATTATTTCTGTGCACAAAATATTTGGGGGATAAACTCTGCTTCATGTTTTGGGGGTTTTTTTGCCACTGGGCTTTCAAAATCCTCATTCCTCAGTATGATCATACACTCTGTACTCTAGTCTTTCACAAACAAATCAGATTTATTCCTGCTTCTTGAGAGTACAGAACTTTTCCTTTAATAAAAGTGGTATTCTAGTAATAAAATGGCTTTATAGGAAAAAAGAGATTTAGATCCAAAACTCACATGATACACCAAGACAAAGAGATGAGAGAATTTGAAGTTTGCCTGCTAACTCAAACATCTGTGCCATCTTGGATTCGGTTTTTATTGACTGGTTCTTGTTTTCCTTATATGTCCACTGATAACTGATTGAAAAATTTGGATAGTGTGGATAACATACTGTAAAGACTCTGATGCAATATTAGTAGGAATTTCACTTACAGTGAATCACTTGAACTTGAAAAGGCTTGGTTTTATGACTTTTTGAAACTGAATCTGTGAAAAGTCCAAGTCCCTCTGACTTGATGGGTCTCAACTTTCAAACTCTCTCTTGTGAATTTTATGAAGGACTTTTTCTAAGGCTTTATTGTGGTGGGTCTAACATAGGCAGAGGCCTTGTTTTCAGGCCTGTATTTCATGAACAACTCCATTAAAAGCCATTATCTTGGCCTCCAAGAATACTCACATTCTCTCAAAGAAGACAATGTGTATTCTTCACTTTTAAGTTTCTGGCTTAGCACTTTGTCATTGCTCACTTTTCATTATATGCTTTACTTTTCTTCTCTCTCAGTCATGCTTTAAAAATTATCCTTTTGGTATTTATCCAGCATATTTAGATGTTCTATACCAGGAGTTTATCTCCAGATATCTAATCTATTTTCAGAGAAAGAAGTTTTGCAGTATTTTTGCTTTCTGAAAATGGTGGTTCCTACCAGTGAGTAATTAAGGACTTCATGTAGATACAGAGCTTTCAAAGCATAATGTGTGCTCAAAAATGATAGAATTGGAAGACATTAAATGAACTTGGAGTGGAACATCCTTGAGATAAGTAAAGCAGCAGACAGAAATGATGCAAGAGCACAGAAGGGCTGGAGTTAGGCTGACACATCATCTCTAGGTGAGGAATTGCATACAGAACTGAACATAGTAAAAGACCAAACGGAGAGCTAAGAACCCAGGAATTATTGTGGCTAATCTGTCTGGAAGCATTTGCAATATATTGTAAAAAAAAAAAGTTAATAAACAGAAACCCCAATTAAATGGAATTGAGAGACCAAAGAGAGGAACTCTCATACTTATCTTTTTCTGGCAAGGACTCGGTCAATGAAAAGCCATGGACTCTTTACTTCATTCACTATAGCTCTTCCAATTCCTTCTCCCTTTTATAGACGTATCCTTCCCATGCTGTGCAGTGACTTGCATGTGGCTTGCCCAAGTGGCAGACCATGATTGCTATTCTCTCCTGATCCTGAATATGTCCATCTTTGCTGGAGAAATATCTGCCAGTTTATTTACTTCAGGTCAACACTTTGGTGGCCCATAATGGAACCTATAGCTCCAAGGCTGGTGAGTGAACATGTGCAGAGCTCACAAATTCAGTCTATTGTCACTCACTGCCTTCCTTGCTGACCCTAGAGACTGAAAGTAAGTCTTTCCCCTGGATCTGAGTCTGTGCCCTGTTTGTGTTTGAAGCTCTCTAGGTTTTATCTTCCCTTGTGGCTCAGCTGGTAAAGAAGCCACCTCCAATGTTGGAGACCTGGGTTCGACCCCTGGGTTGAGAAGATCCCCTGGAGAAGGGAAAGGCTACCCATTCCAGTATTCTGGCCTAGAGAATTCCATGGACCCTATAGTCCATGGGATCACAAAGAGTCAGACACAACTAAGCAACTTTCACTTCACTGCATGTCAGATTTTATTTGAGATCTATTTAAAGGTTTCATCTTCTAGTTAAGTACTGTGGATCAACACTTATTTGGTACTTTGGTCTAATCTTGAGATCAGATTATTTCAATGGAAGCTGGCTGAAAATGCCCTTGACCCAATTTCTTTGGGGAAGGGCTGCTTCAAATGAAAGCGTGCTGATCTAGCCATTGGCCTACTCGTTTGGAAAGGGCTGGTCTCTAGAAACTGGCTACAAAACCCTTTGACCCAGCTTTTCTGGGATGAAGCTGTTTCCTTTCAGCTGGCTGGTATACAGACTTGCAGGCTGTTTGGATCACACCATTTGTGCTGTAGGTTGTTTAAGCTGTTTGAAAATTCTTCTTTAGAGGAAAAATTGTTTTTTACTCTAGGAGATGAGATCCTAGCTATCTTAATGGTGATCCTAGTTGACCACCAGAGGGACTCTGGCTGATTTTGTGTTTTAATACTCCAGCCCTTCCCTATGTGCACTTTTTACAAATTTATTAATTAAAAAAAATTTTTTTTGGCTGTGCTGGGTCTTCATTGCTATGTGGGCTTTTCTCTAGCTGCAGTGAGTGGGGCTACTCTCTAGATGTGGTGCGTGGGCTTCTCGTTGTGGTGGTTTCTCTTGCTGTGGCGCACGGGCTCTAGGGCAAGAGGGCTTCGCAGTTGTGGCTTCTGGGCTCTAGAGCACAGGCTCAGTAGTTGTGTTGCACAGGCTTGGTTGCTTTACGTCATGTGGGATCTTCCCGAATCAGGGATGGAACCCATGTCTCCTGCACTGGCAGGCTGATTCTTTACCAGTGAGCCACCAGAGAACCCCCACTATGTGCATTTCTAACTAAATGGAACCACAACCATGGGACCAAAGGCAGCTTTGACTATCAATGGCCAATATGGGGAAACTTTTGAAATCTTTCTCTTAAAGTCAAATCAGAATAGCTCAAAAATTTCTACAACTGAGTGGAAGCTTGTTTTCATTGGTATTTTGAGGCTTTCCAACATTATCAGAAGTGTAAGGTTGCCTCTCTGCAAAAGAAGATTTTAAGGCTAAGACAAACAAATGATTAAAGAGATGTAAAATGCCCCCAAAGCCTCAAATTCTTCTTCTTTGGCTTCTTTATCTCAGGCTCTGTCTCAAGGGCCATCCTGTCTCTCCCTTAGCTCCTCGTGGCCCAGTGCCACCTCCCGCGCCATCTTCCTCCTTCCCTTCCGTGCTGCCCATGCCTCCTCCTCTATATCCACAAGTCACCCTAATTCTCTCACCAAACTTTTCCTTTTCTCTGAAATTCTCCCCACTCCCTTTTCTTTTGAGCTTGTCAGAACCTACGTCTTTTTAATTAAATCTTCTGAGAACCTACAGGCTTAATTTCTTATTCTCCCTGGATTAAAACTCAACTGTTGGCAATGGTCAAAGATGTTTCCAAAGTAACTGAAGATGTCCACAGATTGACTGAGGAATTCGATATAGACATTTAAACTTAATAACCTAGTTCCTCTGACTTATATCAGCTAGTTCATATACTTGTTGGTCAAGGTCAGAACCAGCAATGGCATTAATTGGGAAAGTCCTGAAAGAACTCTAGAATTATAACCAGGAAATCAGTCTAACTTTTATGATCAGGTGCAGGCAATCACTATGAGACTTTATCCAGAAATTCTTAAGAGATTTTCTAAAGACTGTTATTGGAATAAAATTCAGACTTGCACACGAAAATCTGACAAACCTGTTCAGGAATATCAACCTCAGATTATTTTTAAAGAAAATTCTGGTCTTGCTTCAGATGTTGAGTCAACCTAGGTAGTTTTTAACCCTATGTTTAAAAAGAGACTGAACCAGGACCTTTCCCATCTAGCCAAAAAAAGAAAAGAAAAGAAAAAGAAAAAAACAGAATGGAATGGGGAACTGTTCACTCCAAATTTAGTTAACCTGGCAAATCAGTTCTCCATACTCTAGATGTGACCTTTAAGAAAGGCAGACAAAAGTTTTAGCTTTCAGCTCCAGCAAATGGAAATCCCTGAATAAAACCAAAACCACCTACTTGCTGCTGTTATTAAAAATATCCAGGATGTTGAAAATGAGATTGTTACAAATTTAAATGCTTTCAACACTTTCAGTCATATCTTTCCAACATTTTCCCAATTCTTAAAGATGAGCTCTGAGTAACTATAGGGCTCTTCCCAATTTTCCCCTTTAATCATCTTGGGGAAACATTTTTCCAGCTTGGGGGTGAATCGCTTCCAGTCCTACCTGACATTAGTGCCACATTCTTGGTTCTCAACCGCACTATGATAACACCCCACCCCTACCCTGTATTAGAGTACTAAAACAGTTCAAATAATGGGAATCTCTAATGAGCTTCAAGAGATTCCTGTCTCTGAATATATTCCCTTTTGTTTAGACACTTTGAGAGCTCCCTACCTCTTTTCTCCTTATTTTTTTCTGCCCCTACCTATTTTTTAGGCTGAGAGTTCTTAGAAAAGAACTATGACAGAATTTCTTTCTCCCCAAAGGGGGAAATAATTCTAGAAATTGATAGTAATCATCAAAGTAACTCACCAGGTGAATTAAATGAACCTTTGACATATTATATAATGTTTATTTGGTCTCTGATGATATTAACAGATTCTAAAAACAGTGATCATTTTGTCTCTATTGAATCAGTCACATTGCTTATGGGCAAAATCACCAACTGATGTTGGCAAAATACACAGCACACCTCCCATTAAAATTCACATAGATCCCTCAAAACATATTCCTGGAATTAATCAACATCCTATGAGTAAAGAAACCGTTCAAGGCATAAAGCCCATAATAGAAGAGTACAGGACTCAAGGCACCATATTCTTGATACTAGCCTCAAAAGCACTCCCATTTTATTGGTGAGAAAACAGCGTATAGAGGTCTCTCCAGGACCTCTGAACAATAAACAGCATTATTATCCCTAGACATTCTGTCATCCCTAACTCTCATAGGTTACAAACATTCATTCCCACAGAAGACAAATTCTTTATTGTAATTGATTTAAGCAGTGCATTCTTTAGTATCCCAGTTGATGAAGCTAGCCAATATATTTTTTCCTTCACTTGGGGGGAAAAAAAACCAAAGCAAAACAAACCAATTTATCTGAACAGTAATGCCTGAGGGTTTCACTGAGAGTCCTTATTTTTAAAATTCTGAAGGATAATCTGGATGATATAATTTTGCTTGAGGTTCTATTTTGTTGCAATATATGGATACTTTACTTCCTTGCGCTCTTTCTCAAGACTTCTCACAGGAAGACAGGATCCATGTTCATCTACATGACAAGGGAGAGACAGGACAATTGCTCTTCTTTGGATATAAATGACGTCCCCTTGTCTTAACCCATCCCAGTAAACTGGGAGCATCTCTGTGACCATTACAATTGTAATGAAATGTAAAGTAATCAGGACCATTACAATTTTGACCACTGATTTCAGTAGGTAAAGATTTTTCCCCATACCATGAAGCAATTCTCTGATACCAGCTGGTTATCCTACAACTCAATTCTGACATCATCTATGAGAAGATAACATCAGATTCCATAGGTTTAGTCCTACAAGTCTTTCCTCACTAACCCCACCTTCAGGTGTCAATTGTAAGTTCAGGCCATCACCTGTGCTTCTGACCTACCAGCTATAGGTCAGAGGTTCCATGACCCTAAGTTTGAGTTTGAGTTTGATTAATTTCCTAGTTTGATTAATTTCCTAGAGGAGATCAGAGAACTCAGAGAAACATTTTACTTACCAGACTGATTTATTATACAAAGACATAGCTCAGGAACAGTGATACGGAAGAGATGCATAGGGTAAGGGAGGGAGAAGATACACAGAGTATGCTTTCTCAAAGCATGCCACTCTTTCCAAATCTTCAGGTGTTCACCAATCCAGATGTTCTCCAAACCCTGTCCTTTTGGGTTTGTTAGGTAGTTAGAATAGGGAAAAGGAGTCCAAAATGGCGGTAGCTAAAAGACAAAGAAAGGAAAAAGCCTGCGAAAATGGAACAAAAGAAAATCCTAGAACCAGAGTGAGAACCTCAGGTGAAACAAACAGCCCTTCTGGCTAGCCCAATTTACATAGGGTAGGCTCAGGAGGAGGAGACAAACTTGGAGGAACCAAGATTGGGACTCTCCTTTTGGGTCAGTCCGCCCTCATGCCTCGAGGGGTAATATCCTTTGCTTGCCAGATAAAACTGAGCTGTAACAGAGCTGTAACACTGGTCCACCATTTCAAATCTTTGCTGTGGTGAGACAGAACCGAGGAAATTACACACTCCCCCGACATATCTCGCGCCTTGTCTCAGATATAACCTGGCTGAAACAGCCTCAGCTCGGCCCCAGTGAGACAGAGACCAAGCACTGCAGAAGCCCAACTTAGCGAAAGCTCATGTGGCAGAAGCTGAAGGTGAAGAAAACCCAGCACAGCTGAAGTGACAAGAAGCCTAGTGTGCTGAAAGCTAGGCCAGCAGGAAGCTCACAAGACTCAGTCTCAGATCCCAGAAGACCTCTGTTTAAGGGAGGAGGTCCTCGCTCCCATGGCTGGAAGGACAAATGGCTAAAAAATCTTAATTCCTTTATAATCTCTTGCTTGTTGTTTCCTCAAACCCCCTGCAAACAGGTGAGTGGCAGTGGGTGCAACTGAGGGACTCTGGCAGGAGCTACTCCCCAGGGTGTCCCAAAGGCTCCACTATCTGCTGCACCTCAGTAGCTGTTGCCAAGTGGGTGAGGGTTCTTCTGTCTTTAATCTTTGTGCTGAGGTTCAGGCCAATGAAAACTGTGAGCACAGGTCAGGTTTATAGCAGATTTCCTGGCAGGTTATGAAGGGGATTCCTTGACACGTTTTTCCCACTACTTTTTCCTCCTGTCCTTCAGCTCCTCTCTTCCTCTATGCCACTGTTTGGTTGGGCAGGTCATCAGCTTTTCACTTCTGAAAGTTGTGTTTGAAGCCATTTACCTAAGATTGGGACTCACACTCATGTGGCAGGGACTCTGTGCTATGCTTAGTCAGTCAGTCTTGTCCAACTGGGATTTGAGCCCTGTGAAAACCCTTGGTGCCTGGTTTCAGGACCTAATGAAGCTCAGGTTCTTGATGTCTCATTGCAAAAAGAATTCAGCAAGAGACAGAGAGATAGGTAAGAGGTAGATTTATTCGGATTCAGAGAGAAGCACAGTCCAGAGTGTGTGCCATCACAGATGGTGAACGTGGCGGCCATGAAATGTGTGTTTAGTTTCTGTGAGCTGGGTGATTTCATATGTTAATGAGAAGGAGGGTCATTCCAACAATTGGGGAACCACCCACTCCTTGGTCTTTTGATAGTGCCTTGGAACTGTGTTGTTTGGCTTGCAGATTGAGGATCAAGGTTTGGTTAGATTTGGCTTGTCTGCCATCTTGGACCCACTTGATTTCGATCAGTTTGTGCTGTGCCCTTGGGCTACGTCATTCTTTCAAGAGTTGTGCCCTGCCCCCTTCCCTCCTGTTTCATCCTCTTCCTGAGCCCGGTCTGGGCCCACCATGTTGCCTCTACAATCTTCTGGAGGGACAAACAAGAAATAGCTGGCCCTTGGGAGGGAAATGCTGTAAAATATCCAGTCCCTGTAGATTTCCAGGCCTTCATCTTCCATGTTTCCTACAACACATGCAGCAACATCTCTCAGAGAACCCGCTAAGATGGGTGACAGGCACGCAATGCCTGTTAGAACTCTGTCTGTTGGTGGCATCCCTTCAAGGGCAGTTGGGCTTCCAGGGGTAATGTTTGCCATTTTTGGAGTTAGCCCTGAAGGCTGTTTGGGCCCAAATCCTTACCACTCTTCTCCTAAAGTTACAAACATACCCATGGATCAAATCTCCACTCCACTTTTATGGAACATCTGGTCTGTTGCCTCTTATCAATTTGTTCTTAGGCCACTTACTAACTCACTCAACTAGGACCCTGCCCCCATGTATGCAACATCACTCCACCCTGCTTATTATTAAAATACTCTTAAAGCCCCTAACAGGACCAGATAACCCACTACTTTGTCATTACTTCAATTATTACCTAAAGTGGCTCTATGACAATGCAATGTTCACTATTGGAAATACCCTACTGCTCTTATGGAGGACTAGGAGAAAAATCAGTGACTTACATTCCCTCAGAGCAATAGTGGATAAGGCTTATAGCTATCTCACCAGGTTCCCAGTCTCAGGGCATAGGCTTGGATTGCTTTACTTCATAGTATCTATTCCCATCCATGGTGGACAAACCAGCAATGAGTTAAGATTACAACCCCTTAATCCTACCCAGCAGTAGTCAGACCTTGGGGTTGCCCAACTCCATCCTGGGGGTCCCAGGAGACTGACATGTCTCAACCTGCCTGGGGATTCAATCTCCAGGAGGTTGTTACACCTCAACCTGCCTGGGAATCTGCATCCTGACCTGGAAACGCCTAGCTCTTAGGTTGCAACAGTACTGGGTAGGATAAGCTTCAGAAAGACTCACCCCTAAGGAAGTCCACCCATGGAAAGAGAAGGAAGCCTATTAGTTGTGGGGCTGTGCCTGGTCGCAGCAATAACTCAGGAGTCCAATGAGAACACCGTTGTCTTTCTGGAATGTGTAAAAGAGGCCCTCCAAAAGCTTACCAATCTCAACTTAGACTCTTACAAGGGGCAGGTGACTAAAGGACAAATTCCTGTCCCAATGCGTACCAGATATCAGGATAAAGTTACAATAGCTACAGCAATAGGACCCTACTGCCTCTTTAAATGAGATGGTCCAGACAGCCACCAAAGCCTTTTATAAGAGAGAATAGTAGAGGGAGGCCAAGGCTCAGGAAAGGGAGAGAAGGAAAGAGACAAGTCATGCCCAGATGCTGGCTGCCCTCCAGGGAAGCGCTATGGCACACCCAGAGTCCTTGAAGGACAAGGTATGAGGTAAACACTTAATCTGTAGACAGGTGGGACATTGGGCCAAAGAGTGTCCAAAACATGACAAGTCTCCTAAAATGGCTTGCTACAAATGCCATCAATTGGGTCAGTGGGTATCACTCTGGCCTCGGGACCCAAGAACCTCAAGGTGAAGCGCCAAGCCTTCCCTCATTCAACAGGACTGAAGTGGCCTGCTCCAACTAGCCTGCCTGTCACAGATAACCATACAGGGCTGGAGCCAAGGATGCAACTGGATGTGGCAAGTAGGTCTGAGAATTTCTTGTTTGACACAGGGGCTACCTACTCTGTCCTGACCTTCTACTCCAGAGCCTTCTCCTCCCAAACATGTACTATTTTGGGTGCTACAGGAAAAACAATTACAGAAAGATTCACCTGAGCACTTTTTTGTTGCTGAAATGGATGAATACTTTCCCACCAGTTTCTGGTGGTCCCTGAGTGTCCTCCTTCCTTACTGGGAAGAGATCTCTCCCTGCCTTCAAAATCTTGCAGCTATTTCAGTCCTGACAGAAGATGCTATAAAATTCTCTCCTGGGGCAAACTATTTTTACCAGCCACCAGGTGAAACAACTCCTGAATGGGAGAGGCCATTTATGGATGTCTGATCAAAGGATCCTCAGATATCAAGTAGTGCTAATGAAAAATCCAGGCCTAACTATATCCCCTTGTGAGGTTCTTAAGCTAGCCACCCTCCTGCTTACCTCCAAGGACTCACTCCCCTTTCACTCTTGCCTAGAGACTTTGGACCACTGGACAAAACACTGAAAAGGATTGTTAGAAGATCCTCTGACCAATCCTGAGAAAATCTGGTACACTGATGGAAGCAGCTTTGTCTTAGATGGAAAAGGAAGAGCCAGACATGCAGTAGTCTCCAATTTCGAGACTACAGAGGCTAAGCCTTTGCCGCCAGGTACTTCAGCCCAATTGGCTGAGCTCATAGCTCTGACTCGAGCTTTAGAGCTGGGAAAAGGAAAAAGAGTAGCCATTTACACTGACTCTAATGCCTTTCTGGTGCTACATGCATATGTTGCTATTTGGAAAGAAAGAGGCCACTTGATCACCGGAGGGTCCCCAATCAAGTATGGTGATTAAATCTTTAGGCTCTTGGAGGCAGTCCATCTGCCCGCTGAGGCTTCAGTCTCCCATTGTAAAGGACACCAAAAAGGGAGCAGGGAAGTGGCACGAGGGAACCAAGCAACTCATCAGACAGCTTAGAGAGCAGCATTACAGAACCATGACCTAATAGGGGTTCCACTTTAGTTCCACAGACTAATTGCCAGAAATTCCTTCATATAATGAAGGTGAGACTTTTAAACCTAAGAGTGAGGACTTTCAAGAAGATCATATGGGGTGGTTCCAAAAGGAGCGACTCCTTTTTCTGCCTGGGAACTCCAATGGAAGTTGGGTTAACTCCTTACTTTCCACTTTCCAGTTAAACAGCCCCAAGGAGCTCAAAGACCCTAGCTGGCCCAGCCTGTCCAACGGTATGGGACCTACTTAGGAGAGGACTGGCAGATGGACTTCACCCAGATGCCAGTTTCTCAAGGGTATAAATACCTATTAGTCATGATAGATACATCCACAAGATGGATTGAAGGCTTTCCCACCCAGATTGAGAAGGCTGAGGAGGTAGGAAATAAACTGCTCCATGAAATCATTCCAAGATTTGGTTTGCCCAGGTCATTACAAAGTAACAATGGGACATCATTTACTTCTAAGGTCACCCAAGGGGTCTCTAAAGCATTGGGCATTACTTATTACCTTCATTGTGCCTGGGGCCTCAGTCTTCAGGAAAAGTAGAAAGAGCCAACCAATTCTTAAAATCAGTGATAAAAAAAGATAACCCAGGAGACCTCTCTCAGAAGGAAGGAGGCTTTACCAATAGCTCTCCTCTGCACCCATATTGCCCCTAAGGAACAGGTTGGTCTTAGTCCTTATGAGATGCTATATGAGAGACCTTTCATTTATGTTAATGACTCCTTCCTAGATCCAGAGGCTTAGACCCTCTGATCTTACACTGTGATCATTGGGCAATTTCAACAAGATATATGCTTATAGGGTGTCAACCAAGACCCAAAAGATTCTAAACAGCCACCACTATATGCTCCAGGGACTCGAGTCCTAATTAAAGTTTGGAAAGATGGGTCCCCAAAGGCTCAACTCCAGCCCACATGGAAGGGCCCCTACCCTGTAATACTTTTTACTCTCACAGAGGTCAAGGTGCCAGGACACGATTCCTGGATTCACTACTCATGAGTCAAGCTGTGGAAGAAAACAGAAGAGGACACTCAACACACCTGTGAGCCCCTGGGAGATCTCAGACACCTATGCAGAACTACAAATGAGTGCCATTTTAATGAACACTCCCAAAATTAATTTTCTGGGGATAAGCTTTCTCAGGAGAGCTCTAAAGAGCCAACATAGCTTGGCAGAGGTTGTACTCCAAAATAGGCAGGAGCTAGATCTCCTGATCCCTGAACAAGGAGAGACTTGAGACATCTTGAATGAGATGTGTCATTTCTGGGTAAATACCTCCAGCCAAGTTAAAGAAAATCTCACAGCCCTCAAGAAAAACATTCAGATCCTATAGGATCCCAAAGAATGAGCTGGAGAATCCTCACGGTGGCTACTTTCTCTCTTTGGGGGATCCTTCTCCTGGCAAAGGGGAATTTAGAGTTGGCTAATGCCCCTACTAATCCCTGTTATCACCATACTGATACTGTTTATGATTGCTCCATGTGTGATCAATTGTCTAACACATTTTGTCTCTGCCCAGGTCAACAAGCTACAACATGCAGTGCCAGTTAAACAAGGATATGTAAAACTACACCTGACCATGGAAAATAACACTCATCCTTAGAGAGACACTGCTATAAGGACTCTGAAGCTTTAGACTAGCAAGAGCGGGAGGCCTAATGCCCCTCGCTTTCTCAGCTCAGCAGGAAGTAGCCAGAGAGACCTCAACACCCCTATTCCCAAATAACTGGGCCTCCCATCTCTTGAGGGGAGGAATGTTAGGTAGTTAGAATAGGAAAAAGAAGTCCAAAATGGCGGTGACTAAAAGACAAAGAAAGGAAAAAGTCTGTAAAAATGGAACAAAAGAAAATCCGAGAGCCAGAGTGAGAACCTCAAGAGAAACAAACAGGTCTCCTGGTTAGCCCAATTTACACAGGGCAGGCTCAGCGGGAGGAGGCAAAACATATTTAAAAAAAAAAAAAAGGAGCTAAGATTGGGCCTCTCCTTTTGGGTCAGCCTGCCCTCACGCCTTGAAAGTGTACCATCCTTTGCTTGCCAAATAAAACTGAGCTATAAGGGAGCTGGAACACTGATCCCATTTCAAATCTTTGCTGTGAGACAGAATTGAGGAAATTACACACTCCCAGGACAGGTTTTTTATGGAGGTTTAATCACATCAGTGTGACTGATTAAACCTTTGGTGACCAAACTCAATCTCCTGCTCCTTTCCTCTCCCTGGAGGTTGCAGTGAGGGTGAGTGGGACTGAAAGTCCTAACCATTCAATTATATACTGTTCCTGGCAACCAGCACCTTAAACATTAAACATTCCCAAAGTCACCTTCTTAACATAGCAAAAGACACAATGCTTGTTCTCATCCCTTAGGGAATTCCAAGGGTTTTAGAAGCTCTATGCTAGGAATCACATCTTGTCAGAACTCTCCACCCTGATCCGTATGTCTTGGGTGGCCCTGCAAGGCATGGCTTATAGCTTCATTGAGTTACACAAGACTGTGATCCATGTGATCATGTTGGTTAGCTTTCTGTGGTTGTGGTTTTCAACTGGAGATCTTGGGACTGTAGTTCTTGCTTCTTCTCTCTGTCCTCTGATGGATGAGGAGAAGAGGCTTGTGCAAGCTTCCTGATAGGAGAGACTGGCTGTGGGGGAAATTGGATCTTGCTATGGTGGGCAGGGCCATGCTCAGTAAATTTTTAATCCAACTGTATGCTGATGGGTGGGGCTGTGCTCCCTCCCTGTGAGTTGTATGGTGTGAGGCCACCCAGTCCTGGAGTCTGAAGGCAGTATGGTAAGGCTTTTGGCAACTTCCAAGAGACTCATACCAACATGCACCTCCACCTCCCAGGACTGCTGCTGCTAGCGCCCCTGTCCCCGCGGCAAGCCACTGTCAATCCACGCCTCCACAGGAGACCCTCAAACACTCACAGGCAGTTCTGGGTTCATCAGAGAGTTGCTTGTAATGATCTACAAGGTGATTTATTGCTTCACTCTATTGCTCCTCTTGCTCATGCCTTCCCCCCCCCCTTTTGTTATCAACTTTCCTCACTTTAACTGCCATTTTAGTTATAATTAGTCTCATAGGCATAGTTAATTTATAAAATGCAGCTTATCAATATTTTTTGGTTGGAGCTCCACCTGCCTGAAAGGACAAATCTCAACTAAAAGATTTAAACTTACCTCTGCTTTGAATTGTGCTGAAAGAAATAATCATAGACTGGAATCAGGTAGGCAATTTGCTATCAGTTTGAAGTTTTTCTTAATCCATTTTGATAGTTTCTGTTGTTCATGTTTATCATGTTCAGGTTCTAATGAAAAGTTTTATTATAAGTAGTTGATTTTAAAACCTTTAGTATCAATAGTTCATTTCAGTCCCTTTACATAATCATCATTTTTATTTCTAAATAATCATGGTTTAATCATGTTTTTAGTTAACAGTGAATCAGTAGTTTTATGAATCCCACTTTTGAAATTAGCCGTGGTAACAAGACTGTACTCAACCACTAAAGAATATCTGATGGTGATGTTTACAAGTCTACAGTTTATCACAAGAAAATGATATAATTCAATAACATCATTAAAATAAGGATATGCATTGTAATTAATGGCTGTCTCACAGTAATGTATCTAGAGAGGCCAAGCTCCAATTTAGAAGTGTAAGCTCCAACTGTCTTCCTTCACAAAAATCATTCTGGACACACTTTCACTCGTACATCAGGAATCACTGGTATGTGTACCAAACACCTGAAAACCAGGAAGCTCAAACGGAGTCTCAGTTAGGTTTTCTTATATCCCATAGGCATATTCCTATTATACAACCAGTCATGATGACAGAGCCCTCCAGGTTGCTGAGAAAAGTTGCAAATCACCATTCTCACTGATATCAGTAATAATTCTCACAAGCTGATACTGAAATGGAGCAAGACCCAATGGTCCTTGCCCCCCTGCCTGTCCCCTGCCTGCCTTTTGCCCTTGGAAAAGTTTAGTCAAAGCATTAAGTTTAATCAGAGAAGGGAGAAATGCTGAAACAAAGGAAAACATTCAAATGAGATTGAATAATGTAGTCATTAAGCATAGTCAAGGACATTTAATTCTTTCTCAAAGGCTACAGATAATTTTCTGAGCCATATCCTGTGAGCTGTCTTACAGATACCAAATATCAGGTGGAAAAGTTTAACTACACATGACTAGACTGTCCCCAGGACATGAGCTGCCACAATTTCGAGAATTGCCCGCAAAGAAACGTGAACAAATGGTCTCTGGAACTGAAGATTAACTGTACCTAAAACAATCAAGATGATGCTGATCAGACCACTGATGATCAATTTGAAGGTGACTGTTAGAGATGACTATGCTGCTTCTGCTTGGACACCGCCCTCCCCCCCGGCCCCTGCCCAACTCTGTCTATAAAAGCTCTCACCCCTTGCTTGTTGAGGCTGAGGATGGGGATGGGGAAGCAGCCTTTGGACAGATGTCCGCCACCCAGGCACCCACAGCTGCCCACATCTGAACAAATGCAAATTTTCCCTTCCCCAAACCTGGCCTGTTTACTGGCTTTTGAGCGGCGAGCAGCTGAACCCACAAACTCCTTTCAGTAACAATATAAAGTGTCACCAAGTTTCCAAGACTCATGATATAGAGCAAAACTATTAACCAGTATGATTTATGTTTTGACCATACATCAGTGCCTGATGCATTCTTATTCAGTAGATCTCAGACTAATTTCAATCCTGCTAGAATTAACCATCACAGTCCAACTGTCATTAATATCTTCTTCTAATAGCTCAATCTAATGGCCCTTAACTCTATTATATCATCTTGCAAACATTCTTGACATGCGAGATAAAGTGAGAAGCTCAATTAACAAAAAGCTATACTTAGCAGTAATAATTTAAGTG
This sequence comes from Muntiacus reevesi, assembly GCF_963930625.1. Lineage (NCBI taxonomy): Eukaryota > Metazoa > Chordata > Mammalia > Artiodactyla > Cervidae > Muntiacus > Muntiacus reevesi. Next base: position 35,410,673 of record NC_089254.1, on the reverse strand, counting down.
CTGGTATGTATATATAAAATTTCAAAAATGCTCTCTTCACCCCTTGATGCCCATTTCTAATTGCATGGGTTTTATCAGCTCACTCGCTATGAAGATACAGAGTCTATCTATTAGTACTTTATCATCAATAGAACACAGTCTATTCTGCCTTAAACTTGTTGGTTGCTCTATTACTAGGAGGTCTATCTTCTGTCCTTCTCATCTATGGTTACTAGGCATCTGCTGTCTATCTTCAACTTCAGAATATTTATTATAAAACCCTCTAACACATTCCATGGGGTCACAGGGACTTAGACACGGCTGAGCATGAGGCATGAGGGCCTATAGCATACAAAACACTTAGGATATTTTCCAAGGTATCTATTTCCTTAATGTCTCCCTCTCTAATGCTTCCCCTCAACCACCAACATGGGATTTATTTATTTCTACCCTTCAATCAATATTCAGTCCATGAGAACCATTTCACCTGTGAAGTATGCCTGTTTATTACCGGTTACAAAGGTAAATTTAAAAAACACTTTAAAAACTGAACAAAACAGTCTTCACCCCATAGTCTTATTTTTAATGTTTAAATAGTCCATTTTAGTACTCAATTTCAGTTTACTCTTCTGTGTATTTCTTCTGATCTGTTTTATTTACCAATCTCTGAACTATTAACTGTGACAACCAAAATCAGGCATTCTAATTGGCCGGGCAACTGCCACTCTACTGTGACGCTCAAATTACAGGAGATGATTATCCACTATTTCCAAAATATATTTTGTTATCAAAAAATAGGAAAAGAAGATCATGCTGGGCAGCAACTGTTGCATAGTTGCCATGGCTCCATATATATAGTGAAACTGTAGTAGACAAGATGTAGGAGTAGGAAATAAGACATGTTCACAGCAAGAAGCTGCTCAAATAATAAAAAAAAATTTTTTTTAATCCCCTAAGTACTAGCCTGAAATAGTCATTTTGATTTAATTTTGATTTAAGTAAGGTTTGATTTAATCTTCCTCTGAATTCCTTTCCAAAGGAATAATGTTTTTGAAGCTTATTACCCAAGAAGTCAAAAATCCTAAAATAAAAATTTAATTTTCTTTTAAACTGGAAGAATGAGGCAAGTCCAAGTCATGCCCTGAATCATAGGTATCACTTCATGCTCAGCCATCATAAACTCCTTACCAAGTAAAGGCAATAGCATGAAAGCTTAATGGAAAGAGATTCTAGGGTGAGGTGAGGGTATGGGGGTGATGCCAGGGAGAAAATAGAATGCCTTATTTCATTATCCAAAATGCATTTTCTTTTACAAATTTTTCTTGTGAGCAACTGAAAGATCTGACGTGAACTGAAACATGTTAAATCTATTATAATATGGTCTCTAATGAATCTTATTGTTTAAAAGATGAATACTTGAATACAGCCACTAGGGCTTACAATAAGGAGAGGATGCAAAAAAAAAAAAAAGCATACATTTTAAAGTATGGTTTATAATTCATTGATAGCATGTATGCAAAACCTGTGAACAACACAGGTTTGAACAGAGTGGGTCCACTTATAAACATTTTGGTTTTTTTAGTCAATATACATATGCTACAGTACTGCATGATCTGTGGTTGATTGACTCTGGATTGAAATGACTGATTGTAAATTATACATGGATTTTCAATTATGCAGAGGGTCAACACTCCTAAATCCTGTATTGTTTAAGGGTCAACTGTGTGTATTTTATGGTAGTTCTGCTAATATGAGAGCTCTACTAATATTTTTACAGTACTGACTTTACAAATACAGGATGATAAATCTAATTTGCTTCCAAATTAATATTTCCAAAGAGTCCCTGGCTAGTCATGAGACTAACAGGTGCTTGAACCTAATAACTATATAGTAGACTTTAGAGTGGCTTGACTAGGTGCTTAAGTATATTTGTACCATAATTAGCAAAACTTATCTATAAAATATTATTAATTCAATAAGTTGCTTTTTCATTTCCTATAAAAGATTTCTTACATCAAGTTAAAGGAATATGGGAAAGATATTGTGGTTTGTACTACTTCAAATCCTTTATCTTAAGGAGAACATATATTTTATAGTAAATTTTAAAACAACTATAATACAAATCTATTCATTACTATTTAATAAATCTAAATATTAAAGTTATTATTCATTTAAAATAGTCAACCAAGTATGTAAGTTCATGTTTGATTTTGAGATGTATTATACTTACATGTATGTACATATAAACATATGACATATGAACATATGAGAATTTGTATGTATAATCTTATAAAATTCCTAATTAAATGACTATTTATCACATCTTTTTCTTAAAATGTTAAATATTATATTATTTTGTATTAATAAATTTTAAAAATATTAATGTTAAATTTTAATGAAGGATGATATGGTTAGTATTATGATTAATATGTAGTCTGTACTCTTGACAGGAAACTGAATTACAATAAATATTATATTTCATTGTATCTTTGCCTCTTAATTGCTTATGATGCATTCATCACAAACATCTTCTGAAGGAGACTGAAGAGATGGAAGCTCAAAATAGGGTAAGAAAAACTAGTATAAAAATCCAGTAAAAATATTTAAGTATTTTTAACTTTTATGTTAATTTTGCCAATATGAATAAGATCATTTTAAAATATATTTATCATAATAGTTTTAAAACAATTTAACATTTTACTGACACTCCATATTCATACTTACCATTATCAGTATTAGAAAATACTTACTAGAACACACAGGACACAAAGCAATACAAAAAAATTTTTTTTAATATATAAACAAGGAACATATCCAATCCTTATTGATTTTTTCTATTTTCTTTCCTTTTAACTCTTTACTTTGCCCCTTCTACCTGGAATGCCCTAACCTACCTATTACAGGCTACGTTTTGTGCACCCAAAATCCATGTTGAAGTCTTTACTGTGGTAACTCAGAATGTAACTATATTAGAAGACAAGATTTGTAAAGAGGTAATTTAGTCAAAATAAGGCCAATAGGGTGGTGACCTAATCAAGTATGAATGTTACCCTTATTAAAAAAAGGAAGAAACACCAGGAAGGTGCTCATGTGGAGGAAAGAGCATGTGACAACACAAGAAGGCAGTCACTTGGATGCCAGGACAGAGGCCTCAGGAGAAGCCAAACTGGCTTTTGACACCTTGATCTTGTACTTTTAGTCTCCAACAGTGAGAAAATAAATTCATTGTTTCAGCTACCAGTCTGCACTATTTTACTATGAATGCCCTAGCAAAATAATATACTTGCTTTCCCCCAACTCAATATTTCCAAGTTCTATCAATCCTGTAAAAGGCTACCTATTCCACAGTATCTTCTTTCTTTCTTTCCTCCCCTATTCAATGGCAGTAATCACTACATATTTTTAATTCACAGGATACCTTGTCACTTTAATTTCTACAAATAAACATATGCCTTTGAAAACATGTCCCTCTAGGAATCCTTCAAAGTGCTTAAAATATTTTCTTGATCCATCAAACCATGTTGAATGACCAAATGGAAAGACATATGATGGTAACATAAACAGACATCAGTATCACAGGAAGACTTTCTTGAGATAAAAGATATGATAGAGATTGAAGGTACAGAATGATTTCGAGATGGATAAAAACATAGTTGTTCCATTTAACGGTTCTGATTTTAGTGGATTTACTTTTACCTTGTAGGGTGAAGGTAAGGCTAGGAATCTGAAGGGTGTCTTGAAAAAACACTCAAGAGAATGCTAAAGAAAATGAACAGCAGACAATTGAAAGGATTGTTGAGCAGTAATGAAGATAATTTTCTTTGGGTAGTAATGTTAAAAAGTATATGATGCTGAGAGAAGTGGTCAAGTAACATTATTCAATGAACTTCTATAAACTAATCTATAAAAGTAGCAATTATTTTATAGAAAGTATTAGCATATCACTTCTAGGTGGTAAAAATAGAACTCTATATAGTTGATTTTATGACAAACTAGACACTCAGAACCTGAAATCTTGACTTTAAACAAAGCCAGACCCATGAATGATACTTTGCTGCAGTTATGGGCTTGCGTAACTTAAAGGACCCCGGGTACTTACTGACTGGAGAAAGGAAAAAGGTACACAGTTCTTGGGAGGGATGGATGGTGGAAAAACTTATTTCTGAATAAGAAATTCTGAATGAAGAATCTTCTCCATTGTAAATTATATACAAGGATGAATCTTAGTCTGGAATTTCACTTTATCCCAGTAGCATATGATTATGAGAAATAAATAATTTAAGTAACAAGAGAACTAGAAAGTGGGAAAGAACCATATTTAAATATTAGCACTGAGCGTTAATTCTATAATTATCTCTTGCCTTTTCTGGCAGGGTAGGAGTGATTGGCTTTAGAGAAATAAATAAGCAAAACACAAATGAGGCCTGCAGAACTCCACCTACAACAAAGATTTAAACAGGGTTCCACATTAACAACCAAGGTCAGTATAAGTATTTTGGCAAGCCAGTGACACGTGATGTAAAGGGTGTCAGAGGTTAGATGTCGTGGAATACTGTAAAGTTTTCACTTTAAGAAATTAAAATTCCTATTTTAGAACTGCTGCTGCTGCTAAGTCAGGTCAGTAGTGTCCGACTCTGAGACCCCATGGACAGTAGCCCACCAGGCTCCTCTGTCCATGGGATTCTCCAGGCAAGAGCACTGGAGTGGGGTGCCATTTCCTTCTCTGATTTTAAAACCACTGCCTTCATTTTCTTACATTTCCACATGCTTCTTTGAGGGGGAGAAAGAGGCAGAGTTGGAATAGTGGCTCTCAAAATATGATTAAAAAACGCTTGTGACTTCCCAGCACTCTTAGGGCCTCAGGGTTCTCCTTTTCTAAATTTGTATCTGTTTGAGGCTGAATTTTATTTATTATCCTACAAATATACAACACTTTACAACATACTGAATGCAGAAGCAGGTATTAGCACCCAACTATCTTCTAAGAAGTCGGCTTCAAAGAAGTTTACACACAGGTAAACAATCATTCTTAAACATTTTTTTCACCTAAATATGTCATTTTACTTAATATATAATGAGTTTATTATTGTGATTTTAAAATAAATTCACAAACATGCTTTTAAATTACAGGTTGTAATTTCTAATACGGTAAATATCAAAGGGTACAACATACACAAGCAAAATGTCCTTCAAGTCCTTAAATAAATTTTAGAGTATAAAGGTGTCCAAGACCAAAAAGTTTGAGAATTGCCAATCTGCTCCTCCGTGAATCACATGTATCTTATGTCTAGTTTATCTGTAAGAAAATATTAATCTTGGTTTGTCTAGGGGAGTATGTCATCTACCATGAGCATCCAGGGAAAAATGACACTTCTTTTCTATGCTGGTAGGCTCTAATGAGGAAACGCCCAAAAGCCTGCTGCTCCTACCAACCCCATGAAGAAAACAATTTTATTTTAGTTCCTACATTTGTTATCTGTGCATGTTTGTCTTCCAAGAAGGAAATAAATTCTTCCAGGGAAAGATAAAATGACTTACTTTAATCATCATATTTCTTCCCTCATCTTTTCCCACTGAGAACAGTGCTTGGTGTAGAACAAACCACTAAGAATTGTTTGTTGATTAAACCTAAGTCAGCACCACACAGGGAAAGTATCTGTAGAAGCTATCTAGAGAATATAAACCTGGTAGCCGGAGAGAAAGAACTGAACCTCAAAAAGTTATGTAAATAAAAATAGGGTTAGAGGGGATATCTATATCTGTATCTTTATCTATCCATCCATCCTGATAGTGAAAAAGACATATGTAATGGGTAAATTGACCACTGAAAATATTTAAAGCGTTGAGACACAGAAGTTTTGTTAACCCACAACTTCATGCTTTTATCAATGAAAAGCATGACACAATCCATTTGAACATACGGAAACCACCAAAACAACATTCATTCAAGGCAGCATCAGGTTAATTCTTTTTTCTTAAGTAGTGAGATAAACATAGCAAATCTGTTACCTTTTAATATTTTATTAGTAGACTTTTTTAAACCAAATACTATGTTCATGGACATAAACTTGGGCAAACCCCGGAGATAGTGGGGGAACAGGGAGGCCTGGCATGCTGCAGTCCATGGGATCACAAAGAGTCGAACACAACTTAATGACTAAACAACACAACACAACTTAATGACAAACGTGTCCATTTATGTCACAGGAGAACAGAGACTAAAAAGCATTGTCAAAAAGTCTAATTCTGTTTTGCTAATATGTTTTTATACACACACACACACACACACACACTCTACCCACAGGAAAATATAGCAGTTATCTTGACCCCTACTTCATGTTAATCCTCAGACATAAAAGTCTGGTCCCACTGCCTTTTTTAAAACTTCCAATGGTTTCTCAAAAGAACTTAGAAAGCCTTTAATAAATTAAAACAATGAGACTATAGACATGAAAGTACACTATTAGCAGCTTTTCAAAAAATGTCCTAGAGGAAAGCAAACTATAAATACCTCAAGAAGTTGCAATTCCCTGTTGTGTTTAGGGAGTATATGCTATGGCAAAATTAATCTGCAGCCTTCTTATGAGATTGAAAATGATCAGGAAAGAATCCCCAAAGGAATAATTATCTTCTATTATCTCTGAGTCAAATTGACCCTTTGACAAAAGTCTTAGAAGGATATTTTCTCTATTATCTACCTCTTTTTATTCTAATACCAGAATCAAAATTGGATCACAATTTATTAGGGAATTCTGCCTAATTAAAAATCTACCAGTTGTTTTTATCTATATCTAAGTATTCCTTCTTGGATATGCATGAGCTGTCTTGTAGCCTTTGACACAAGTTTCCTCTTTGCTGTAATAATCACCATCTGTGTGACCATATATTTCTCAAATATCAAAGTAAACCACAGTATCATACAGAAAAGCTGCCTGTGTATATCAATTCTTAAAATAAGAATCAAACCAACATCCTTATTTTCCTAAAGTTTTAGAGGCAACAATAGTTCATATATTTAAAACACTGTTAAACTAAAAATATGCTTTTTATCACATTTGGTTCACAATTCATAAGCAATTAAATGATTTTAAGTTTTGCTATGAAGCAATATCTAAAGAGGCAAAATGCCTCTCATCTAGTATCAGTCTATGAATTGACAACAGATACTTGTTTTTTCTTTCACTGCCAGAGGTTTTATCAGGAGAGGAAGTTTAATGCACAATATTGTGACACTAAATTGTATTCTATGTTCACTGCCTTAAACATTTAAGAAATGTTAATTATTTATGTTTCATTTTATTTTTGTCTTTCTCTATTCCATGAAGATAGTCAGAAAACAGAATCTTATGAAGATAACTTTTTATCAGAGCTTTAACTCACTACCTGCATAAAAAGCTTCCATCTCTCAAAAAAGCTTCAAAGACTAACTCACTGGTACTTAATATGTGTCTGGGGCTCTCGGGTTCCTGAGGTTCTTGTATGGTTCTGCAGATTTCAGCAATTTTTCTTATTACTACTTACATGGCAGGTGATATCGTGTTAACAGCTACTAGAACGTGAGCTTGCATATTGTTATGCTCTAAAATTTTCTCAGTTCACTGGTAGCTCAGATGGTAAAGAATCTGCCAGAAATTCCTTAATGCAGATTCTCGTCAGAGCAGGAGAGCCGGGTTCAATTCCTGGGTCAGGAAGATCCCCTGGAGAAGGAAATGGCAACCATTTCCAGTATTCCTGCCTGGAAAATTCCATGAACAGAGGAGCTTGGCAGGCCACAGTCCATGGGGTCACAAAGAGTTGGATATAACTGACCTACTAACACACACACACACACACACACACACACACAGGGTAAGTATCAATAGGATAGAACCCATACAAGGTTTTTTTTGACATCCTCAATGACTTTTAGGAGAGTCAAGGGAAAAAAGTTTGAGAATTGCAGCATTAGTCAATCTAAAAGGGAAGGGATGAAACTGAAGTGCCTTTTTGAGTTAAGGTGGGTGTCATGGTGAGAGAGAGGAAGTGCATTTCCCACACTTGGGAAGCAGCAGAGATTAGTTTGACCCAACTCCCTTGCAAGGTCTCTGGGTGGTGACAGGATCTCAGAAGGCTCGACACTAAGCCCTAAGCGTATGCTACTTCTGCCAATTTTTAGGCACTGGGAAGAATGTAGTGTAATTGCCTGCCTTCATGGAAGTAGATGACCACCAGAAACTAGAGTATTAGCGACAGCTGTGATGTACTAAAGTATAACAGATTTTCTCTTTTTTCTAGGCAGCTTGTGCAGTCATTTGTTTGTCCAGTGGCCCCGTATGTCTTTGGGAAATTTTTTCTGGCTTGCCTATTCTTGACATGAGGAAGATTCCAAGTACTTGGTCCTCTTTATAGAAGTCAGATCCCCATTCTTCTCATACACTGGTAGGCCCAAGACTAAGGTCTGACAACCACATATTCTCTCCTGAGACTCTAAATGCTGAACTGGTGACACAGAGATGGAATGAATGCTGGAGACTATTGATTATAGTGAGCCTGGTGGGAGCAGCAATAAGAATGTCCTGCCTCTTTCCTTCTAGGAGTCCTTGAATTCCTGGCCATCTTGAGTCTGTTCCCTTAGACCTCTTCTAATAAATTTCTCTGCACTTAAGTCAGTCAGAAATCTCCCCTAACGTGACATTCCTGAGATAAAAGACCATCCCCATTAGAATAAACAATTCCCAAACCACTGTGACTAAGAATCCCTCATGTGCATAGAGATGAGGACACAGAACTAGACTAAACAATTTTTAAAACACTTTTAAAAATATCTTGATCTGTTAAATTAAAAAGACAGGAAACATCCACCAATTTTTAGTAATTTGGTATTTACTGTCAACAATCAGCTGCCTATATAAAGTTATTGCTTCTGGCTTAAGTTTCATCTATCAATGATCTCTTTCTGTCCTGAATGTACTGATGATGAAATCCAGAATCAGAGACATATAACAAGGTGCCTGGAAAAGTAATTTTTTTTAACAAAAAAGTGTGTCATTTAAAATTTGGTAGCCTTTTTATTTGCTGCTGACTAGAATAAGCAAAGAACTTGAAAAGAGATTTTCTATGTCTGTAATAAAATCAGATTTAAGTGCCCCTTATTATATAAATTCAATAACAAGGGAAATAGCTTTTTACCTATTGACAAAGCATCTGTTGCCAATATTCTTTGATATGCTTAGTAGATTTTAGATAGCACATGGGCAAGCGTGAAATAGGAGCATTATACAGTGAGCAAGAGAACAAGCTTTGGAGTCAGATTGCTCCTGAATTTGGATGTCACCAAATATCAGCTACATGTACTACTCAGGGCAGTCTTCTTAATTCTTCGACCCTCAGTTCACATATTTATAATATAGGGATATAATAGTACCTCCATCGTAGGGTTATTTTGAAGATTAAAAGGAAAAACATGCAGCAGAATAAATTATAGCTATTTCTATCAGGGGTTAAGGAAGATGTTTAAAGAACCTTTTTAAGATCCTTAAACATTCCCTTTGCAGTTCATCAGTTATTAGGGCCATTTGATATTTTGTGATGGGTCTGACTGAGGTTCACTGATAAAAGAAGGGGACCAATATCTTCAAATATGAACTTACAGAAAGTAAAGAAAGAGTCTATCAGGTGGCAGAGATGGAGGAATCATCAATTTAGTCAAAGAGAAAATTCAACAGCCATTAAATTGTAAAACAGATTTTTTTCCTCCTATCCCAGGTTTGAATTATATTAGCTGAAAAGGATCTGACAGCATGCTTAACAGAACTAAGAAAATTGTTCAGCAAGGAAGCTGACTGAGCAGGAAATGGTTTGAATTGAGCTTGGTAAAATTTTCTTGAAATTTAGTAAGGACTAAATACACATTTTGTTGGTAAGGTTGAGCCATTCTGTTCAAAACAAATTTTCGGCTGTTTTCATGTAGAGAATGAATTTGAATGATTCATGAAGAAGCAATTTAAAAAGAACAAAAGAGAGAGAAAAAAAGAAATGTCTTTGCTAAGCTAGATAAGTAGTAAATTTTGAAAGTAAAAGCAGGAAAAGAAAATGGCCTCTAAAATAAATGTGTAGATTTCAGAATGCTGGAGTTACATAATTCTCAAATTCAGTGACTTCTTAAACTAAAATAAAAGTAGCATAAGCTTTATATTATGTAAGTTTTATATTAAACAATAAAAATAACTTTAGTGATCTAAAGATTAGCATATGGTAATATCATGTTCAGAATGTTTTATCTTTGATAGTGTCCTAGTAATTTTCCCTTTCAAAAACAGAAATGAAGAGTTAAAATGCCACTAGAGAGTCTTATATATATATATTTTTTTCTTCATTTATTTTAATTAGTTGGAGGCTAATTACTTTACAATATTGTAGTGGTTTTTGCCATACATTGACATGAATCAGCCATGGATTTACATGTATTCCCCATCCGGATCCCCCCTCCCACCTCCCTCTCCACCCGATCCCTCTGGGTTTTCCCAGTGCACCAGGCCCGAGCACTTGTCTCATGCATCCAGCCTGGGCTGGTGATCTGTTTCACCCTAGATAATATACATGTTTTGATGCTGTTCTCTCGAAACATCCCACCCTCGCCTTCTCCCACAGAGTCCAAAATTCTGTTCTGTACATCTGTGTCTCTTTTTCTGTTTTGCATATAGGGTTATCATTACCATCTTTCTAAATTCCATATATATGCATTAGTATACTGTATTGGTCTTTATCTTTCTGGCTTACTTCACTCTGTATAATGGGCTCCAGTTTCATCCATCTCATTAGAACTGATTCAAATGAATTCTTTTTAATGGTTGAGTAATATTCCATGGTGTATATGTACCACAGCTTCCTTATCCATTCGTCTGCTGATGGGCATCTAGGTTGCTTCCATGTCCTGGCTATTATAAACAGTGCTGCAATGAACTTTGGGGGGCACGTGTCTCTTTCAGATCAGTCTTATATATTTTTAATGTTTGTGTACTTCAACAGAATTTGATAAAATGAAGATGATATCCTGAGATTTTTGGCATTTTTCAATTTATTTCCAACAATGAATTAATGCAGTAATAAATTGAGCATTCTATAGGCAGTCTTTGGAAAGTTCTACTTCCAGATCAGATGACATAGTCTAAACAATGGAGAAGGAAATGGCAACCCACTCCAGTGTTCTTGCCTGGAGAATCCCAGGAACAGGGGAACCTGGTGGGCTGCCGTCCATGGGGTTCCATAGAGTCGGAAACGACTGAAGCAACTTAGCAGCAGCAGCAGTCTAAACAAAATATCTTTCAGCCAGAGCAATAAAAAATATACATGTAAACAAACAAACAAAAACACATGTATTTATTAAAAGCACCAAAAAGCAATAAGCAAAAGAAGTGGAAGTGTCAGTCACTCAGTCATATCTGACTCTTTGCAACCCCATGGACTGTGGCCTGCCAGGCACAAAGAAACCCCAAGAAACTAAATCTTAGTGATAGGTAAGTCCTATTTGGGCTAGTAAAGATCTGTGATTATTCTGTCACTGTGTCCAAGTGAGTAGAGGATTGTAGCTGTTGAGGCAGAGGAAATATGCTTGATTAAAGAGAATCCAGAGGAACTTTTAACAGCCACATGGCCATCGTAAAGGATTTGCCTGAGTAAGAGTCCTAGCTGAAGAGGTAGATCTCTTCACACTTATTTTAATTCTCTTGGATGGGACTCTTGCAGAGTTTGAAGTAATTCGGGTACAACAGAGTGTAAAGTCTTGGTTAAGAAGAAGAGACAGACCTCAGGTTTGTACAATTCTTCAGTTTCCTACTGGAGAAAGGGTTCTCCATCAGACACAGGATATATAGCTTTTAATGGCTTTTGAAACAGAAGTTAAAATTAAATGAACTACAGCAGTAGTACAGCTCCAGCTCAGTTTAACTACTGACTGGATTGCATCAAAGTGCATATGGAATAGGACAGACCAAATGCTAGGTCACAAAAAGTTTCAATACAGTTTTTTAAAAATTCAAATCATTCAAACATCTTCTCTAAGCACATGAAATGAAAAATCAATAATAGAAGAAAATCTGGAAAATTCAAACATAAAAAAATCAAATAGATCAGTCAGCTAATGTGTCAAAGAAGTAGTCACAAGGAATTAGAAAACACAGCATGCCAAAACTTATGCAACAAAAGCAGTGGTCGGAGGGAAACTTATAGCAGTAATGTCTATTTTAGAAAAGAAAGATCTCAAATCAATAACTCTGTGTTATGGAAGTAGGAAAAAAAAAAAAAAAAAGGAGAAACCAAAGTCAAAGAAAACAAGAATGAAGTAGTAAAGATTAAAGTGGAGATAAAAACAGTTTTGTCTCTCTAAAAGTGGCCCAGCAGCAACGCATCAGAGGCACTTTTCCCATGACTAAGTCTGAAGTGTATGCCTAGCTTTCATATTTTGCTCTATAATACTAAATACAATATACTGTAATATCTATTTTACATAATATCTATATGCAATTATATGTCATGAAACATGATACTAAGAATAACATAATACTGAAAAGGAAACAGGGTTCCTCAAGTACAGTTTATTCTCAAAATTAGAAAAACAGCAGTTTAGGTTAGCAGTTTTTGTTGCCAAAAGCAAAAATGCCTTTGAGGTTATCTGAGCCAATGATGGAGGACAAAGGGGTCGACTTCAAATTGATCACCAGACCAACTGTGACTACATCATGTTAAAAAAAAGTAGGAATTTTTCTGAATGGGCGGCAAAAAGTAACACTTTCCCTTTTAAGTTAAAAAAGAAAGAAAAGAAAAAAGTAAGTAAAGGGCCATTCCACTGGAACTCAAATGAACATTTTCATTTTTAACAATGAATCCAATCAGAAAATGTGGGATTGGATATGCAGCTCAATACATTCATTACTTCTCTTCCTAAATTAGACCATGCACCCTGCCCCAGATGGTTCAGTAGGGAGCCAGCCCTGTACATTCACACAAGGCATCTTGCCTTCTGACTTCCTTTGAAACAAAGAGAAGTTGTAACACTAACAACCCACCCCATCACTTAAAGAACATCTTGTAAGCAAGCTAACAACTAAAACTTTTTTAATATCAACTCATTTTCCATGAGCCAGAGAGATGAATCAAAAAGGATGCTAGGCTTATGTGTGCTATGAAATAGGTAATAAACGTCACAAAACACTGATTTTATACTTTTAAACAATATAAATTGCTTATGATGAAAATAAGATATTATGCACACCTGGCTTAAACTTTTAACAGCATGAAAAAATGAAATGAAAAAATTCTCCTTTGTATCACAGTGCTTCAGTGCAATCCCTTAAGAAAACCACTGCATTAATATTTTTACATATTCTTTCAGAAACACTTGATAGTTATTTAAGAGTGTGTGTGTATGTGTGTGCATGCCACGTTGCTTCAGTCCTGTCTGACTTGTTGTGACCCTATGGACTACTGCCCACCAGCCTCCTCTGTCCAGAGGTTACTGTACTTATAATTCTTCATTTTGAATTTTTCATTTTATGGTAAACATTGGAAATGTTTTCATATCATCACATGTAAATCTATCTTACTCTTAATAGCTGGAAAGTATTCCATGGATGAATGTATTGTACATTTAGTGTCCTACTGATGATTGCTTTAATTATTAATAGTCTCTTATTATTAAAATAAAAGCTGCAATAAAAGCTTTTGCCCTACAGAATCTTTGTGTACAGTGGATAAATATTACTCTCCCCAGCATTTTTAGCATTATTTTATACCATTAAATATTTCATCTTTTGCCAGTTCACTGCTCAAAAATAGCTCATAGATAATTTTATTTGCTTTTCTTTATGAGTGATGGTGAATAGCTTTTCATATGGTTAGAGTATTTTTTGTTAACTCTACATTCATCCCCTCTATTTCCCTGTTAGCTTTTTGAAAGTCCATGGTTTGAAATATTTAAATAGGCCTCACATTGCAGCTTTGAAGCTTACTATAACATACAAGATACAATACAACTTGTGATATATTCAGGCTCTCAGAGAAAGTAATTAAAGAAGTGGTTAGTAGCTCAGATTTTTTCCAAGTCATTAATAAAATTAATATTGTTAACAATTTAGGTGAGATCAAATAAATTTCTTTCTGCATCATTTGTATATGTTAAGAGGGGTCTTGAGATATACCAATGAAAAAATGTTGCTAAATTTAAATGGGTTGTCAAAGACTTTTGCCATAAATAAATGTCACATTTTCTATTCAATGTAGGATGGTGTCATGATTCGTGTCTATTTTGTCAGCACCAATCCATGTGGTTTGAGATTGAGCAGATGCTACAAAGTGCCAATTGCAGAAATGCATGGTTTGAAAGTTTTCCATCCAAAATCAAGAAAATTTTCTATTGCATAGTAATTACTAAAGATGTTCATGACTGATTATGACCCTTTAGGGAGTCTATAAAACAAGACTTGGAATATCATTGTAAGATCCTGAAGAGATAAATAGATAACCACTAATAGAAGAATATTATTACAAGACAATCTTTGTTTACAAGAGAAAATTAGATTCATTAGTTAGCTCAGTGCATTTTCAAACAATATAAAGCATGTGGACAGAGCAGATATTTTATGTATTGTCCATATTTAGAGTTCTCAAAATATTGGGTAAGCTTATGTTTCCAAGCAGTTAAATTTTTATAGTCCCTTTTTCATCAGTGACGTTCTTAAACCATGCTGTATAATCCATAACAACTCAGTTACTCTCTTGATAATAAGGGCTTATTTTTGGGAGAATAATCTATAGATTACTCAGTAAATCACACTATCAATATGAACACTGCTCAAATTCTAGTTTGTTTGTGTCTTTCTGGATTTGATTTCTTAACTGTTTCTTCAATAAAGGCTACAATAGTTATTCATAAATGCAATAAATAAACTTTTGCTTACAAAAAGTTATTAAATATAAAAAGAACTAATAAGGATCTTTTATACATGACACAAAAGAAAATTTTCTGAAATTATGAGTGACTGATTACCTTCATAGAATCAGAGTTATATTAAAAATATTATTTAAGGAATATTTATGATTTGACTACTATATATTAATAACAACCACTGTTTTATATGTTGTGATATGGCAGTGAATGAAATGGACAAACACCCCTAACTCATGCAATTTCCATTCAGTAAAGCAAAGAGAAAAATAAAGGAAATCTGAATAGAAAGAAACATTCAGTCAGGTGACTGTGAAAAAGAGTAACAGTTTCCTCCAACATCTTGTTCTAGAGATTAGTAAGATAAGAACTGATCTTCAGAAACAGCAATTCAAGATTTTGAAACATCTAAAAAATCAGGCCACATTATATTAAATATGTTATAGTTGGGAAAATCAGGGTACTATTTTGAGTCTGACTTCTTTCCCAAGTTTATTACATCTTTGCATTGTCACAGCATAAAGACTTATATAATTCTCTGTAAACTGACATTAAAATTTAAAATTGGATTTCATAAAATGTCCCTTAATTGAATAGTTCCTCTGACATTCA
The DNA here is from genome assembly GCF_963930625.1 of Muntiacus reevesi. Lineage (NCBI taxonomy): Eukaryota > Metazoa > Chordata > Mammalia > Artiodactyla > Cervidae > Muntiacus > Muntiacus reevesi. The sequence continues at coordinate 35,395,162 of NC_089254.1, read as the reverse complement.
ACATGGGGAACCCCTGTTCCTGGTTTCTTACGTATCCTTCCCTAGGCTGCTGCGCATACATATATACATATATATATATACACACACACATACTCAAGTAAATAAGTTATCTTTCTCATTTTTATACAAAAAACAAAACACACATAAGATACTTGCTATTCTGTGAATTTTTAAGTTTCTTTAAAACTCTGTGGACATCTTTCTGTATCAGTATAAAGAGTTCCTTCATTTTTATAACTGCACCAGATTTCTTTTTATGGATGCAGCATATTTTTGTCTGTTTATCTTTCACTGCTGATATCTGACTACTGACATCACTCTAAGTAAAGAGCTGGGGTATTTTAGCGGTATTTTTTTGTAATTACCTATAACATTCTATTTTTACCTCCATCATTTTTTAACCTGGTTGGAATAAAACATGACTATAAATTTTAAACCTACTAATGTTACTTTAGAAAATATGTTTGGATTTGTTGCCTGCACTTTATTTTTTTTTTAATTAACTATATTTCACTTCTCTTTAAGTAGAGTATGGAGAAGAATGGGATTCAATCCACTTGCAGAATAAATGGGGGAAAAATCAACTGGCAGGAGAGAAAACAGTACAATGCTAAAATAGGCCAGATCAAATGTTAGGGGCTGAATAGAAAAAGATCTTTAATCTCTATGTTATAAAGAAAGCAAATATAATGGAGGGCTGGTCTACCATATAAATCCCCTCTTGAAATATATATATTCACATACCACTGAAGTAAAATTTTTATGACAACAAACTCTCTTGAGGCAAAATGAACACAAGAACATAGAAGTCCATGGGTAAAAGACAGATGACAAGGTATGAAAGAGGAGCATCTGGTGTAAATAAATATGTATTTATTGCATGTCTGTCTGTTCCTCCCTTCGTCCCTCCTCATTAGGAGCCAGGCCCCCTTTGGGGAAGTGACACTGACACTCATTTGTTATTTACACCATATTTGCCTAATGGTGTGGCAGCCGTGCAGTTGGAGGTAAGACTGAATTCACCCTTGACTCTAGGAAAATTTACCCTTGACCCTAGGAAAATTTCACTTACTGAAAAAAATTGTTTTGATTACCAAAGCACAAGTAATTAGTAAAGAACTTGAGACTCTGGTCAGGAAAGCCATATAATGAATGTTTACCTTCATCTAAACAGTGTGGATCACAATAAACTGTGGAAAATTCTGAAAGAGATGGGAATACCAGACCACCTGATCTGCCTCTTGAGAAACCTGTATTCAGGTCAGGAATCAACAGTTAGAACTGGACATGGAACAACAGACTGGTTCCAAATAGGAAGAGAGTACATCAAGGCTGTATATTGTCAACCTGCTTATTTAACTTATATACAGAGTACATCAAGATTGCCGGGAGAAATATCAATAACCTCAGATATGCAGATGACACCACCCATATGGCAGAAAGTGAAGAGGAACTAAAAAGCCTCTTGATGAAAGTGAAAGAAGAGAGTGAAAAAGTTGGTTTAAAGCTCAACATTCAGAAAACTAAGATCATGGCATCTGGTCCCATCACTTCATGGCAAATAGATGGGGAGACAGTGGAAATAGTGATAGACTTTATTTTTTGGGGCTCCAAAGTCACTGCACATGGTGATTGCTGCCATGAAATTAAAAGACGCTTACTCCTTGGAAGGAAAGTTATGACCAACCTAGACAGCATATGAAAAAGCAGAGACATTACTTTGCCAACAAATGTCTGTCTAGTCAAGGCTATGGTTTTTCCAGTAGTCATATATGGATGTGAGAGTTGGACTGTGAAGAAAGCTGAGCACCAAAGAATTGATGCTTTTGAACTGTGGTGTTGGAGAAGACCCTTGAGAGTCCCTTGGACTGCAAGGAGATCCAACCAGTCCATCCTAAAGGAGATCAGTCCTGGGTGTTCACTGGAAGGACTGATACTGAAGCTTAAACTCCAGTATTTTGGCCACCTCATGAGAAGAGTTGATTCATTTGAAAAGACCCTGATGCAGGGAGGGATTGGGGGCAGGAGGAGAAGGGGGTGACAGAGGATGAGATGGTTGGATGGCATCACCAATTCGATGGACATGGGTTTGTGTGAACTCTGGGAGTTGGTGATGGACAGGGAGGCCTGACGTGCTGCAATTCACGGGATCGCAAAGAGTCAGACACGACTGAGCGACTGACCTGATCTGAACTGAAACATCAGCCATGTTACTGCCATGAAAAATACCCGCTGTGGTTGAAGATGGCACATGGAGGTGCACATCTCAAGAGAATCACAACAAGCTGACCCCATGGCCCTATTTGAACCATGCCTGCTCATCACACTGCCTTTGGAACTTTTAGGTATATAAAAACAACAACAAAAAATCCCCCTTGATGTATCAGTAAGTTTGGTTCGTGTTTTTTTATTTCTATCAGTTGGAAGTATCCTCACTGATATAAAAGAGGCGGAGGGGGGGGGGGAGAAGAAGGGGGTGGTAGACAGAAAAGCTGAAAATTAAACTTGGTCTAGGGCTTGTATTCATTTATTTAGAATTTTCTTGAATTTCTCTGTATACTTTTCCTGGAAAAGGACATTTACACCACAAATAATTAATAGCACGGATGAAAGTATATACTGGAATAGTATCAGGCAAACTGTGATATGTGTTTGCCCTAGTCCTTGTCATGTAAGGTCATTGTCATCCAAAGCCCAGCATCTATATACCTGTGGACAAACAAAGCGGTTTGTAAACAAAGCTGATTTTATATCAGGTTTCTGAGTCCATATCTACATTTATATCTATATCTTTATCTCTTTCTCTCTCTATATATATATGTTTTCTCTCAATGCTGGTGTTCCAATGCCTTCAATTTTTTATCTTATTTCAAGTATATGCCTATATTATAATGAAGATACATCTATAATATTTCTTAATTTATGCCCTGTCAGATTATGTTACCTTCCTATTAAGGCTGATGACTTTTTAGTCTCAAAGTGCTATTTGAAACTCATTTGAAACGCAGTTATGAAACTCATTCTATGATTACCAACTAGTTCAGGGATACTGTAGATGGAATCAGAAAAAAAAAAAACCACCAAATAGTAACATTTATGCTATATTGCTATCTTTTGCTGGTCAGTGAGAATATAAAACATGAGTCACAAAGACAGCCATGTAATAACATAGCTCAGGTACTGCTGAGCAGAGAGGAAGTTGAATATTTGAAAGAAACACCTAGGACCATGCTTAAAGTTTTCTAGACTTGGGATGTAGAACCAAAAAGTGGTATCAGTTCAGGATTGGCCATGGCCATTTAGGAAGACAGCCCCACAATCTCAAACTAGAAACCACTGCCAAAGGTTACTGAGATTTATTAAAGGCAATTTGCTTTCTAACTAGCTCATCCCTTAGATTTTATAAATAAATAACATCATGCATTTTACCAAGAGATAATCAAGAAAGACTTTGAAAATGTAGGCAAAAAAGTATCATTTGTACTCCATGATATTTATTACCAAGCAATAATATTCTACATTTGTCAGCAAGTATATAGATGCTGGGCTTTGGATGACGATGACCTTACATGGCAAGGAGTAGGGCAAACACATATCACAGTTTGCCTGATACTATTTCTGTATATACTTTCATCCATGTTATTAATTATTAATACTGTCCTTTCACTTTTAAACATTTTCTGGCTTGGAAGACAAGTTATATGGTCACCTTACTGACAGGTATGAGTAATCATGTATAAATATAAGGATGGCTAATAAGAGGAAAGATGAGTACTCTGTTCATACATATAGCAAAAGTAAACTTCCACTTGTTTGCAAATAGATTATGGAACTAGGGAGTATACTGGCAATTGAAAAACTTCATTTTCCAATTTTTTCTCCAGAAACGTATTCTTTCCTGATATATGTTAAAGTACAAATTTTCTGAGTTAAAATAGTCAACTAGTTTTTGACCATGTCAATAGTACAGTTCTGTTCAGTTGCTCAGTTTGTCCTACTCTTTGCAAACCTGTGGACTGCAGCACGCCAGGCCTCCCTGTCCATCACCAACTCCTGGAGATAACTCAAACTCATGTCCATTGAGTCTGTGATGCCATCCAACCATCTCATCCTCTGACATCCCCTTCTCCTCCTGCCTTCACTCTTTCTCAGCTTCAGGATCTTTTGAAATGAGTCAGTTCTTCACATCAGGTGGCCAAAGTACTGGAGTTTCAGCATCAGTCCTTCCAATGAATATTCAGGACTGATTTCCTTTAGGATGGGCTGGCTGGATCTCTTTGCAGTCCAAGAGACTCAATAGTCTTCTTCAACATCACAGTTCAAAAGCATCAATTCTTTGACACTCAGCTTTCTTTATAGTCCAAATCTCACATTCATACATGACCACTGGAAAAACCATAGCTTTGACTAGACGGACCTTTGTTGGCAAAGTAATGTCTCAGTTTTTTAATATGCTGTCTAGATTGGTCATAGATTTTCTTCCAAGGAGCAAGCATCTTTTAATTTCATGGCTTCAGTCACCATCTGCAATGATTTTGGAGCCCCAAAAGTAAAGTCTGTCACTGTTTCCACTGTCTCCCCATCTATTTCCCATGAAGTGATGGGACCAGATACCATGATCTTAATAGTATCATACAAATAGGTCAAAAACTAGTTGACCAGATACCATGATCTTTCTGACTATTGAGTTTTAAGCCAGCTTTTTCATTCTCCTCTCTCACTTTCTTCAAGAGGCTCTTTAGTTCTTCACTTTCTGCCATTAGGGTGATGTCATCTTCATATGTGAGGTTATTGAAATTTCTCCAAGCACTCTTGATTCCAGCTTGTGCTTCTTCCAGCCCACTCTTTCTCATGATGTACTCTGCATGTAAGTTAAATAAGCAAGGTGACAATGTACAGCCTTGATGTATTCCTTTTCCTATTTGGAACCAGTACAGTAGTACAAATAGTCAATAGTACAAATAAAGTAATTGCAGTGATCAGGACTTCAGAAAGGAGGACAGGAGAAGAGAAGGAAGGAAGGGGGGTGAGGGAAGGAGGGACAGAAAGATGAATAACAGTTTACAATCCAATGGATTGTATTATTATGTTAAGCCTTTTTTCCATTGTGATTAATAATAAATAATAAATAAATACTACTGTCATAAAATGGAACACATTTAAATCTTCTAATGAGGTGGACGAAACTAGAGCCCATTATACATAGTGAAATAAGTCAGAAAGAGAAATATAAATATCGTATACTGACAAATATATATGGAGTCTGAAGAGATGGTACTGATGAATTTATTTTCAGGGCAGCAATGGAGAAACAGACATAGAGAACAGACCTATGGACAAGGTGGGAGGAGAGGAGGGAGAAGAGGAGATGTATGGAGAGAGGAACACAGAAATTTACAATACCATGTGCAAAACAGAGAGCCAGTGGGAATCTGCTGCGTGACTCTCCACGACAGGCTGAAAGGTGGGGTGAGGAGGGAGAGGGGAGGAGGTCTGGGAGGGAGGGACAGGGGTGTACCTATGGCTGATTCTTGTTGATGTATGACAGAAAACCACACAATTCTGTAAAGCAGAATTCTGTAAAGCAAATATCCTTCAATTAAAAAAATTTTTAAATAATGAATATGCAAGAATTAAGTCAAAAGTAAGAAGACATCCTCCAGAAAAGTTTATTCATTCAACAAACAATTATATTCACTTGTAAAGCATCTAGCAATCTTATCAAATTTTATTAAACTTTATCCTGCTTTACCAAACTTAGTAAGCAGCAAGTGGATTTTCCTTTTAGTATCATGACTCAGATCTGTCCTTAGCATCCCCAAATGCACATCCTGAAGACCTCAACCAAAACTTTCACAGGCCACATGTAAAGTGAAGATGGATGTTATGCAAGTAGTCTCCCACGGAAATGGTACTGCAGCTTTGTGCTTTTATGTGTGACCAAGAACAACACATACTTACAAATTGAAATTTTATGAGTAGCACATGGTACTCCGTGCTTGGATTTTATGTGATTTACAGCTTTGGATTTTAAGCCAAAGGTTTTACAATCTGTTTTATCTGTTAAACAAATTTCTCCTGTTAATCTACACTACGAAGAACATTCTCATAACTAGAGCTGCTACTATATCCTTCTCATTTTATTTCCCCTCATTTGCTTTATGTAAACAAAAGTAGGATAGAGAACAATGAACCGGCCGTGCTGCTTGGATGCCTGAGGGACTGGGAGATGCTAGGCGCTAAGGACGTTGCTAGGAAGCTGCTCTCACTATAAAATAGCCACTCCTCACGGCCAATCAGATCAACAGCCCTGCATGGGATGACTCAGGGGATTTGGAGCTCTTCACTCCACATTATTGCTGACAATCACTCTCCTAGCTCCATTTCCTCCGGTTGATTAAAATGAATATATTTCCCCTACCATCTTTTCCTGTCATGTGGTTTTACAGTGTGTGGCTGAGAAATTCTCACATAGAATCACAGAAGGGATGATTTCAGTAAGGATGAAAATTTATCTCACATTTTCCTTATTTCATTTGGCTTTCTCTTAGAATGGAGTTTTCTCAGAATCTATGACCAAGAGGTTTTGTGGGTTTTTTTGTTTGTTTCTTTTTTAATCTTTCACAAAGGAAACAAGTCCATAGTTGAGTCAAAATTCAATTTGAGCCTTGCTGCTGCTACCAACGTAAAGTTGGTGAGTCTTGTAGATTGCTCTCTCCCTATTCCTTCATCCCAGCAATTATGATTCATGTATACCCTACCTCAACAGCTCATTTTCAGAGTCAAGCAAGACTTCCTAGAACAAAGGATTCTGAAAAACATATAGTACTGGAAAATGGAAGCTAGCATGATCAAGTTTTGTATTTCTGTTTTAACTATTGCCCTGTAGGCTTTAACACTGTTCAAAAGAACCTTTGGCAGTGATCAAAGGAGCACCTGAAATGTGGTATAAGTGAGGAATTGTTCTATTTAGTTTTAATTAATTTTCATTTAAATGGGAACATCTTGCTAGGGCTTGTCACATCAGACCACATAGCTCTAGGACATTAAATAGTTTTATTAATTATTACCTTCTAAGGCTGTTTTTAAACACTTGCAAATAATCAACCACTAATCTAATAATGCAGGTTAGTCTAGACTATGTGAGAATTAATGAGATCTAGTTTTCTAGCATTCTCTAGGGTAAGCTATCTTAAAAATAAAGATCATCTTTAAAATGTCTCAGGTTTAAAAAGAAACTTGTTAATGACCATCCTAATAACTATATTTTACAACTATATTGTTAACAAAATATATCTTTAAGCTTGACTCTCACTATGAGAATGTGTATACTGATACACATACAGTCTATTTATCTCTCTGTATAGCATATTCTGTCAAGTTCATGGATTTCATGTGGAATGGTTCATTAGGGGGTCAGAAAACTAATACAAAGTCTCAACTGTAACACTTTACTTGATCAATTTACTCTTTTCCTCAGACACCTTCAATGACTTCTTATAAGCAATAGAATAAAATTTCAATGCTTCAGCATAAATTTAAAATCTACCTTCTTTCCCATTTTTGCATCTATCACTTCCTAAAACTTGTAGTAAGCAATTCACCTACTTCTGTTTTTCACATGTTCTACCAAGTATCTCTTGCATCTCCTGCACTGAAAAGTGGATTCTTTTTTCTTTTTTTTTTTTAAAGTCAACCTCATTTTTTTTTCCATTTATTTTTATTAGTTGGAGGCTAATTACTTTACAATATTGTAGTGGGTTTTGCCATACATTGACATGAATCAGCCATGGATTTACATGTGTTCCCCATCCCGATCCCCCCTCCCGCCTCCCTCTCCATCCCATCCCTCTGGGGTCTTCCCAGTGCACCAGCCCTGAGCACTTGTCCAACCTGGGCTGGTGATCTGTTTCACCCTTGATAGTATACTTATTTCAATGCTGTTCTCTCATAACATCCCACCCTCGCCTTCTCCCACAGAGTCTAAAAGTCTGTTCTGTACATCTGTGTCTCTTTTTCTGTTTTGCCTATAGGGTTATCGTTACTATCTTTCTAAATTCCATATATATGGATTAGTATACTGTATTGGTCTTTATCTTTCTGGCTTACTTCACTGCATAATGGGCTCCAGTTTCATCCATCTCATTAGAACTGATTCTCTTTAATGGCTGAGTAATATTCCATGGTGTATATGTACCACAGCTTCATTATCCATTTGTCTGCTGATGGGCATCTAGGTTGCTTCCATGTCCTGGCTATTATAAACAGTGCTGCGATGAACATTGGGGTGCACGTGTCTCTTTCAGATCTGGTTTCCTTGGTATGTATGCCCTGAAATGGGATTGCTGGGTCATATGGCAGTTCTATTTCCAGTTTTTTAAGGAATCTTCACACTGTTCTCCATAGTGGCTGTACTAGTTTGCATTCCCACCATCAGTGTAAGAGGGTTCCCTTTTCTCCACACCCTCTCCAGCATTTATTGCTTGTAAACTTTTGGAGAGCAGCCATCCTGACTGGCGTGTAATGGTACCTCATTGTGGTTTTGATTTGCATTTCTCTGATAATGAGTGATGTTGAGCCTCTTTTCATGTGTTTGTTAGCCATCTGTATGTCTTCTTTGGAGAAATGTCTGTTTAGATTTTTGCCCCCTTTTTTGATTGGGTCATTTATTTTTCTGGAATTGAGCTGCAGGAGTTGCTTGTATATTTTTGAGACTAATCCTTTGTCTGTTTCTTCATTTGCTATTATTTTCTCCCAATCTGAGGTCTGTCTTTTCACCTTGCTTATAGTTTCTTATGTTGTGCAAAAGCTTTTAAGTTTCATTAGGTCCCATTTGTTTATTTTTGCTTTTATTTCCAATATTCTGGGAGGTGGGTCATAGAGGATCTTGCTGTGATTTATGTCGGAGAGTGTTTTGCCTATGTTCTCCTCTAGGAGTTTTATAGTTTCTGGTCTTACATTTAGATCTTTAATCCATTTTGAGTTTATTTTTGTGTATGGTGTTAGAAAGTGTTCTAGTTTCATTCTTTTACAATTAGTTGACCAGTTTACCCAGCACCATGACAAGTGGATTCTTCACCACTGCACCACCTGGGAAGCTGAGAGGTACACCAATGAAAATATAGTGTCTTCTTCTGGTAATGACTACATTTCAGGAAGAAATATCCATCAGTTTAGTTCAGTTCAGTCGCTCAATCATGTCCAACTCTGCAACCCCATGAACTGCAGCACGCCAGGCCTCCCTGTCCATCACCAACTTCCAGAGTTTACCCAAACTCATGTCCATTGAGTCGGTGATGCCATCCAGCCATCTCGTCCTCTGTTGTCTCCTTCTCCACCTGCCCCCAATCCCTCCCAGCATCAGGGTCTTTTCAAATGAGTCAGCTCTTTGCATCAGGTGGCCAAAGTGCCAAAGTATAGGAGGTTCAGCTTCAGCATCAGTCCTTCCAATAAATATTCAGGACTGATTTCCTTTAGGATGGACTGGTTGGATCTCCTTGCAGTCCAAGGGACTCTCAAGAGTCTTCTCCAACACCACAGTGCAAAAGCATCAATTTTTTGGTGCTCAGCTTTCTTTATAGTCCAACTCTCACATCCATACATGACTACTGGAAAAACCATAGCCTTGACTAGATGGACCTTTGTTGAGAAAATAATGTTTCTGTTTTTTCATATGCTGTCTAGGTTGGTCATAACTTTCCTTTCCAGAAGTAAGCATCTTTTAATTTCATGGCTGCAATCACCATGTGCAGTGAGTTTGGAGCCCCTAAAAATGAAGTCTGACACTGTTTCCACTGTCTCCCCATCTACTTGCCATGAAGTGATGTGACCAGATGCCATGATCTTAGTTTTCTGAATGTTAAGCTTTAAGCCAACTTTTTCACTCTCTTCTTTCACTTTCATCAAGAGGTTCTTTAGTTCTCCTTTGCTTTCTGGCATAAGGGTGGTATCATCTGCATATCTGAGGTTATTGATATTTCTCCCGGCAATCTTGATTCCAGCCTGTGCTTCTTCCAGCCCTGGGTTTCTCATGATGTACTCTGCATATAAGTTAAATAAGCAGGGTGACAATATAGAGCCTTGACGTATTCCTTTTCCTATTTGAAACCAGTCTGTTGTTCCATGTCCAGTTCTAACTGTTGCTTCCTGACCTGCATACAGGTTTCTCAAGAGGCAGGTCAGGTGGTCTGGTATTCCCATGTCTTTCAGAATTTTCCACAGTTTATTGTGATCCACACAGTCAAAGGCTTTGGCATAGTCAATAAAGCAGAAATATATCCATTAAAGTTATTATATTATTTCATGCCTAATATTAAGTTGGGATTTGTGAAACAAAAGTAAACTATGGGATTGGAGATCTCATTTTGAGCACTGGTTTGATTTGTAAGGGTCTCAGAAAGTCTTCCCTGTGGAACTGAGAGTTAATCCTAAAGGTTGGCATCAAGGGTAAAGCATTCTAGATGGGAAAAACAGCCAACTGTGCTGTGGTGTTATCTCTGTCTTTGTTCTCTTCCTCCACATGCTGAAACACTGTTCCATCTAACTTAAATATGATCACTTTTGAAAAGTGATTCCAGAACCCCCCATCACAATGAACTTTGCTCTGATTCAGAAGACATCACAGCCTGACATACTATAATTGCTTGTATTTAGTCAATCTCCCCTGTAGACCTCAAACATTCATAGAGATTGTTTTCATATTTATATTCTCTAGTATTTATTTCTTGGGGGGCCTTGAATAAATTTGAAATATAAAAATGACTAACATCAGTGCTCTTCCCTTAAAGAGCTCAACTGAGAAAGGGGGAGAGAGATGTAAATAAAATTTTGTTATTCTGTTTGACCCCTGCTAAAATGGAGACCTGCCAAATATGCAATACAATAATGAATAACAGGTTTTTTGTAGGTAGGTATGGAGAGAAAAGCAAGGCATGTGTATCCAAATAAATATTTTTATATTCTGCTAAAATTTAGTCTGGGAGAGTTACTGGAAAAAAGCTTGGTAAAAATAGCCCAGATAAAGTAAGACAGAGGTAATAATGATAAGAGTGGATCAATCACTCTGTGGAAATAAATCCACTATCAATATGATTGTGTCTATCAAAAAGAGCCCTGAATTTTTACCAGCTAAATTTCTAGCATGGGCAATCACTAACATGAACATGTTCCCTCTTCCATGGAATGCAGAGCTTAGATAATTTGAATAGTGTTTTCTAACAGGTTTTTCATACAGCTTCCTGGACTATTAATGCTAAAAAGTGTTTTGAGGAATTTCTGAATTAAACAAAACTCTAAGTTTCTTAGAATAGGACTTCTCATCGTCTAAGGCAGCCTAACATGCCATGTGGCTCACTAGAGAGGTCATTAAATGCCTTTCTCAAACCTATTTGAAACATAAAGCCTATACATCATGTATTGTATAGTTACAATTTATGATGAGACAGAAAAAGAACAAAACAAGAGACTGTGAAATAGGTTAACTTACTGAAGACTAAAGGGCCTGGTAATACCACTGTGAGATGAGAATTGTGACATGAAGGATGAAAAAAGTCATGTAGAGGAAGTCATTCAGCAATACAGGCAGTATGTACAGAGGCTCTAATGGTGAAATATTACCTGACTCATTCATTTTGGGTGCTGCAATGGATTGAGCACATGAAGCAGGAGAGGGTCAGAAAAAGTAAAGAGGAAGAAATGGCTGAGCAGGGCTGGAAAATGGTCCTTCTGGGCCAATAGTTAATCAATACACTCCTTCCTTCATTTAGAAAGTCATGATAAGATAAGGTCAGCTTATCTTATCAATAAACAGTGTGAATACACAGTGTTTTTAATAACATGATTGATTTTTCCCCATCTGTCCTAAGTACATTATGTCGTAGGAAAACAACAACAAGAAAGTTCATAATCTGGTCTCTGAGTAACTCCAGGAGCCTGCACTTAATTTTGAGCAAAATGGAAAGTCACTGACGATCTTTAAGCAAAAAAGTGATAGTCATTCTGCAAAAATTCAAACTGTGATGAAAACCAGAGATGGGTGTTTCTGTCCACAGCTTACCTTTGCACATCTATAATGTAATGATACTTGATTCTCTTGTCAGGTCTGAGCCTATACTTAGATTCAGTGAGGAAGGAAAGGGGAGGAAGGGATTCAACTTTTGCCCATTTCAATACACCCATACATTGTTTAAAAGTACACAGTACTCAAAATCGCCACTTGAATACTCCTATTTTTTTTTTCATCTTTTCCTTTCAGTTTTGTCCTGGTGGTTGCTGTCCTATCCAAAAGTGGAGTGAATAAAAGATCTATTTGGGCAGAATCTATTATAGTTATTACATATTTTCTCTTGTTTATTCTACATTAAAATTATTCTCAATAATGAATTTTAGTTCTATTTCTTTTGACACAAATTTTGAGTTTGGAAAAATGGTTTTGCCTTCGGTCTGGCCATTGTATCTTACTTTTCAGAACCACAGAAGCAAAGTATGAGTGTTCAAGGGCCAGGCTGCTTTCTCTTGAATGCTGTAAAACTTCTTTCCGGGGGAAGAATAGCCCATTTAGAACTGCATGCAGCGCCATCTCGTGACAAAGAAAGTAATTTCTTTTAGTGAATAGAGCATCTGCACATTGCAATCTAATGCTCTACATAATTCACACAAAAAGACAGACGTTTTATAAAGTCAGCAGCCAGTGAGAACAGATATAGGTATCTTGGTGTTATCCTGCTATGCTAATTTTTCTAGGAAAATGTCATGCTAAAAACAAAACAATAAATTCTTGGATTAGTCAATTTTAAGAAGCTTCTTTGAAATGGCTATCCTGTTTGTACTCAAAATTACATTAGGTCAATGCAAAGGAAAGCCAGAGATTCCATGATGGACCTACATATTTAGCATTTTCCCAGAGTAAAAGTTTCTAGACACTCAATGAAAGTTACCTTATGCTGGAAAGAGGGGAGTTGATGATACTTTTCCAATAGCCCTCCTCTATCAGCAAGCTATTAATTGCCTTCCAGATTTTCAATACATAATTAATAGCACACAATTATTCTCAACTAAATATACATATTACTTTATGGAGTAAAAGCAATTCCTACATATATGCTTTCGAACACTAAGTTTCAATTCAATTATTATCATGCACCTTGCCCCACTTAACACTTTTATCTGGAAAACATTCTACAAGTACAGAAAAAAGCTGAATTCTATAGAAGAGAAACAGCTTCTTTTAAAATGATGAAAAACTTTTTTCGGCTAAATATTGTTGAATATATGCATTATGTAAAACAATGTTTTAGATTTTGTTCTCTCCGTTACATAAATTTCTCAAATGCTAATATAAGAATTCAGCTTGCTGTGGCCTCCTGCAAAGAACTAGAAAGAATAAAATCCACTCTCAGTTTAGTAAATAGACTCAAGGAGGAAGAGAGACTTCAGCTTATTCAAAATGTAGACCAAAAAGGCTTGGAATAACCAGAGAATTTTTCCTTTTCTCCCCCATTTTCTAATGAAGTAGAATAAATCCATGACTGAGTAAATTAAACTGCTGGCATTCTAATAAACAATCAAATGTTATGATTTTAGAAATGTATTTTTGCTAAAGATGCTTAAGTAGGCTAAAACTCTGAAAGAGACACCAGAGAAAACTTCAGGAAGAATACAGATTTTTAAAAGAGAACTTAGGCTTTTAATAGATAATTTAATATTGAATAACCTTAACATCATGGAGAAGGAAATGACAATCCACTCCAGCATTCTTGCCTTGAAAATGCCATGGACAAAGGAGACAGGTGGGCTGCAGTCCATGGGGTTGCAAAGGGTTAGAAACAACTCAGCAGCTAAACCAACCTTAACATCAAGAACAAAATGTAATTAATGTAGATCTACCCCAGTCATTTCCATAAGTCACTTGGACTCTGCTTACTTTTTCTACGCTCAGAAAAAAGTGATCCATGTATTAAAATGTTCCTTAATTTCTACTCCCACTCTATTTGTGGAGTGGAATTTTCCTATACAAATAAATGTGGACTCTGCTACAGGAATTGAACAAAAGAGCTCATTTTTATAAAGAACTGCTTACTTATGAAGTCTTTTGATAACTCAGACATCTGGACAGCTGTGTTTAATCTGTACTTGGTTTCACTACTTGCATTCAAATTTTCTATAAAAATTCAAAATGTTAAGCACGGATACTCAATTTCTTCTTTAAACAACTTTTATTTTAATGCATCAGCTAATGTAGACACAAGAATGAGACCTAGGTATAATTCCCAGGATTACTGAAGGCACTGCCCTAGCTCCTGGGGAGAAGAAACATGAAGATTGTATCTGGAATTGCAACTAGGCCACTGAACTCTACTGCCAAAGCCACTGCTTCTAAGAACAAGTATCAAACCAACTCAAAAACTACACAGGCTTGCAACAGAAAAATCCTTTCTGTACTAATATATCTATATCATGTGATTTCTAAAGAACAGCAAAGCATGAACCCCAAAACACTCACTGAAATGCCACTACCAGGAGAGAACTTGCTTCTCTGGTATGCTCTCCACCAGAAGAGAGCACAAGAATTGGCAGAATGCAACTTCCTTCCAGGAGGGTACTCACCAGAACCTGACAGTTTTGGCACCCTGATCCCAGACTTCTGGACTCCAGCTCTGTCAGAAATACATTTATGTTGTTTATAAGCCACTCATTCTATGGCAATTTGTTATAGCAGTCTGAACAATCTAAGACAATACCAAACTGTTTTCACTAAAAACAACACGACAACAGCAAAAACACTAACTTAAATTATACCGAATGTCGTAAGCATGCTAAATGAATGTATCTATTCATTCCGTGAGACTGTGAGAGTTAAAAACCAAGACAAAGTCTTAGTTTCCCTTAAACTTAGCACACTGTCTCTTACCTCCAAGGCTTTCTTCAAGACTTTTCCTCCAGAACACCTCTCAGTGTCTCTTTATTCCCTTCAGCTGTGAAATGTAAAATCAAGTTCTGCATTGAGATATCTGTATAAAAAAAGAAATGACTTTCTTGCCACCTTCAAACAATCAATCAATCAATGGTTTGACCCCACTTTTAATGTACATCCTTAAGGAGTATACTCACTCTAGGAAAACACACATCACCTGTGTTTCTCATTACACTTCAAAAAGGCAAGGGCTCTAATTTTATTCTTCAATACCAGCACCTATCAGAGTAATGAGTAAATACTAAAGTAGCCAACCTTGCCTAATCTAATGCCATCTCTGAAAGATGCCAAAAGTAATAATAGGTTGAAGTTGCTGCATCACTGATGAGAAACTAAAACTTCATCTACGTGATGATGATTAAATATCAGATCAATTCAACTGTTATGCCAGACTAAGGCAGATGTGATGGCAAGCTTATGCAATAGTATGCTATGCTGTGTTTAGTCACTCAGTCGTGTCTGACTCTTTGTGACCCCATGAATTGTAGCCTGCCCAGGCTCCTCTGTCCATGGGGATTCTCCAGGCAAGAATACTGGAGTGGTTGTCATACCAGAATCGAACTGGGGTCTCCTGCATTGCAGACGGATTCTTCACCAGCTGAGCTACCTGGGAAGCCCATGCAATAGTATACTTTCATTTATTCTTATCTTCACAGATATTTATTGAGTATGTATGTGACAGGTACTGTGTTAACTGCAGTGTATACAACATTAAACAGAACAAAGACCCCTGTTCTTAGAATAAGTGCATGAGTCATTTTGCTATTGTGAATTCACCTGGACCTAAGTTTGAAAAAGTCTGGATAAAAAATAGGGAAGGGTAACAGAACCAGGGAAGTCCAGAAAGCAAGCTGTCATATTTTCAACACTATGTGGACACTTGAAAAGAAGGAGTACTATGAAGTTAGAAAAGCTATCTTGAATCAAATCTCCTTTTAAAAGTTTAGGAATACTAATAAGAACAAAGTATAAATACCTAATCCTAAACATAGTTATAATAGGAAAAATAGAATTAAAAAACAGGATAACATTTCTACAGTTAATAAAAACACATCAGAAGACATGCCCACAAACAGAACAAATGAACTAGAAATTAGGAAAATTATTTAAAAATACGAGGAAAATATTTTAAATAATTTCAAAAACTCAGAAATGATAAAATGCAGGGAAGACAGAAATTTTAAAAGTTCAAATATTAAAACTAAAACTATAAGTAAAATAATAGTGATCAAACACAAGAAATAATGCTTCCAGAGAGATGGAAAAGTTTATTTTATAAAAGAAAGAAAACATTAAAAGATATAAAAGTAATATATATGTATGTATTTTCTGTAAGTATATATATATATATAATATATGTGTAGGTATATATATACACACATATAAATGTATATATATTACACACATATACATGTGTATTTTGTGTAGGTATATGCATATATGTGTATATTTTATGTAGATATATATATGTATACATATATATATTCCAACTTAGGAAACATAGAAGTCCTTGAAAGTAAAAAATAAAAGCAAAGGAAATCAAGCTAATATTAAAAACTGTAATTCTAGGAAGCATTTCTGAATTAAAAAGCTTTTTTTGAAATTATTTAATGAAAGAACACACTGCATACTTAAGAATATTAATTTAACTGATTAATTTAACAGCCTCCCAGGCTATTCGGTCCATGGGATTTTCCAGGCAAGAGTACTGGAGTGGGTTGCCATTTCCTTCTCCAGGGGATCTTTCTGATCCAGGGATCGAACCATCGCATGCAGACACTTTACCCTCTAAGCCACCAGGGAGAACTAAGAGTATTAATTTAACTGATCAACACCAAGACATAGTCAATAAAATTACTGTATATAAAAAAATTATTTTAGGTGTCAAAAGAGCCTTTTGCTCTTGCAAAAAGAGCAAGTGACTCATAAAGGAAATAAAATTAGCTTGTCATCAGACTTTTCAATTGCAACTCTTTTATGCCAGAAGATACTAAAGGAAAGAGAAAGAGTGAGCAAAGGACTTAATACTTAGCAAAACTGACTTATGATTATAAAGGGCATAAGTAGGCTTTTATCATTATGTGAGAACTCAAAAAATATTTTTTTCAAGAATCCTTCTGAGAAATCTACTAGAGAAAAATCTTCAGTAAAAAGAACCAGAGCGTCATCTACGTAAAAACTGGTGGTGAGTGTTGAACATACAGTTTCTGATAACATCAAGATGAAACAAGTACTAAAAGAGAAGGAGTATAGCAATTGATGTATGATTTGAAAATATATACATAATATGACTTTTTGATGGTCTGAAAATATATAAGATATTTTATTTATTAAATTTTTAAAAATTAACATTTCAATAAGCTCATTGGTGGTTGTATATTGTTACTGCCATAGTTGTACTATGCTGTGTGCATAGTTGTATGTACACTGCCACATACATGCTGACATGGTTGTGTGTGTAATATAAAGCAGTGAATGATTATAGGAAACTCTTAATTCTTCTCATCATGTGTCTTTCAGAACCAGAATTCTGATTAAAAGAATGGAGATAGAGACATAAGTAAGATGAAATTAAGTAAAAATCCTAGAGTCCCTCATTTGAATTAGAAATATCAGTATGAACTCATGAGATTTACTATCCTTAATACTATATATCACATATGTGTACATGCTCAGTCGCTTCAGTAGTGTCTGACTCTTTGCTATCCCATTGACTGTAGCCCGCCAGGCTCCTCTGTGCATGGGATTCTCCAGGCAAGAATACTGGAGTGGGTTGCCATTTCCTTCTCCAGGGTATCTTTCTGATCCAGGGATCAAACCAACATACGTGTATATATATATCCCCAGATTCCTTATCTTGGCTATGCAACCAAATACTAATCTAGATATTCCTGTGAAGGGATCTGCAGGTGTAATTAAAGTCCAAAAGTTATGGAAAGCATCTTGGTAGTTTACCTAATCACGAGTACTTTAAAAACACAGAGTTTTCTGTTGCTTGCATAAGAAATCAGAGAATCAAAACACAAGGGATATGTGTACCAAGTCATCACACTGTACAATTTAAATATCTTTCATTTGTCAATAATATCTCAATAAAGCGGAAAAAAGCAAGCAAACAAACCAAAACGCCACAAAACACAAGGCAGATTTGTTATGCCATTCCTAGCTTGAAGCTGGAGAGAGGATCATGTGAAAAGGATCTGAAGGAGGCTTCTAGAAGCAAAGAGTGACCACCAGTCAAAGGCCAGCAAGAAAATGGGAGTTCAGTCCTACAGTTTGAAGGAACCAGATCTTTGGAAAAGCTAAAATAAGCCTGAAGTCAGATTCTTTCCTGGAATCTCCTGATAATGCAGCTCCTCCAACATTTTAATTTCAGCCTTGTGAGACTCTGAGCAGAGAACCACACAGTGATGGACTTTGGAACTACACAAGTGTTTGATAATAAACACAGATGTTTTAAGACTTGAAATATGTGGTGACTTGTTACTCAGCAGTAGAAAACATTCAAGCTCAGGACAGGCTGGTACACTCAAGAGCAAGGGAGCCATCGGACCCCAAGGGCTTCATCAAAAAACTTTAGGAGTCAATTTCAAGAAACCTCACTGGACAAAGACAACACAACTTGAGCTTTAAAAATATAATAATAACTGAAGTGGATGCAGCATAAAAGTTTAAACCCATGTGGTCACCATAACGTAAAATAACTGGTTGCATATGGAAGAAGATTTTTATCTTACAAACTGGTAAAGAAAAGAGAAACTTAGCATTTATGTCATCTGTATGTTTGAACTCTGAGAAGAGGGAAGGAGTCCTTTAAAGAGGTTTTCCAGCTAATAGATTATAAGGAAATGATAACATTAGAATGTCATCAAGTTGTTAACTCTTTTAGCAGATCTTTGCTTTGAGTATAAACATCTGCTATCATGAAAAGAGAGAGTCAGACATTGTGTTCTTGATTAAAGAATATAACACCACTTGTAGCATTGTCAAAGCAACAAAATCTCAGTCTAATCATGTCTCTGGGTCGAGCTGCCAATCATGAGGAAATACAAAGGACTCATCAATCTGTTAAACTGGATGATGAGTTTCAATCTGTAAAATCTAGTCTGTGGGAAATTCTAAGATTAATTGGCTCAGTTTCATCAGCAGATATATTGTAAGGAAATGAAAGGAATGGAGAGGAAAACTGAAATTGAGAAAACTATAGAGGCATTTCAAATTTTCAACACAGATAACACTAAACTATAATGTCCAGGGAAGCACACTGGAGTGATAAAACTGTAAAAGAAGGCAAAGAAGTGGCTGTTATAAAATGAGATTGTTTCTTTTGTGGGGATGAATTTCTTGTGACTGTTGAACCACAAGGGCAGGCTTGCTAGAAAAATTTTATTTCTTGACCTGGTTGGTAGTTACCAAGATGTTTGCTTTATAATAATTTATTAATCTTTGTATTTATTTGGTAGTACTTTCTATACATATATATATATATATATATATATATATATATGTTTTTAAAACAAGATGATTTTAAAAGATCCTGCCTGGCACCTGTTTCATTTTCGCCTAAATAACTGTGCTGTTATCATCATCATGGATATCGCTCGATTTGGGTTGCTCATGTCACATCCCTTTGGATTATAATTAAGAAAATACATGGTTTCTTGCATGGACCCAAGTTGTGCAATATTATTAATTACTTCAGTTTTAGATCTCTTGCTGATGCTGATAAAATTTTATTTATATATCTTTTCCATGTTAACTCATACATATGAAACATGGGTACTTTGATGACTATTGAGTTTTCTTCAACAAGATGATATCTCATATCACCTGCCCCTCACCTCCAGATTTCTCTGAGAAAAATAACCAAAATAACCTGGAACTCCTCCAACCTGACTGCTTTCCTCTGTGATGGAGTCAATTGTGTCCAATCTGTGAACCAAATTCCCAGGCCTGGCTGAAAACTTTAGCTTAGAAGTAGGGCATTCCCAAGTTCCTCTGAGACATATCCACCCATTCTGACCAGTCTACTCATAGCTTCCTTGAAGAAGGGTCAGTACAAGGATGCTCATCCTTTACTCTTCATTAAAATCAAATGGAGAAACTTAGAGAACATATCCACCGGTCCTGCCTTGGGCTAATTAAATCTGAATCTCTGTGGGTGGTAATTTTTTTTTCAAAGCTCCTCAGGTTTTAACATGCAGTTAGGTATGTGAATTATGAGACTCATATTTGTAAGAAAGTTTGATACACCCAATTCTTTTTTGAATCATAAATTAGTTTTAAAAATAAACTCTACCATAATTTATCTGTGCGTGTTAATATTTGCCTATAGTTTCCCTTAAAGACATTTTTAATATGCTAGTGTATGTTAAGATGACAGGGGAAATGATAAATGGAGACAGAAGTGTTAATTGTATTGAGTCAGAATTAAGTTTGAATTACTGTCAAGTCAGAAGAGTCTCTGGAATACTTATATCTTTTATTACAAAACAATTCAATTTATACATTTTCTGCTACTATGCAGGTTTTAAAAACAATTCTATTTTCAATTGCATTACACATCTATGGTCATGGTAATTGATTAGCACTGTGAAATAGGAATAATGTATTCAAGTAATACATTTTTTTTTTTTGAGCGTGTTATTTGTTATTTGAAACAGTGACATGAGAGAAGAGAAAAAGTTTAACTCAGAATGTGACCAGGAAAATTAAATCTCTCCATAGTGATCTGAGATAAACTGAGTATAGGTTGGATCATTGAAGATGATTTCAGGTGCAATTACCATATTTCTGATTAAAAATGGCTATTAGAAGCTTAATATATGGCATAACAAGAAATCTAGAGTAGATAGTTCTAGATATGATTCAGTCATGTCAGGTCCCTGGCTTCTCTTAGCATTCATCTGCTGTCCATAAAATGTGGACCAAGGCACCAAGCCCCATAACTTAACACAAAATATTCAAAGGAGGAAGAAAAAGGAGTTTTACTTTGTATTATAGAAGAAACTCTCTAGAACTCTCAGTTCCCCTTATCCAGATCAGGCTGAAAGTACAGAACAAATCTTTGGCATTTTCAGTTTTTAATAAGGGTGTGGGGTGACCTCTGCCAACAACCAATTAACGTGGTTAGAAATAGTGTTCAGTAGACAACTGGTAGAATCTGGAGCAATACGCCTTTGTTCAAAATACAAGTCTTCAGTAGTCAAACTGCATGAACTGAGTAAACAATTTTCTTCATGATGTAAAAATAAGGAGCAAAATTTAAACGATGAAAACATGCAGTGATGTGAGTCTCTGTCTACATACTTCTCGAACTTCATGTACATAACGAATACATGGGGCCTTTATTAAATGCTCTAGCCTGACATATACTACGGTTGGGCTTAGTAGACAGTTGAGCTCAATTAAGGATGAGAATCAGATGGTTATTTGTCCTGAGCCTATACTTTGGGAAATATTCTACACTGATGACTATTAATAATCTCAAAATATTTAATCCTGACTTTTTTTTTTGTGCCAGTGTCTCAAGTGGCAGAAAATCTCCAGAATCATGTTTATTCCAACCCAGTAACAATTATGAAATAGCCTCTAAAGTAGATTTTACTTGCTGCTCGACCTTACACATAACTAGTTAACCTGCATTATCATAGAGACTCAGTCATCCTTATTCAGCTAAATCTCCGAAGTTGGCCACAGGCCCCTGGGAGCTTCTGATCTAATGCCCTCTTGTTGTCAACAGAAAATGTCCACTGCTTCACTCTCTCACTAGTTTTAATTAATTAAAAACTCCCAGTCATCAGGAAGTCATATGCTCAGCATGCCCCCATGACAGCACAGCTTATCAAATTACCCTGTTCCTTGGGCAAGTTAATTCACCATATTGCTAAATTATTTCCTGTTTTTGTTTCCAATGCCAAGGTTTCTTTTTTCTTCCCTCTCCACTCTACCTGATGTAGGATGCCTTAATATCTCAAATCTTTTTTATTTAACAGCATAATCCATGAAACATAGCCAATAGTTTTTTATATTGAAAGAAATACAATTTTCTCACACAGCCAAATAAACTTGTATCACTGACTTACCAAGCAATTTGGTAGAGATGCCATAAATAAGTTCAATCTCTTTCCAGTATCACGTCTTACCCACAACACTATCTCCATTATTTTTATTTCAATGTCAGCTGCTTTACCCTTTATGTCTGTCACCTCAAAATCTGATCATAGGTTGCATTTGCTATTCACCTATTATTCAGCTGGTTGTAAATGGAAATAAAAACAAATAATACCCCACACTCCTACCAAAGAGAAAAATGCTCATAAAGAAAATCTGACTTCATTTCATAATATAATCCCATAAAGACGAGCTTATGTGCATTCTAATAAAGGCATAACTGACATAGTTCTATGCCAGTTGCTACAGGAGCGCTTTGAACACTAGGCTCCTTTTAGATCTCATCTCCTATGACAGCTGCTAGTGAACAACAATTACCATCCTTCCCCTCAGCATCTCCATGTATAACACAGTGCCTGTCACCCAAATGGCATTCAACAAGCCACTCCCTCCAACCTTTTCTTCCAAAGTGCAAAAAATTCATAGTTGAGAGGACATCATATTATGAATATTACTGCCTCACCTCATTCTAACTCTGCTCTGACTCATACCAAGAAGTAGATATCATTTTACGAAATAATCCAATATTAAGAAGACAAAAAGTTGAATTTCATCTGATTGATTTTATTGCTGAATTATGCAATTTGATCAACTGTCTACAAACCAAGTCCCTAAGGCTAACTTAGTAATAACTCCCTAACTGCCACGTTCAAGTGAACTTTTAGTTTTGGAGAGTCTTGCATTTATCATCAGAGGATTTTGTAAATATCATATTCATATTTAAATTTAATATTCCCTCTTGGCTGATATCCAAGAAACTGAAGTATTGCTCAGCTATGAGCATGCTATTATTCTCTGTCAGAGTTTTTCAAATATCTGCCAGTGTGTTTTACAGGCCACTAACAGAATGTTCAACACTGAAAAAAAAAAAAAAAGTTAATCTGTCAAACATGTGAAATACATTTTGGTTAGGCAAAAACTAAAAATTGTTTTTTAAAAAACCTCAGGATTTTGCTGAAAACATGTGAATGTGCATTTCAAAATTCTAATGTGGGTGTGAGTATGTGGGTGTGTAATCATAATATTCTAATAGGGTATATATCAGAGTATTTGACCAGGAACCATATTTTCTTCTCTTTTACTTCAAAAAAATCATTTTCAGCTGTTATATTAAAATAACTGAAAAATTTTCTTTGCTACTAAAATGTGATCTGAGAAGAGACAATGGTCCCCAAGCCAGGGTGCAGGCAGTTTCTCCTCAGCTGTGAGTGTGTGAGTATATGGCACAAAGAGCCAATGCTTGATGTTAAAAATCTGGGGGTGTCCAGATGGTGAATAAGGTGGGAGCTGTTCATACTAGGAAAGGTAGACTTTTTCGATAGAGACAACCTCAGGAAGCTTAAAGGAAAGAGAAATCTGGAGGCTGCCAGGATGCACACAGCATTGTTCAGTAAAGGAGATGCTAAAAAAGAGAAAGTCTATGCACTGAATACTGGGAATCCCAATGACATGGGACTTTTGTGACTTTATGGAAAACAGTTGCAACTTGGAGCCATGTAGTCCATAAGAGACTGGGATTTTTTTCCCCCAGAGGAGTGATTGCAAGGAAATATATCTCTTTTGGCCTTGCAGATAACCACTGAGCACAAAAGAAACAGGAGAGCTATTGCCAACTCAAACATTTGAAACTGTTACTATTAATATAAATTACTACCTAACTTATATTGCTCATTATACTTCTTCATCAATCACCCATAAACATGACACATCTCAGAGTCACCAGTGCTTGTTCATATACCTTGTTCATCAAACTTAGAAGATTCTTAAAATGGGCTAAAAGCCCATAGGTTTTAAATAGAGCTACACAAAGAGCAAGTACTCATTTATCAGTATGTGTTATTTCCATATCCTCCTTCCTTTCCTCTGCCCCTCTCCTCCCCTCCTTTTTTCCTTTCCAAAATTTTATATTCTAGTATTAATTCTGAATGGGTCAATAATAAAAAGGTATAAAATGGAAGAGGGAAAATGTTCTTCTCACTCTCTGTTACTCAATTTCCCTTACTAGAGGAAACAACTTATACATTTCAAAAATATTTCCAGAGATACCTTTATATGTTTCTATTACTTATATACATAAACATAAATACAACATACATATTATATGTATTTTTCCTCTTTATTGCACAAAAGGTTATATATGCTGTTCTGAATTCTAAATGTCATTTTAAAATCAACTCATTCTTCTGCCAAATATAAGCAATACTTAAATGAATTTTAAAAATGCAATTCAATTCTAGAACAAGCACACATCATAAGGTTGATAAGTAAAAGACAACATGTAGAAAAATATTGTCATAAAATTAATTTCATTGATATTCCTTATATCTTAGATTGTGATAATCCCTCTTCCTGACTTACTTTGATTCACTGACAATTTTTAATAGGTGCACTCAAATTTATGAAAATTCTTCTGTGAATTTAAAAATGAAATTTTGAATAATGTACTTATTCTATTTTCCATATGAAAATTATCACAGAGGGAAGGACTTATATAGCACATCACAGCTGTGAAATAAGTCCTCTAATATGGTGACAGTTTTCAAAAACTATTATTGATAAAGAACATTACAGTATACTAACGCATATATGCGGAATTTAGAAAGATGGTAACAATGGCCCTATATGCAGGGCAGAAGAAGAGACGCAGAAGTACGGAACAGACTTTTGAACTCTGTGGGAGAAGGGGAGGGTGGGATGTTTCGAAAGAACAGTATGTATATTATCTATGGTGAAACAGATCACCAGCCCAGGTGGGAGGCATGAGTCAAGTGCTCGGGCCTGTTGGGCTGGGGGGATCCAGAGGAATCGGGTGGAGAGGGAGGTGGGATGGGAGACCGGGATGGGGAATTCGTGTAGCTCTATGGCTGATTCATATCAATGTATGACAAAACCCACTGAAAAATAAAAAAATAAAAAAAATAATAATAAAAATAAAACAACTACTAGCTGGGAAAAACAAACAAACAAACAAACAAAAAAACCAAAAACTATTATTAGAAATAAATTAGATAGGCTGAAGCATATAAAAATACATTCAAATTTGACCAATAAAATGACAATAAAATAATAATAATAATGGTATTTTTAGAAGTGAGGTGGCTTTTTATATCCCAAACATATCAGTACTCATTATTTTGGAAAACTGTTATCACCACCCATCATAATGGAGGCAGGAACAAATAATTTTGATATGGAAAAATAAGTACATTATTCAGAATTTCATCTTTAAACTCACATGCAGAAAAATGTTCATAAATTTGATCATTATCTTTTCCCTGCCTCCTACTGGTCAGTGTTCTCTTAAGTTAATAATTTAAGAACAGGTCTATCGACAGCAGTTACTCAATTTTTTTTCTTTCCCTTAAACCATAACTTGGTGCTTGACCTTGTCTGAATCTGGTTTCACTCTTTGCCCAGGTAAAACTTCTCCAGCACACTTGCTTTTTTTCTGTTCCTAAGACCACCAAGACTTTCTTCTAGAGTACACTGCCCTCTCCTTAAAATGTTCATTCTTCAGCTGTTTCCAAGGTCTTATCTTTAGGATCTTTTCTCTGAGATCTGAATATCTCATGTGAATAAGGTGTACCTTCTACATCAGTTATCTGCCAAGATATATTATTCCCCTGTCATAACCTCCAACTCTTAAATTTAAGTGTTTTCTCACTCACTTATGCTCTGACAAGTACTTGATAAATCAGCAGATTGCTAATCTAGGTCCTAGATGCTGTGAGTGTAGATAAAGCCATAGTCTTCCTTCCCAAATAATTCCTTGTATAAACTAACACATAGACCAAATGCATATATGATATCTGGGACTATGTGAAGGAGAGTCACTTACAATCAAATGGAGTAAGTGATAGCTCTGGTTTCTATTCTGTTGGGTCCCATGAACTGAACTTGAGGATCTGTGGCTAGTACAGAAAAGTCCAGAAATTAAAGCAAAACCAGAAAAAGGGTTTTTTCTTTGTTGTTGTTGTTGCTGTTGTTCTCTTGTTTTCTTGATGTTTTTGTCTTAGAAAACATACAGGTAAGAAGTAGCCATGATTTAGCAGGAAAAATGTGAACTAGTCTAGAACTAAAAATAATTGGTTCAGTTCTTAGAGACAAAAGTGTAGTTTTGAGTGGAGGAAAAACAACAACAACAACAACAAACCTTTACCTTGAGGTCTGGATAGCATCTGAAATTTGCCATGGAAAGCCAGTAGTAACTGGGCATCAACCAATGACTGTGCAGGAAATTAAAGGACCAGTGAGACCCAGAATGAGGGAAACAAAATAAAACTGGTGTGGATATTGCAGAGTGATCACAGTTGACAGACTGATTCTGAATATATATGAGAAGCCCTTTACACAGCTCTTGGCAACAATAGGCTGGTGCTTTGAGAATAACTAATTTCTAGCAATCAGACTAGTAAGGGTTAAAAGTGAAGTGACAGTCACTCAGTCATATCTGACTCTTTGCAACCCCATGGACTACAGCCTGCCAAATTCCTCTGTCCATGGAATTTTCCAGGCAAGAATACTTGAGTGGGTTTCCACTTCCTTCTCCTGGTAATCCCAACTCAGGGATTGAACCTGGGTCTGTGCATTGCAGGCAGATTCTTTATCATCTGAGTCACCAAAAGTTGACATAATTTATTCATTAACATTAAATATGTATGTATATATTTAGATACATATTTATAATGTGACCTAAAAGTCTCAGAATGAAAAGTTAGGCCATCTGGGGTACCCTGGTGGGGCTTACATCTGAGGATCGATTTTCACCTCGGAGCATCTTGATCATTTTCTTTGCCATTTTTTTCTTGTGTGTTGTGCCATCAATTTCTTTGATCAATATGCCACTGTTTTAGCATCACTTTTCTAGGAAGGATTGTATTTTAAGTTTATCAGCAGGCCAAAGATCAGTTGAGAGCATTATTGCTTAAACTGCAGAATTTGTTACTTATGCCTGAGCCTCACTGAAAACTGTCAGGACGCTTGCCCTTCTACCTATAGACCACTGCCTTTCTGCTGTGGCCTGACACACATCTCCATAGAAGCATCTTCCCATATTAAATTTTCTGAATATCCAGCAGAAAATAACAGCTTAAAGCTCATTAGAATCTCTATATATAGTCTCCTAAAACTAATTTTGTGGTATTTCTGATTATTTCCAGAGTGATTTGAATCCTTAATAATATTTTATTATTAAATTAAATTTTATGCTCTAAATAAAGAGCATGATGGCAGGTTTTTTAGGAATAACAGAACCTGAGAGTGATACCAGGGTTAGAAGAAGAGGTGGCTGTGTAGTAGCTAAGCTGTGTCCCACTCTTTTGAGACCCCATGGACTGTAGCCTACCAAGCTCCTCTGTCCATGGAATTCTCCAGGCAAGAATACCAGAATTGGTTGCCATTTCCTTCTTCATGGGGATATTCCTGATCCAGGGATCAAACCAGCATCTCTGCACTAGCAGGAGGGTTCTTAACCGCTGAGCCACCAGGGCTTCCCCAGAAGAAAAGATGGGTATGCATAAATCTCAATTTTGAAGTTCCCGAGAATTGGAATAACTGAAGTTTGAAATACATAGCTTTTGTGATGTTGACTAAAACATAAAGTACATAGAACTAAGCAAACATCATGTACTCACAATACATAATTATGATCAAGAGATTAGCTTTCTGGTGCAGTACATGGCATGAAACTAATTCATATTGAGAAAAAGCCATACGTACAACTCAAGAGCATTATCTCAATAAAAATGTAGAAAGAAAACTGAACAGTTAGTCTTAACTATACAACAAATTATGAAAAATACAGATAAAGTTTTAATTTTCCCTGGTTTTATAAAGATCTACTATAGTCTAGGATTAATGGGCCCTTTACTTAGAAGAAATTTAAATTATAGAAACCTCAAAGGAACAAAGTTTTGATGCTTCCAGTGAGATTTTTTTGGGAGGAAGTAAAGTAATGCTCAAAATTCTCCAAGCCAGGCTTCAGCAATACGTGAACCGTGAAATTCCAGATGTTCAAGCTGGTTTTAGAAAAGGCAGAGGAACCAGAGATCAAATTGCCAACACCTGCTGGATCATCAAAAAATCAAGAGAGTTCCAGAAAAACATCTATTTCTGCTTTATTGACTACGCCAAAGCCTTCGACTGTGTGGAGCACAATCAGTTGTGGAAAATTCTGAAAGAGATGGGAATACCAGACCACCTGACCTGCCTCTTGAGAAACCTGTATGCAGGTCAGGAAGCAACAGTTAGAACTGGACATGGAACAACAGACTGGTTCCAAATAGGAAAAGGAGTACGTCAAGGCTGTATATTGTCACCCTGATTATTTAATTTATATGCAGAGTACATCATGAGAAATGCTGGACTGGAAGAAGCACAAGCTGGAATCAAGATTGCTGGGAGAAATATCAACAACCTCATATATGCAGATGACACCACCCTTATGGCAGAAAGTGAAGAGGAACTAAACAGCCCCTTGATGAAAGTGAAACAGGAGAGTGAAAATGTTGTCTTAAAGCTCAACATTCAGAAAACGAAGATCATGGCATCTGGTCCCATCACTTCATGGGAAATAGATGGGGAAACAGTGGAAACAGTGTCAGACTTTATTTTTTTGGGCTCCAAATTCACTGCACATGGTGATTGCAGCCATGAAATTAAAAGACGCTTACTCCTTGGAAGGAAAGTTATGACCAACCTAGATAGCATATTTAAAAGCAGAGACATTACTTTGCCAACAAAGGTCCATCTGGTCAAGGCTATGGTTTTTCTAGTGGTCATGTATGGATGTGAGAGTTGGACTGTGAAGAAAGCTGAGTGCCGAAAAATTGATGCTTTTGAGCTATGGTGTTGGAGAAGACTCTTGAGAGTCCCTTGGACTGCAAGGAGATCCAACCAGTCCATCCTAAAGGAGATCAGTCCTGCGTGTTCATTGGAAGGACTGATGCTGAAGCTGAAACTCCAGTACTTTGGCCTCCTCCTGCGATGAGTTGACTCATTGGAAAAAGCCCTGATGCTGGGAGGGATTGGGGGCATGAGAAGAAGGGGACGACAGAGGATGAGATGGCTGGATGGCATCACCAACTCGATGGACATGGGTTTGAGTAAACTCCGGGAGTTGGTGATGGACAGGGAGGCCTGGCGTGCTGCAATTTATGGGGTTGCAAAGAGTCGGACACGACTGAGAGACTGAACTGAACTGAAAGTAGACCTATTATTAGACACCGTGAGTTAAGAAGAAAATTAAAGGGCCTCTTACCTCTCCTCATTTAAAGTTTTGCTTTAAAAATATGGCATTTGTTTTCAGGAGTTGCTTGTATATTTTTGAGATTAATCCTTTGTCTGTTTCCTCATTTGTTATTATTTTCTCCCAATCTGAGGGCTGTCTTTTCACCTTACTTATAGTTTCCTTTGTTGTGCAAAAGCTTTTAATTTTCATTAGGTCCCATTTGTTTATTTTTGCTTTTATTTCCAATATTCTGGGAGGTGGGTCATAGAAGATCTTGCTGTGATTTATGTCGGAGAGTGTTTTGCCTATGTTCTCCTCTAGGAGTTTTATAGTTTCTGGTCTTACATTTAGATCTTTAATCCATTTTGAGTTTATTTTTGTGTGGTTGACAAGAGGTCTTAAAACACACCTTAAAAAAAAAAGAGAACACAAAAAGATCTTAAGGGAGTGTCAGTGGAAATAGTGCATACTGTATCTTACACTGGGTAGTGGGTTTGAGAGAAGCCTTATTTCTTTCCCTATTATGTTGTATTTCACATGAACATGTTTTATATATACATATATATATATACATATATATATATATATGCATGTTTTCCTACACTTTATTTGTAACAATTACTTTATAATAGTAAAGAAAATATCAGGATACAAAACTTCACTTATGTATTATAATCATAACGATGTAAACAGCAATTAAAATCTTGTGTCTAGAAGAAAACTAGAGAGAAAAAAACCAAAATCATAATAGTGACTTTCATTTGCAGAACATTGGTGATTGCTTTACCTCCCTTTAAAAATGCTTTGTAGTTTTAAGTTTTCTATAGTGAGTATCCTTGCATACAATGTTTACTTATTTTATGAATAGAAATAAACATAAAATGAGATAAAAAGGAAAACTTATGTTCATATAAAATGATAATGAAAATTATGTTTATTATAGTAGCCTATACATACTTGTTCATATCAGCTTTATTTGTAAAAGTTAAAAGCTGGAAACAATCTAGATGTCCTTCCAAGGTAAATGACACAACAAGCCATGTTATACCCATACAGTGGATACTACACAGCAATAAAAAGAAACTAATGATGTATCAGCTATCTGGATGCATCTCAAGGCCATTATAATGAGTGAAAGAGCCAATCTTGAAATTTCTATGTATTAGATTATTCCATTTGTGCAACATCAAAATGACACAGGGACAGAAAACACAGCAGTGGTTAGGAATTGCAGTAGGGAGGAGGGTGAATGTGACTGCTATTAATGGGTGACATGAAGGAGATCTCTGTGGGGACAGAATGGTTCTGTATTTTGGTTGTGGTGTTAATTCACATGAATCTAAACATGTGATAACATGCTATCGGACAATTTGCATTTATTGTGCCAGTGTCCACTTCCTCAGCTCGATACTATACTACAGGTAAATAATATAAAATATGAAATCGGGGAGAATAGACGAAGGGTAGCTGAGCATGTACTACCTTCATAATTTCTTAAGAATCTATAATTATTTCAAAATAAAAAATGTGAAAGTTTCTTCTGATCTTTGAATTTTCTATAGTGAATATTTCTGATAATGAATAAGGTTTATTAATTCTGTTATTTAAGAGGAGTAGTAGTATGTAGAAACATTTTACAGATATATCTTTCTTCCCTACTTCCTATTCTAGTTATGACTCAACACAAGTGAAATAAAAGTAAATTTAAAATTCCATCACAGTATTAACAAATTGAAAATAATGTTAAGATCAAGACTAAAATTTTGTTAAAACCTTAGGTGAAGATGAACTAAACTTGCTTTGGGGCAGAGGCTAAATGCAAGAGTTAAGTAACACAGATTTGGTCCCTGATCTCAGGAAGCTTGCACTACAGTGAGCAGATAGAAAGTAAAACGAAAAATTGAAACTAAATAAATGCTTCAAGATATTGGTACCATCAATGAAGGAAGTGGGCTTCTCAGCTGGCACTTCCCTGGGGGCTCAAATGGTGAAGCATCTGTTCGAAGTGAGGGAGAGCCAGGTTCGATTCCTGGGTTGGAAAGATCCCCTGGAGAAGGGAATGGCAACTCACTCCAGTATTCTCGCTTGGAGAATTCCATGAACAGAGGAGCCTGGTGGGCTAAAATCCATGGGGTCTCTAAGAGTCAGACACAACTGAGCGATTAACACACACACCCATGAAGGAAGCAGAGAACTGACATATTAAATAACAGTGAAGTTCTGATTCATAAAGGTTGCTAAGGCAGAGAAGGCCTCTCGGGGGAGCTATTTAAGCTGAGGCTTAAAGTAGTTGGTGACACATTAATTAGTAAGAAGCTCTCTAGAACATAAAAAAGAATTCTGACTTTGCAGAATGTGGTTTTGCCACAACCAAGAGCACATATATATTTGGAACATATTTCTGCTGGATACTATTCTAGCCGCTTCCTGGCACACAGAAGATACTTAATATATGTTGCATAAATTCCTGAGTATTAATTCCATGGCACATCACAACTAAGTCTTTTGCAAATAAGGAAAGATAATGAATAAACAAAGAGAATTTAAAATATGACCTCTATTTCAGTTGCAAACTTGAAATCTAAAATTTAAAACTATTTAAAATAATGTTCTCATAGAACTGTTTTAATTTATGTTTTCACGTTGACTATTGGCCCCATCTCCACTTTATTATTATTCTTTCAAAAGAATTCTATTCCTCTATGTTTTAACCCTGGACTTCAAATATTCCCTAGTAAAGAAAAGGCATAATAGTTTCTAATGTGCCTTTTTTAATGAATTACAGTCTGCCTGATTTAAAAAAAAAATGTGTAATGCTTACAGGGGACATTATTTAAAACTTAAAATATACTCCAATAATAGTAAAATTAGTAGTACAATTCATGTAACTGTGTACACTGTGAGAAAGTTATATGCCAGGTTGGCTGGGTTCCTCTCTCAGCCCCCTGCTCCCAGGCATCCTTTGTGATTGCTTCTGAGTCATCTGGTCCTAGTTCTAGAATCTAGACTGATGATAAATCACTGAGGTTCAAAAATCTTGCTCACTCAGCTTCTGATTTATTAAAGTGATGAAGATTTTTCAGGTTCAGCTTTAATGCCAACACTTAAAAATAATGGGTCCTTGTTCCTCCTGTTGCCAGTGGATATTTTTCTGTTTTACAGCAGTTCTCAGAGAGAAATACAGGCCTACTGCGCAGCTTTGTTTAACAGCTGGGAGGGCAAAAGCAGATTAAAATTCAATAAACCTCAAGTAAGTTGTGCATCTACCTAAGTAATAACCCGATCAGTATTCATAATAGAATTACAAGCCTTGTTACCTCAGAGGGCTTATCTAATGGAGGGATTAGCATGTTCTGGAGTTTCATTTCACAGTGTAGTGAGCCCGCCACCCTGACACCACTCCTCGATCATCAAATACAGCAAAAATGCAAATAAAAGTGTTACATGGGGGAAATGGAGAGATTAGAACAAGTGGTGGTGGGTTAGAGGTATTCATCTCAATTTTGAATTCTTCAGTCTGTTGTGGCCAAAATTACTTCTTTATTCTTGAATTTTATAGATCTGTGTGATTTTTACTAGGTAGTAAGAATGTGGATGAGCTCAGCCTATGGATTACTTTAAAAAGGAGGAAATTTTGGAGGAATTCCAAAATTTGGAGGAAATTCCAAACAAAACATAAAAGCAAAACAAACCAGAAATTCAAGAGATAAATAGAAAATAGAGTAAAAAAATCATTAAATGGTACACTTAATCAGATATATTATTTAAACTATACAGCAATGGCTGTTTGTGTACATTTTTTTTTTTTTTTTGATGAACCAAAGTTTTCCTTGACCATTGTGCACACTTGTGTCAAGAACCACAAAGGAATACATGTAACTCTATGACTGATTCATATCAATGTATGACAAAACCCACTGAAAAAAAAAAAAAAAAGAACCACAAAGGAAAAAGAAGGAAGGTAGGAGTACTGGCAGCATCCTTCCTAGTGTGACAGACTATCAATTCTAAAATTAACTATTTTCATAAAATGTGAATCTGTGCATTCCTAAATAATACCATGCATGCTCATAGTTTGCTTAAACAATAATTGAATATATACAAATTTTACAATCTTGGTTTATCATTTTCCTATGGTTGTTGTTACAGCAGTAATTTTTAAAGCAAAAATAAATCTACAAACAAAGAAAAGTTATTTCTTATTTAATCTCCTAGATAATTTATAGGCTGCTAAGCAGTACAATCAGAGTAAAAACTCTCTCTTTCTCTAAGGCATTTAACAGAGTACACTTTTAAAGACAAACTATAATCTATTGAAGTCACATTAGTACAGACAAAATACTGTCTTTTCTAACTTTCCTGCTTCATAGCCAGTTAATGATTGGTTATGGTCAATTATAGAGCATAGTATAGTTAGTAGAAAGAAACTGAGAGATTAAAAGTATGTGTGTGTGTATGTGTATATGTGTGAACAATTCTCTGCTATAGCCTTTTATATTCTTTGAGAGAAAGTACAATTTAAGGCCCACAGACTACAGATCACAGGGAACACATCTATAGCTCTAAAAGAAAATTAAAAAAACAAGGTTTATTGACTTATTGCCAGGATGAGATACTTATCATAAGAATGAGGCATTAGAGTGACGCTGATAAGGTTTAGACTTGTGCTACATGATTCTAAGAAGGGATAAGGGCTGATTTGGATGGGATGCTATCAAGAGCTGGTGGCAATTCAGCAATTCAGTGTTTTATTTATGTTTATAATGTGGGAGTGTGAAGAAAGAATGGAGATATCATTGGTTAAAAAGACAGAAATTACTCAGAAGAAAAGATGATTAGTCATTTTGTGCCTGGGAGGTAGCCTTGGGTATATTCTTCTAAAAACATTATATTCTGTTGTCCTTGCCCAATCTTTTTGGAATCAGTGTTGATATTTTCTTAGGAATATCATCATCTCAACAATTACCATGTTACAAAACAATTCATTTTATTTTATTGCAGTACTTGTCCATCTCATGAGTCACAAGACTGTAACAAGAAAAATACTAACAACTACAGGTTATACAAACGGTTTTGCAAAAGAGGAACTCCGTAAGATGCTTCTTAATATTAAAGCAAACCCTCCAAATGCACTGGTTTTAACAAATGACTGGAAAGAGTGAAAATATTTTTTCTAACTCCGTTTTGCCAACCAACTTGAAGAAAATCATTTACTTTTCTAAGATTCAGTGTTCCATTTCAGGAAATTAGTATGATTAATCCACTTAGGCATATTTCACAGGGTTAAAATAAAGAATTGACAATATAAAGAGTCAATACATTAGTGATTTTACTTGTTGAAATAATAACAATACCAAGCTTTTATATGTTGCTCCAAGCACTTTACATATATTAAAATGCTGTAAGTACTTTATATGTATTAATCCACTTAATATGCTTAATATTTTTTCCCCCAATGAGAGGCTAAGTAACTTGCAAGATCACACTGTTAAGTGGCAGAAATGCTATTCAGATCAAAGTTGTTGTCTCCCAAGTCCTTGCTTGTAGAGGATACAGATAAATGGAGTTCACTGTATAAGCAGTGTTAAAGGTACTTTTATCTGGGGCTTCTGTCCATGTGATTCATTTCCAGTGATGGATATGGTACTGCAGTCATAAAGCTGGTCTTAGTTTTTAGAGTACAGAGAAATCTCCAACTATTTGTTCGACTCAGCAGCAACAAAACTTAAACTTAAGAGTGTGAATCCAACAACAGTTTCTTTAATGTATGAATAGTCACAGATTTGAGAAATTTGTTATAGCTCCCCAGTTTACAGAGTAAAACAGTAATTTGTTTCTCCTAATGCTTTTTCTTTACAATCTTTTCTATTCAGCCAACTCTATTCTTTAAACAAAATTTTATAGATTTTTCTTTTCAGTACATGTGCTTCCAAAGCGAACACAGATTTTTCTTATAATTACATTTTAAGTAAAATTTACATTTTAAGTAAATTTGAATCCCAAATAATATTATAACCCATAACAAGCATTATAGGAATTTAATTGTTCTTTCATCCTCATAAAATAATCTAATATATTTTTAATCAAGGAAATTAGAATAATATGGTGCTACTCTATAATAAATGATCACTGAGCACCCAAGATATGCTATAGAATTATTCTAGATTCAGGAGAGTCACCAAAGTAGACACAAATCCTCACATACTGGGTTTGGGGAAAGAAGGAGAAAGAGATGGATAAACAAAATGGTATTCCTAGTGTATTTAACACTGGGTGAGGGGTGGGTGGGAGGGATGGGGGTGAGCAGATCAGTTTTTAGAAACCTCATTTTATAATAAAATTATTTTCAGTAATAATCATGACACAAAATTAATAAAATAATGACTTGAAAAAAGACAGGGAGTAAAAATCTTCTTCTGTTAAAATACATTTGTGTATATAAAGCAATGCCATAATAAGACAAACAATAATATCACAGTATAAAAAGGGAAAGCAAAGTATTAGATTAATACTTCTTAATTACACAAATGAGTTTTCTTTAATAAAATGAGAACACTTATCTGTTATAGTGATGAATAATAACAGTATGGCTTAATAATTAAAAAGAATAGTGATTTTTAAAAAGTAGTTACACGTATTTATTTATTTTTCAGAGTTCTACTAAACTTTATTCAAAACTGGGCCTACTTCCTAATTGAGATACCCCAAAGTCTAATGTGCAAATATAAATACCCATCACATGTTCAAAAATAATCTTCCAATTTTACTTTCTAAACAGCAGTTTTAATTTTAAAAGACATTATTCAGATTTAATAAAATATTTTATTACTGAAATATTGAAACATTTTTAAAACTGATATTTACCAAATAAAAATATTACATCTTGCATCTTGTGCTGTCTCTCATTGTTTTAATTATATATATAAGAAATAACCAAGTGGTCACATAGAATGGCTTAACTCAAGTGACTCAATTTTTTTTTCATTTTTACAGTAACTCCCATCATTTGTTTTAAATTTGGAGTTTACATTTAGGAATACACACTATCAACTGGGGTTGGAGACAGGATTTACAACCAAAACTAACTTGAATGACTCTAAACCATAATAAGCTTAGACTCTAGATGAGTATGTTTGTTGAGTCCACATATAACTGGCAATTCTCCAAATAAGCTGATATATAAAATGCTTTTGAAAAGATGAGTAAAAAAATATGCTAATTTTGGGTTTTTATATTTATCTTATTAAAATGGAAAACCAATACTATTGTTTAGAGTTTTTATCAGAGAAGAATAACATCACTTTTTAAGAATCTATCAATTTTTTAAGTATTTCTGGTGCACTGTGACATTAAAAGTTAGACTGACATTTAATTTATTATTGATTTTGGATTACAACACATACCCTCCTTATTGGACCTAGGCAAACTACTCTCCTATCTTAGCATCTAGTAAGACATGGGAGGGTGAGAAAGAAAGATATATTAAAAAAAAAATAGTAATTTTAATTAGTCTACTCTTTGAGTTGAAATCACAGATCAAAATAAATGTTTTTTACTCAGACTGACTCTTAAAGAAATCTAAATTTTAAAATTAATTTAATTTTGCTTGTGATAAATCAAAATTCTGAATTGAAATTGAAAACTATCTAAGTAAGGAATTTAAAATTAAATTAAATTTAAAACCCAACAGCTGATTTGATTTAAATTATTTTAATTTACATTAAATTAAAATTCAGAAGCATCTGAAATGAATCAGAATTAGTCATAATATTCACCTCATATATGAAAATCTGAAATTTTGATTTTCAGCAAGTTGTAATCAGGCTCTGCTGACTTGATAGCAGTTTGCAGAACTGTATGATACAAAAGATTAAAAAGGCCTAAAATAAGATACCAAAAGTAAATGTGGTGGGAAGAAATTATAATAACAGGTCAAATGATTCATGCCTCCAATGAGATTTACATTATCTTCAAATATGAAACTGTGGATTGTAGAAAGGGAAGAAAATAATAAACTGAATATATTTCTATTGAAATGATAAAAATCTGATCATTTATGCTGGAACATGTTTTTCTAAATACATCTCCATCAGGGTACCTGTCCCTCTGCTAGCTGAACCTTGTTCACCACTTGTGAGGGTCCATGAACCTTTAAATGCTCCTGGCACAACTCCCTTGGTCCATATTATTTGCTTCATCACTAGAAATTTCTTGAGAGAAAAGTTGCAATTTGGCAAGGAAGCTGTAATTAGAACCTATCCTTCATACTCTTTAAAGAGACCACTGCGAAAATTCCACTGAGTCCACCTCTGTTTATGTCATTCACTACCCACAAGTCAAGGCCCAAGCTTTTATCCCTTGTGCTCTATGTACCCTCTAATCTGATTCAAGACCCATGGATATCCAGTTTTTCAAACCTTTTGCTATTCTCTCTGAATTTATGGTCTGTTATAAACAAAAGTCCCAAATGGTCAACCTCCTTTCAAATCCAGAGCACCTTCTTGCTCCAGAAAACTTCCAGCCCATGGGCTAGACATGTGTGGAGGAATATCTGCCTAGTCACCGGAGAATTCTCTTGACATTAGTGGGTATATATAGTAAATTCATTTAAAAAAAAGTAATCATAATATACTTTTTCAACTTTATACTGCCCCCTCAATATCTATCTATCTATCTATCTATCTACACACACACACACACACACACACATATTATATACTTACATACACACATACACATGCAAAGATGGGCAAAATAAAGGACAGAAATGGTATGGACCTAACAAGAGCAGAAGATATTAAGAAGAGGTGGCAAGAATACACAGAAGGACTATGCAAAAAAGATCATAACCCAGATAACCACAATGGTATGATCACACACCTAGAGCCAGACATCTTAGAGTGTGAGGTCAGGAGGGCCTTACG
This sequence comes from Muntiacus reevesi, assembly GCF_963930625.1. NCBI lineage: Eukaryota > Metazoa > Chordata > Mammalia > Artiodactyla > Cervidae > Muntiacus > Muntiacus reevesi. The sequence continues at coordinate 35,356,866 of NC_089254.1, read as the reverse complement.
AAGCATCACAACCAACAAAGCAAGTGAAGGTGATAGAATTCCAGCTGAACTATTTCAAATCATAAAAGATGATGCTGTGAAAATGCTGCACTCGAATGCCAGCATATCTGGAAAACTCGGCAGTGGCCACAGGACTGGAAAAGATCAGCTTTCATTCCAATCCCAAAGAAAAGCAATGTCAAAGAATGTTCAAACTACTGCACAACCGAACTCATCTCACATGCTAGCAAAGTAACGTTCAAAATTCTCCAAGCCAGGCTTCAACAGTATGTGAACTGTGAGCTTCCAGATGTTCAAGCTGGATTTAAAAAGGCAGAGGAACCAGAGATTAAATTGCCAACGTCCGTTGGATCATGGAAAATTCAAGAGAATTCCAGAAAAACATCTACTTCTGCATTATTGACTACGTTAAATCCTTTGACTGTATGGATTACAACAAACTGTGGACTTCAAGAGACGGGAATAACAAACTTCGAGAGATGGGAATAAGAGATCATCTTACCTGTCTCCTGAGAAATCTGTATGCATTCCAGAAGCAACAGTTAGAACTGGACATGGAACAATGGATGGTTCCAAACTGGAAAAGGAGTACATCAAGGCTATATATTGTCACCCTGTTTATTTAACTTATACGCAGAGTACATCATGAAAAATGCTGGACTGGAAAAAGCATAAGCTAGAATCAAGATTTCTGGGAGAAATATCAATAACCTCAGATATGCAGATGACACCACCCTTATGGCAGAAAGTGAAGAGGAACTAAAAAGCCTCTTGATGAAAGTGAAAGAAGAGAGTGAAAATGCTGGCTTAAAACTCAGCATTTAAGAAACTAAGATCATGACATCTGGTCCCATCACTTCATGGCAAATAGATGGGGAAACAATGGAAACAGTGACAGACTTTATTTTCTTGGGTTCCAAAATCACTGCAGATGGTGACTGAAACCATGAAATTAAAAGACACTTGCTCCTTGGAAGAAAAGCTATGACAAACCTAGGTAGTGTATTAAAAAGCAGACACATTACTTTGCTGACAAATGCCCATCTAGTCAGTTATGGTTTTTTGAGTAGTCATGTATGGATGTGAGAGTTAGACCAAAAAGAAAACTGAGCACCGAATAATTGATGATTTGAACTGGAGAAGACTCTTGAGAGTGCTGGAGAAGACTCTTGAGAGTCCCTTGGACTGCAAGGAGATCAAACTAGACAATCCTGAAGGAAATTATCCTGAATATTCATTAGAAGGACTGATGCTGCAACTAAAGCTCTAATTCTTCGGCCACCTGATGCAAAGAATCGACTCATTAGAAAAGACCCTGATGCTGGGAAAGACTGAAGACAGGAGGAGAAGGGGATGACAGAAGACGAGATGGTTGGATGGTATAACTGACTCAATGGACATGAGTTTGAGCAAGCTTCAGGAGATGGTGAAGGACAGAAAAGCCTGGTATGCTACAGTCCATGGGGTCACAAAGAGTCAGACTGAGTGACTGAACAACAATGACACATACACAATATATACAGTTGGCCAAAAAGTTTGTAATATATTAGGGAAAACCCCAAAAGATTTTTCAGTCAATCCAATATTCTATATTGTTTTAAAGTCTTTATCCTGTTAACTAAACCTTCTTTGTGCATTTTTATGAAAAGAAAAACTATGAGATCATTTAAATTAAAAACATTAAGTGACAGATATTAAGATTTAATAGGAAATTTTCCCACAAATAGAACCTCAAATGTATCTAAAACACACACACAGACAGATAGATACATACATTATATCAATAAAGAAGGTTTCAGTTTACAGCTGGTGCACCAAAGGCCTAGAGCAGCTCATTAACACAAATTATTTTATTATCTACTTATAATAACTATTTAAAGGCATCTCCAAGTTTTATAGCACTTTCTTACTAGTTTGACTATAAGTTTAGGTTAAAAACAGTTTGTTATTTATCAGAACTCTGGCAAAATTTTTTCAGTTCCTGACCTATACGTTTTGATTCATTTAATACAGAATTAATGTTGCTAAATTAATTTTAATAAGATTTAAATACAGACTATCTAGGGCATTAATTCTCAAATAAGATTTGGGGGAATGTGAGGGTCTCACAAACCCTTTTCCTGGAGGAGGGCATGGCAACCCATTCCAATATTCTTGCCTGGAGAATCCCAAGGACAGAGGAGCCTGGCGGACTAAAGTCTAAGGGTCACAAAGAGTTGGACACAACTAAAGTGACAAACTCATAAGCCCTTTCAGGGATCTTATAATGCCCCTTCTTCTCTAACTATATACCTATGTGAGGTCACATTTTTTTCATATATTTTGTTTGAAGTAACATCTTGCAAAAGATTGAATGCTGAAGCAGATATAACAATTTAATTGTATCCCATAAGCCAGGCTTTAAAAGATTTGCAAAAATACAAAGGTATCCCACTCTTCTATTATTTGCTTTGGAAAATAGCTATTTCTATAAACATAATCTGTTTATTATAATGAGTTTATTATTATTTTAAAATAAATATTTTAAAAAAGAAATGAGTGCTAAATTTGATTAATTCAGTCATCTTTAAGGTGTTTTTTTTCTCTTTTAAGCTATTAATGTGATAAATTACATTAATAGAATTCTTGTTGTTTAATATTTATTCAATGAGACATTATCTTCATTTTGGGGTAAAATATAATTTACCATTTAAAATTATTTTTTATAGCCTGTCAGATTTGATTTACTGGTATCTTAGAATGTGGGCAGCTTAATTTCTGTTGGCGATTTCTCCTCACTTAGGTGGCAAGTGGATGAAGGGGAGAAGAAATGTGCTGACAAATGTGAGGCATCCACTCACCTTCTTTGGCCACATCTAACCTGTGCTACATCTAAACCTTTGCCTTTTGAAGGCAAAAGACAGGGGCAGCAGAGATGAGATGGATAGAGAGCCTCACCGACACAAATGACATCAATTTGAGCAAACTCTGGGAGATAGGGGCTTCCAGGCGGCGCTAGGGGTGGAGAACCTGTCAATGCAGGAGACCCAAGAGAGACGCAGGTTCAATCCCTGGGTTGGGCATGTCCCCTGCAGGAGGAAATGGCAACCCACTGTAGGATCCTTGCCTGGGAAATCCCAAGGACAGAGGAGCCTGGCGGGCCACAGTCCATGGGGTCATGAGGAGTCAGACAGGACTTAGTGACTGAACGACGACGACAAACCTATGCTATTAACCTTTGAGCAGAAGAGAGCTGCCCCGTTCCTGGTACACGAGCTCGGCCAGATATTTTCTTTGACTTAGAACTCCTTTTGTTTAATTATTGTCCTGGAGTATTTGAACCGGAGGGCTGAGGTGTGACCTCAGAGAGAGGGAGGAAGTTTGTTCTAATGTCGGGCTCCCCTCTCTTCTCGCTGCACTGAGCTCAGGCCACGCCCGCGGGCTTGCGCATTCATTGCCTAAGGAAGATCCCACCCCTTAGTTAAAAGCCGAGTGTCCTTAGGCTCCCCTTAAATATGTTGTCCTCCCCTCCCTTGTGTCATTGGGGAAAGAGTTTGTGTTCTTCAGGCTATCCAGTGACTTGACAGTTTTTACCAAGAACGGGAAATAACCGAGTTTCTAAGAGGTGGGGAATGGAAGGTTACTTTAAAAGATGGCTTCTGTTAGAGGGGTTACCGAAGAGGCAATGAACAATCCTCTTAGGGAGAGAGCTGTGTTGTTCTTGTTTATGCAAGGTCAGTCCTCCTTGGGAAGAGCCACCAGGAAGAAACATATTAGACAAGAGTAGTTAAATTGCTCTGTATAATAACATATTTGGAAATTTAAACTGGCAGACTAAGAGACAAAGGATTTGATAGTGAAGGGAGGCTCTCTTGAAAAGAGGGGATTCTGAATGAGTTGGAAAAGCAAAACCCCAAGGAAAGATACAGATATCAAGGAGAAAGACAGAAATGCCCATTGATATATTTCTTCTTTAGGAATGGCAAAATGACTTGAATAGTTAGGTCAAACATGAGTTCTCGGTTGTTTTCAAGGCTGGGCTCTGACCAGTGTCTTACTATCCAAAAGACAGGCTAAGGATGTGCTTAAAGCTATCTTAAAGAAATACTTATTCAAAGAACATAATATTAAAGAAATGAGTATGCCATTTTTCAAAATCTTCAAGTTATATTACTTCTGTAAAAATATACGAGAAAAAGATAATGGGGATTGCATCTGGGCAACAGGCTTGTAATCTGGGAAATGGAGTGGGAAGAGTTATTCATATTTTATCTTTGTCCATCTTTAAATTATGTACCTACACTTGGTCTATCTATTGAAAACCAAAGTGAATTAAACTTGAAATCATTTATACATTTTATTTTTCCCCTTATGTTAAAATGCCTAGAAGGAAAGCACAGCATACATTTTTGAATGCTGAAATCATCCTCAGTCCCTCAGAATGAGAAGTTGTTCTATACAACAGCCTTGTGTTAATGGTACTTTAGGAAATTAAAGGGAAGGCATGACAGCCAGTTATGGGCAAAGTATTACAGAAATAAGGTTAAGAGTCTCATAAAACAGAATCAGAAATGGGAACCTATAAACCAGGAAAAAATGCAAGTTGGAGTAAGAGAGAATCAGGGAAACAAAAAACCCCTCAGGAAGACTCAAAATATCTGAAAGTTTGGTGGATTTACTTCACTTTCTAGAATCAAAACTTGAACAAGTTTATTATTAATATGTTGCCAAAGGATTATCCTCAAGGCTGAGTGACTGTAACACATTTAAGACTTTTCTGTTTTTCAGTCACTTTAAAATTTACTTTACTCTCTCTCTTTTGTTCATGATTCTAATTTTTGGCTGTCCAACTTAATAATAAATTATAATAAATATGTTCTAACTAGAACAGAGTACAATGGAAACATCATGCCTTTGATCTAAACATTACATTTTTCCTATTCCTGTTCTATGCTATATCTAACATCCCATAACACATGTAATACAGCTGTTTTACTTTGGTTTCACAAGGAACTCACACTATAAGCTCAGGTTAAATATTTGATTTATTACTGGGACCATGTCTTTTTTTATCTAAATTTCTGGTAGTAAGATTGCTTTGACCTGATACTGGTGCAGAACTCCATCTCCACATACATGGGAATGTGTTTATTTAAGCTACTTTCCTATTCTCTTGTTTATTAGTAGTCTGTAGAAGTCAAATTTTGGATCTTGTTAAAGGTTGCTACAAAGACTAAATGAAATAAATGTAGAGAATTCAATTCAAATATAAAGCATGACATACACCAAAAGCTAAATAAAAGTTAACTGTCATTATTATTCTTATCTTCATTTTCTGAGGGCAAAAAATTTAAGGCAGACTACAAATTTACGAGATGACATTTTCAGTAGTAGAACACCTCTAGCTTATGCCAGTGTGCTTGAAATCTAGTATGACTATAGCCTGCTCCTGTTACAGTCACAGGTAATCGACATTGAGTCTAGTTATTCCATAGACTATCACATTGGCAGCATCTAGGAAATTGTTACATACGTAGAATCTCAGATCCCATCCCAGAACTGCTGAGTCAGAAGCTCATCTTAAAAAAATCCCCAGGTGATTCACAGGAACACTGAAGTTTGAGAAGTGCTGCTCTAGAGATTTGATTCACCACAAGTTGCAAAAAGGAGGTTTTTCTTTTTTTTTTTTTTTTTAATCTTTTACCATTTAACCTTGAAAGTGAAGTTGTTTGGCTCATTTTCTTTTAAGTACATGAGACATCTTTTGTTTGTGGCTTCATCTACTGACTCACACATATTCCTCTAGATTTGTTTACTTCTTTCAGAAGCTGTAATATATATGCATACAGTCTGTAAAAGTTCATTGCCTTTTTGCTTCTTGCTTTCATGCATGGAATTAGATTTGTTATTCTACAGTTTTACTTTTCAACTGTTACAAGGCTTTTCCATTATTTGTAAAACTTGAGTTTTTAAAAAATATTTGATGCATTACTTACCGCCTGAGAATAACTTTAAATCAGCATAATTCTGATAAATACTTAGGATGGAGCTCTTAAATAATTAAGAAAAATATTATAAATGTATAATGTCTGATGTGGACATGAGAATATTTTCTCCTTTTGCTTTCCCATTATTCTTGGTGTTTCATGTTGAAAACTTGTCTGGATTGCCAGATAAAAATGCTGTGGTCAAGAGGACACACAACCCGCTAGCTGAATATTTGAAATTTGTATGAGACAGACACATAAGATGGTTCAGACACCCTTACTCTCCTGTCAGCCTTGAGACCGGTGATCTAGGCTCAGGAGGTCTTTGTTTTTACTGCCCTGCTCTTGCCTCTGTGGTCCTCTCACTTTCTGAGCACTAAATGAGACTGAAGCAGAGGTATCAACACTTCCCACCTCTCCCCTAGTTCTTACAAACATGTACAGTTCATCTGTGAGTGCTAAGTCATTTCAATCATGTCTGATTCTTTGTGACCCTATGGACTGTAGCCTGCCCATGCACCTTTGTCCATGGGATTCTCCAGGCAAGAACACTGGAGTGGGTTGGCCATGCCTTCTTCCAATAATTCTTAGGTTACTGTAATTTGCTCCCTGAGCCTCTTAACACAATTATAGTACATGCTGACTCTCTGAAAGATGAAGATGTACATGGCCCACACAGACAAACACAAGCCCTGGAAGCATCAAAATCCATTCCCTGAATAAAGAATATGTGACCCTTAGGAGCAAAAAGACCTGGCTATCTTTTGACAGTAAACAGTTGGGAGAAATACTTTGTATTACCAACTAAGGAGTTCACAAAAATAGTTAAAAGCACAGTTCAAGGCAATTTCTTCATTATCTCTCTTATTAAATTCTCAAAAAATCACCCAGCAACAATAATTTACCATTTGGTTGTTATGGGCAACATGATTCTCTATGTTATGCTTTTCTTCCTTATTTAGGAAAAAAATCATCTTCATGTATTACATGATAACTCTCTATTTCATATCATGATGCCTTGAGCTACAAAGGAAGAGAATTTAAATACCTTTCACAGTGTATCATAAAAAAAGGATTACAAAAAAATCCATGAAAATATTTTCTCATATTTTATATGAATGGATAAACCAACACTATTTCCATTGTCCTTAGCACTTTTGTGAGTAAAAACACATGACTTGAAATGATGCTGTTTGAGGAGATAGGTTCTAACATGCTTTGCAAATGGATAAAAGAAAGTTGTACATATTTTTCCTAACAATGCTTCACAAAATGAACTCAAAGGATAATTATCATTCTCCTTTTCTGAAATTAAAATAAAAATGAAAGAAAATCATATATCATTCTTTCCATTATCTTGGAAAAGTCTTTTTTACTTAACATATGTTAAATCCATGCTATTTAAATACCAATACATTCCACACTAAGCTTTTATCTCCCAGTTGTGGTCTAGACAACTCAACTACGCTTTGAATCACACTAGCTCTTCTCCAAGCATTTGCTCACACAGGTGCTCCGTCTGGATGATTCCTCACCCCTACACCTACTCACCACAAGTGTAAATCAGAACAGTATTTCTATGTCCTATTCAAATGTCTGAAGTTTCCTGTTTTTCTAAAATGTGTAAATACTTTCTGCCACATCTAAATACTCGTATCTAACGTTAGAGTTACTTTTAAGTATTTTATTATAGCTTTATGTGTAAGCCATGCTTTATTTCTTTTACATTTAATTTCATTCAAGATGGGTTATGTATGTGATTTCAAATTATAAACATAATGTACCTAACGTTGTTTCTTATTCTATTACTTAAAGCCAGGGGAGGAAACAGATGGAGCACTTGAAGGTTCTAAGTAAAGATTCATTTCAGGAATTACCTACAGAGGTGTAGGCAGAGTTCTGAGATAAACTAACCTAAGTATCAAGGACTGCTTGCAGGCAGGAATTGGGGGAGCTGTTGCCATTATTGGAAAATGGAAAGAAACAGCATGGAGTTGCCAGAGCCCAGTGAGAACTGGAACTATAAAGCAAGAGCCACCTGATTTAATTTCATGGTGGTTCAGACAGTAACGAATCTGTTTGCAATGCAGGAGATCCAGGTTCAATTCCTGGATCTGGAAGATCAGCACTTGGCAACCCACTCCAGTCTTCTTGCTGGGAAATCCCATGGACAGAGGAGCCTGGCAGACTATAGTCCATGGGGTCGCAAAACAGTTGGACATGACTTAGCAACTAAACAACACATATAGGAACAACAGCCAGTGCCAAAAACCTCATGAGGCAGTGAGAGAAAGAAGAGTAATAATGGACCAAAATCATTCTCTCTAAACTTTGTTATTTTGCTGTTGTCTTCATTGTCTCCTTAAGAGAGGAAAACTCAACCAATAAGATATCAAGGGTAATATTAATTAGTTTCCAGACCCAAGAATTCATTTTAATGGGGAACCATGATAATTTGCTGTCAGTTTAACTACATCCTACCATCAATATTTCACAGGGTGACATTCCATGGCTAGGGCCATTACTGAGACTCCAGTAGGAAATTTCATGGTTCTATGGCTCAGATGGGCTTCCCAGGTGGTGACGGTGATAAAGAACCCACCTGCCAATGAAGGAGATGTAAGAGACGTGGTTTGATCACTGGTTGGGAAAGATGCCCTGGAGAGCATAACAACTCACTCAAATATACTTGCCTGGAGAATCCCATGGATAGAAGAGCCTAGAAGGCTATGGTTCACAGGGTCACAAAGAGCTGGACACGGCGGAAGCAGCTAAACATGAGCACATGGCTCAGATGTCTTAAGGTAATGGAGCTCATGGTAAAAGTAAAGATTCCATAGTCTGATACCCCTACTAAATTTAAAGTAATTTAAAGAAATATAAGCTGAGGTCCATTGGGTCACAAAGAGTTGGATACAACTGAGTGACCAAACAACAAAAAATTTCTGTGACACTAAATTTGATGAAAATGGTGTAATCAACCTGACACTGGGTAGCTGTGGGCCACTTGAGAAATGTGCTTTATCAGGGACCCAAGAATTAGTTTTACTCAAAGGAAATTGGATAATCAGTAGTGGTGGCCAGAAGAGCCTTGGGGAGGGAGCATGTCCTTCGCCCCTCAGCTCAAGCAAGGTCTTCAGTCCTGCTTCCATGGCCATTATTCTCTTTGATGCCAGGGAGACTAGCCATGTGGTGACAACCCGTCCTTCATCTCCAGTTACAAAGGTCAGGTAGTACTGAGAGCTGTTCTGGACGCTGATGTGCCTTTCGTTATCTGAACTCTCAAATGCCTTGGTAAAGGGAGGGTTCTGAGTCCTCTCATTGGAAATAGTTAGGGTGTGGCTGAACAAGCTATAGCAATGGATCCACTCCATCAGTCCTATCACCCTGAGGGTTATACTACTTCTACTGTATCTAGGATGCTCCATCCTAATTTTACTGTAGCCAAGACCATGTTCAAGTTTAAAGTACAAAGACATTTAAGGTCACTATTAGGTGGCCTTTAGTTCAATGTTGAATTCTGGATTGACATATTCATTTTGATAAATTTAGCCTGATCTACCTAAAACTTCATTCTCCTTACTGTTACATCCTCAGGATACCTTCCTGTCCATGCACCCCATTCCTCTATACTGATGCATGTTGGCGAGATGCTGCATCTTTAGTGTATCCACTGTCTCTTCCTGAAAGAAACCTCATTCTTAACCTTTCTGAACTATGCTCAAATACAACCCTTGGAATAAGTCTCAAGAGAATAAGAAGTATCTGAATATGTGTGTGTCAGGCAAGGGGGAGGCTGTCGCTGAGAACAGTCATTCTCTGCAGACAATTTCTTTTTTGGTTTCTCTTAAAAATTTCTAATTATATGTTATTGAAGTATATTTGGCTTAACAGTATTGTTTCAGATATACAACATAGTAATTTGTTATTTTTATGGCATACACTCCAAAGTTGTTATAAAACATTGACTATATTTTCTGTGTTATACATTATATCCTTGTAAATTATTTATTTTGTACCTAGAAGTTTGTACCTCTTAAACCCCTTCACCTACTTTGCCCATCCCCTTACCCTTCTCCCCTCTGTTAAACCTTAGTTTGCACTCTCTCTCTGTGAGGTTATTTGTGTTCCATTCTATTTTTTAGATTCCACATATAAGTGAAAACACATAGTATTTGTCTTTGACTTATGCAGGTAACTTCTTTGAATAGTAATGAAAAGGTATTTTTGCATTGGAAGTTTAGTTTCCTCAGATACTGGGGGAAGGGCAACTTTCACTGGCAAAGAAGCTTCAAGAAAATTTGAACCTTTTAACTATCAGCAGCATCTAAATCTATCTAAATGTTCTCATCACATGCCTCAGGAACTCAGCCCTTAACTAGTGCCTAACACAAGGGAAACAAGTGCCCATGTTAGTGCCAATGGTTCTCAAACTTTTCGTCTCAAGGTCCCTTTACTTTTGGACAAGCTATTGGTATATCCAATGGCAGTTTAGTACATAGAATACATTTTTTTATACTTAACATTTCAAATTCAAACAAAATTGCTCTTTAAGGTAGCTCAGTGGTAAAGAACACGCCCGCCAATGCAGGAGACATAAGAGATGTGAGTTCAATCCCTGGGTTGGGAAGATTCCCTGAAGAAGGAAATAGCAACCCACTCTAATATTCTTGCCTAGAGAATCCCATTGATAGAGGAGCCTGTGGGCTACAGTCCACAGAATTGCAAACAGTCAAACATGACTGAAGCAACTTAGTACAATATATCAAAACATTTTCCATTTGAGTGGTGAGTTTATCTCACTTATATAACTTTTACAGGTTCCACTGAAAACTTAGAGACTTGGAATTATACTGCAAATACCATCTTTGTTTTACTATGAATATAGGTTAGACCTCAAAGTCTCCCTGTATATCTTAAGGATCTCCAGTGGTTCCAAGACCAAATTTTGAGAAGTGCTGTTTTTGCACAAGAGACATGGTAAAATTGCATATTTAACTGGCATTAAATTCTGCAATCCATACAATCAGTTTTGAGGACAGGATCTTCAAACTTGTTTGTCCTGGAGTCATACAGATTACACAATTCTTAGTCACCATAGAGTTCTTCTGATTTTTTACCTGCACTTTGAATTGGAAGGCCAAGTTTCTAATCATATCCTTTTCTTTTTGTAACATTCTCAGTATAACAAAAGTTATCCAACTTCCTTAATTTTGCAATCACCTTTGACATGGCAACCAAGTGCTGAAACCTCATGATCCTACAGCACCTTGCTGTTCAACACTCTGATCCTTAATTAACTGTGATGCTCATGACATCCTGTAGATAATGGGTATTTCTTCTGTGAGTTCATTAAATATATGATCCAACCAATACCATATTCTCAAGTATGAGGCTTGTTTCCTGGGGCCACTCTTGATACTATATTAAGCAGTACCATGGTTAGAAAGTGAAGGACCCAAAACTGTTTAACTGGACCGAATTCAATTAAGGGACTATTTTCACAAATGTATGGAGGATTACAGACCTATTGGGAAGCAAGAACCCATTATCATTTCCAGGCCTGGTGTGTCATGAGAGCAAGAAGAGCTGAGGTCTGGAAGAAGGACCAGAGGACAGGACAGCGTATTACAGCCAGACGGGCACAAGGAAGCAAAGTGCTCTCAAGCCCTTAACTCTCATCCTCTGGCTGTTTTTGCTGCTAACCATTGTCTGAACCCAGCTGGAAGCCAGAAAGGAGAAAGGAGCCTCCGTGTTGGTCTACTGCTGCTGCTGCTGCTAAGTCACTTCAGTTGTGTCTGACTCTGTGCGACCCCATAGACGGCAGCCCACCAGGCTCCCCCGTCCCTGGGATTCTCCAGGCAAGAACACTGGAGTGGGTTGTCATTTCCTTCTCCAATGCATGAAAGGAAAAGTGAAAGTGAAGCCGCTCAGTCGTGTCCGACCCTTAGTGACCCCATGGACTGCAGCCCACCAGGCCCCTCCGTCCATGGGATTCTCCAGGCAAGAGCACTGGCGTGGGGTGCCATTGCCTTCTCCAATGTCAGTGTGCAGAGAGTAGGAAAGGTAGGCACAACTTAACTCTTCTCCCTATCAAAGAGAAACTTAAAGTACAACCACGTTGAAGTCTTACATGGCCCAGCTGTATGTTTTTAAATTAAAGATCCATGGTGAACATAAAAAAGTCATCATAATGGCAAACAAGATAAGAGAAGAAGCAAGGTCCTTCAAGTATGGTCTCCATTTTTTAGCAATATTTTTATATTTGGTAAACTATACAAACAGCTTGGTAGTGACAACAGAAAAAAACCTTGAGAACTCAAGTCTCTCTTAAATTAAAAATTAAAAATTAGTATCAAATAGCAAACATAACAGAGATAATGTATCAAGTGACTGTGCTATAAATGGTGACCCCCTTGCTTATCATAGGAGACAACAAATGGTTCCGCATGATCTGTTTGTTGATTAGATTGATAAAGTTTTCATGATTTAAAATACTAAATACATTTTTACACCTTTAATTGTTTCTCTATGTTTAAGTTTACCAAGTAACAGATTTCTAAGGCACATATTTTATGAATTAATTTTGTTGTTCAAAAAGTTGGAATAATTTCCCACATTTCATTCACTACAACTTATCTACTGACAAAACACAATGACTCTAATTTCTTTCTCTCCTTTCAATCTGTAAATACAAGCTTTTTGAGTGCAACAATGCAAGAAAGGTACAAATCCACAAAAGAGATCTAAGTGTTATAGAATACTTGGAGAGGGCTGGTTACCCAGGGAGCAAAAAGCTGTCCTAGCTATTATGATACTAGATTTTCAATACCAAAGTTGCTGTCTGCGCTAGAAATAGCTCTCCCAAGAGGCACCCACCTCACCCTTTCGTTTTCCCTATGTTCTGAGTACAGATTAAATCAATATGTCAATAGAGAGAGAGACAAAAATTTCACTTCTCAGGATGAACAATTTTGTCAGCATGACTGTGAGCTTTGACTGAAGTGTAAATTTATTTTTAAATACTTGTCAGAAATAGGTATCTGCTTTAAATATAATATGCTATCATAATCTGTCAGGGCCAAATGCCTTGGGTCTTTGGGGAAGAGAGTGTGCCTACTGACTTTCCATGTGCACAATGGCATGAATAACAATCAACAAGCAAACAGCTTGTAAGACTAGTAAGTCAAGTGAAGTTCCTGAGCAGGTGGGCAGGGGAGGGGAGATGTTGAGAAAATTCCGGAAAGTCAGTGCTGAGAGATAAGGAGACCTTAAAAACGATTCCAAGAGGTACCATCTAATAATACTTCATACATATGTCATAATGTATACTTCATAAAGAGTCTAAATTCACTACAGGTGAGACACCATGAACCATTTAAACATCCTTTAAATGAAATGCAAAACAGACTTTTAAAAAATTAGAACATTATTATAAATATCCCCGTCTGTTCCTCTCCCTCTAATGCAGTGGAGCTTTATATAGGATATCTCCTTCCCTGTAGTCGTATTTGACTACCCACCTCTGGAAAGCCAAAATACATTTCACTCCAAGTGGAGTGTCTTCCCTATCATCTCACTTCCAACGGGCTGCTCTCAGCTGATGACTAAGAAACACCCACTCCTCTAATATGTAAAATGGTTTTGATGTAATTTTGGCTCAAAGATTCTCCAGTCAACTTGAATGAAACTTTCTGACAACTATTTGCAATCTGAGATGCTGCTGACTCATTCCTCTTTCCTTATCTTTTTTCTTTACTGGTCAGCACTTTCTCATCTATTCTGTTTCTCTTGCCATTTCCTTCATAGGTGTTTTCCTAATAAAACTCCTGCACTTAATTCTCTCTCAACTTCCTTTTCTCAGAGGATCTGATCTAATGCATTAAGTGACTTTATCCTTGCCTCACTGAGATCTTTTGTATTAACTACATTTCTTCCAGTAAAGAATATACACATTCTCTAGTCTTTGGGCTTAAAACTGAATACACACAGTGTTCCTTTTTAAACACATGTATGATGGGTTCCATGGTGGTCCCCCAAAAAAGGTATGTTTACCCTAATCACCAGAACCTGTGATTGTGGCTTTCTATTGCAGAACTTTTTTTTTTTTCTCTTCCAGATATAATTACATTAAGGATCCTGAAGTAAGATCATAACTGTCAGGGTGGGCTCTAAATTTAATCCCTTTTAAGAGATAGAAGACAGGCCATAGACACAGACGCAAAGGCATGTGAAGACAGAGGCAGAAACTGGAGTTACATAGCCAGAAGTTCGAGAACATTTGGATCTACCAGAAGCCAGAAGAGGCAAGGAAGGATTCTCCCCTAGAGACTTTGGAGGGAGTGCAGCCCCACTGATGCCTTATTTAGACGTGTGACCTAGAGAACTGTGACAGAATAAATACTTGTTATTTTAAGCCATCAAATTCAAGTTTGTAGCTTTTTTTTTTTTTTTTTAACATTAGCCTAGGAATTAATATACCCTGGCAAGACAGAAACAGGAGATAATCAGCTTTTTATCTCTTTTGAGTACTTAATGAGGATCTGGAGAGTATAGTAAAAGAGAGAGTAGATCTCATAGTAAAACCTGTAAATAACATCAAAAAGAAAGGAAAATTACAAATATCACTCATGAATATACTGAAAAATCTTCAATAAAATATTTTAAAAAGTCTATCCAAAATAAATAAACCAAATGACAATATGTCATGAGAAAGTAGGATTTATCCCAAGAATGCAGGATTTTTATGGTGATCATTTTGTATATATACAAATACTGAATCATTATGTCATACATCTGAAACTAATATGTCCATTATACTTCAATGAAAATGAAAAAAATACAAGTTAGGCTTAACAGTGTAAAAAGAATTATTATCATTTACCACACTAGCAAATTAAATAGGAAATTCTGTAAGACAAACCCAATAGTTGAAGAAGAATATTTGATCCAAATAATTGGAGAAATAGGCCCTGTTCATGGACTTAAAGAGTCAGTAATATTGAGATGTCAGTTCTCCCTAAATTGGCTTATGGGTTCAACAAAATAACACCTTATTAGGAGAATTTGTCTAATTCTAAACTCTATGTGGAAATATCAAGGACTTAGCTAAAATAATCTTGAAATGATTACTATATTTACATTGGCTAATATTACTTATTCTCTCTGACTTTAATCTTCCTTATACAGTTACAGTCATTGAGCTGCTGTGTAACTGTCATAAAATAAAGAAATCAATCAATGGGACAGGAAATAGGTCATGACTAGACCTAAACACACATACTTAATAGTGTTCAATGAAAACATCAAGGTAACTTAATAAGAGAGAGATCATCTTTTCAGCAATGGTGTTTAAACAAGTGGATATCTGTAGAGCTCAAAATAAAACACCACACCTATGAAAAAATTATCTTGAGATAGATTATAAACTTAAATGTAAAAATTACAACCATAAAGCTTCTGTGAAAAATATAGGGGAATATATTTTTAGACGTGAAATCCACAAAAAATTTCTTTGGACACAAAAACACTAAGAATAAAATTTTAAAGAAAGATAAAATTGGGCTTCATTAAAATTAGTTACTTCTGCTCGTCAAATGACATTGAAAAATCAAAAGTCAAGTCATAGGCTGGAAGAAATACTTTACAAGGCATATTTGAAGAAAGACTTGTATCCAGAATATATTAAAGGAAAAAACTCATTTAATGTAACAAAATAAAAACAAGCTAATAAGGATTGACAAAGATTTGAAAAGACACTTTACTGAGGAGGTAATACAGATGACTAAGTGCATGAAAAGGTTCTCAGCATCCTTAAAACATGAGGAAATGAAAATTCAAACCACAATGAAATATTATAGTATCTCCTAATTTGTAAAAGACTAACAAATTTCAATCACTGGCAAGGCCATTGAGCAGGTGAAATTTTCATATTGTGCAGGTGAGGGTGTAAAATGATACCACCACTTTGCAAAAGCAGTTTTAAAAATGTTAAATAGAGAGCTACTCTGTGACCCAATAATTCTTCTCCTAGGATATTACCTAAGAAAAATCAAAATACTGGTCAGAGAAGACGTCTACAAGACCATCCCTTCAAAATATACAAACTAGAAAGAACTCAAATGTCCATCAACAGATAAATGAATAAGAAACTTTTGATATATTTTTGAAAATAGATTACTATTTGGCTTTTAAAAAGGAGTGAACTACAGTCATCCCTTGGTATCCACAGGAAACTGGTTCCAGGACCTGCTGTCAATACCAAAATCTCAGGGTGCTCAAGTTCCAGAGTGGGCCTTTGGTATGTGCAGTTCCTCATCCATGAATTCAACCAACTACCAATTCTACAGTACTGTTTTTACTTAAAAAAGAAAATCTATGTACAAATGGACCACACAATTCAAACTCATGTTCACAAGGGTCAACTGTATTTATCAACATCCCAGGTTGGTTGAGCGTTCCAGGTGCCACAGAAGTAAAGAATTCACCTGTCAATGCAGGAGAGGGAAGAGACACAGGTTTGATTCCTGGGTCAGGAAGATACCTGGAGAAGGAAATGGCAACCCACGCCAGTACTCTTGCCTGGAAAATCCCATGAACAGAGGAGCCTGGTGCGCTATGGTCCCTGGGGTCACAAAGAGTCAGGTGACTGAGCACTTACGCACCACACAGGTGGTTGAATCCCAGGATGCAGAACTGGGGATGGGGGGCTTGTAGTAAAGTTATACTCTGATCTTCCACTATATCTGGGTTGACAGAAAATGAGATAGAAAATAAAGTAGAAAATAATGCTAAAATTAAGGCAGAGAGAAATCAAAGTAGGATACATTTTAAATAAGTAAATTAAAAAAATACTTGCTTAACATGAAATCACATGGGCTCATTAAGTGTAGATTACAACTTGACCTCAAGTTTTCTAACTGGCAATGAGAAATGGAAAACTTGATTATTCACTTCAATGATTTTCAACATCTGATCACAGGCAGTCGCCTGGAGAGCTTCACTAAACCACAAATTCTTAGGACCTGTAGCCTCCATATTCTGATTCAGCAGATCTGGGGAAAGGCCCAAGATTGTGCACTTTGAAAATTTTCCTTGGTCATTGTCATCTTAATTTGGAGTTTGCCCCGTTACATAATTCATGGAAACCTTAAGATAAATCAACTATTCAGGAAATGCTCAGCAACCTCAGAAACTAAAAATAAAACCTAACTTCTTCTGTCAGTTCTCACAAGGAGGATCCTGTTGAACAGCATATGTCCTAAATAATACCCTTAGAGTAAAATGAGAAATTTTATAAAGGTGCTTCCTAACACAAATCCTCATATGGGACCTCAGCATAAGTCAAAGCCATGATGCCACAGATAATCCGTTACTGTAGTTCAACATGATGGTCAATGGATAAAACCTCAAAAGTTAAGTTATGCTGCTTTAGATTAACATAGGAGCATATGACAGACCATGTAGACAGACACTGAAGGTTCTTCAGGCAGCTATTCATGAAGAATTTTTTTTTCTTATCACCTTTTTTATTCTTTAACAAGTACCTGAATCATACCTAATCTGTACTGCCATTTAAGTACCAGTCCATAAAATTTAAGCAGTCTATTATTAGTTGATATAATCTAGTGACACCTAAAGAATTTAATCTAAAGTTAGTATTTTCAGTGAAGTTCTACCATAAAAAAATCAAACAACTTAATGGATGTAACCTTTGCCAGATATTTTTCTTAATTATACCCTCCAAGAATATGAATGTATCTATTAGGTTTGTTCAATGGCCATGAAAAGGCAGAAGAAATGAAAATCTTGAGTACCAACAACAAAAACAGTAAGGATTTTGTAATACATATATCAAGGGCTAAACTATATATATCTCAAAAAAATATAAATTCAAACATGAAAATATTTACCCATTGTTCAGATAGACACAAAAATGCAATTATCTTATGCCTTTTGAAATGAAATGCTATCAAATACCTTATTTTCCCCAAGTTTAAAGTATCTTTGTGTTTATAGATACTTAAACTTTAAAGAATATAAAATAGGCAAAAGTATAGAAATGACAATAGAATGATGGTCACCAGATGATGGGGGGAAGGAGGTGAGGGAAGACATTGTCCAATGGTATGAAGTTACAGTTTGGAGAAGGAAATGACAAGCCATACCAGTATTCTTGCCTGGAAAATTCCATGGACAAAGGAGCCTGGCAGGCTATAGTCCATGGGGTCGCAAAGGGTCAGCCATGACTGAGTGACTAAGCACATGAGGTTAGTTACACAAAAGGTTGTTGTTGTTTAGTACCATTTCCTTCTCCAGGAGATCTTGCGCACCCAGGAACTGAACCTGCGTCTCTTGCGTCTCCTGCGTTGGCAGGTGGATTCTTTTATGCTGAGCCACCAGGGAAGCCCTTACATAAGAGAAGTTCCAAAGACCTGGTGTACAACACATGCCTACAGCTAACAATAAGGAATCGTATACTTATAAGTTTGTTAATAACAGGTCTCATGCAGTGTCCTTATATCACAAAGAAAAAAGAGAACAAAAAACTAAAGGACACACAAGGAAAGTTTTGGAGGTGATAGATGTTAATTACCTGGATTGTGGTGATAGTAATACAAATTTACACTGATGTCCAAATTCACTCAATTGCATATGTTAATTGTATGCAATAGTTTTGTATATTAATTATATTTTAAAACACTGAGACTCATCTTGGATCTCATGACTCTAGATTGTTAATCCTACCTTGTTCATTTTAATAGTAACACTAACTGAAAGTTAATAACGGTTGAGTACAGAATAACATAAGTGTGATCATTATGCCATACTTTTCAGGTAGGCCCTGTTACTATTCCTTTTTGAAGATAAGGAAATTAAGGTACAGAAAAGTTAGATGATTTACTAAAGTCTGATGGTCACCAGGCTAACAAGCTGGTCTTTTAGTCCATTCAGTTTGGCTATAGAATCTATGTTCCAAACCACCAAGAAACAAGGCCTCTCGTCTGACCTGAAAATGACCCCATATAGTTTTACAGACTGGATCTTAATGCAGTTCAGGTGGGTTGCTTTCTGTCAACTGAGTGTTTAGAAAACACATGTGATAAATTTTTGAGCCATCCAGCATCCATTTCTCCTTCCCACTAGCACCCCGAGATTTTCCTGGGAAATTATGTCTTTCACACCATGTGCAGCCTCAGAAGGAAAGTGAGTTAGGGTTAGGATGCTCTGCCCTCCCCTTTAGAAGCTTAAGGGGACCAGGAATCTATTTCATTATCATCTATTTTGCTTTATCTGTATAAATGTGTGCCTAGCTGACCTATGTGCCCCCCAACCAGATTCTCTCTCAGGACTTTGAAATTTAAGTAAAATGTCACAAAATGGAAGAGAAAACCAACCCCCTGCCCCCAAACTCTGTTCATTTATTTACTCATTTAAGGAGTGGTGTCTGAATCAGACTATCCAGTGGTTCTTGCTTTGAAGACTTTCTCTAGGTGAAAAGTGCCGTTCCTTTCAAGCTTGTTTTCCCACCCTCCCTTCAGTCCTAAGTGCTTTCATATCCTTCTAATCGATCCTCTTCTAACTTAAATTACACAGACTTGGGTTTTGTTGCTTTCCAACTGTTTTATTTATATGTGGTAGTTAGAGAATAATTAGTAATTCTAGGACTGCCGTTTTTTCAGGAAGACGTGTTACTCATTTGCTAATAACTTTGTCCTTCCTTACTTGGATTCTTGGCATCAGCTGCCACAAAACACATGGCTGTTTTGAAAGATGATAATCTATGTCAAAATATGATGCCAGAATAGAGGGGGGAAAAGTAATGTGGAAAAAATGTAAAATATTTATTAACAGATATTTCAGACACTAATCCTAAAAGAAAGAGGGAGAGAGGGAGGGAAAGACAGAGGAAAAGTGCACCTCCATGATTATTTGGAAAAAAAAAAAAATTCTGTTTCAGGGTTTCCCAGGAGCTGCAGTGGTAAAGAATCAGTCTGCCGATGCAGGAAACACAGATTCAATCCCTGAGTCGGGAAGATCCTCTGGAGTAGGAAATAGCAACCCATTCCAGTATTCTTGCCTGGAAAATTCCATGGACAGAGGAGACTAGCAGGTTACAATTCATGGAGTCATAAAGAGTCAGACATGACTGAGCATGTGCGCGCATGCACACACGCAAAGTCAGACGTGACTAAGCACGCACACACACACACAGACACACCATCTCCTGTCAGGCAGCCCCAAACAGAAAATTCAGCAGAATCCAACTAAGAGAGCATGTCAGACTTAGATCTACATATGTGTTGAAAAGTGTGTGTTAAAATGGATTTCATTTCTGGAATGTGAGCTCCAAATCCCATACTTGAAAGGCAAATAAGAACTCTAATTTGATTAGAAAATCTCTCTGTACAGAATGGGTGAGGGTAAAAGCCTCAGTACTCAAGACAGACCTGCAGCTCTCATAAACCTCTGTCAAAACTTCTGCGAGCACTTATTCAAGCTAAACACTGAGTAGTCACAACCACCGAAGGGGACTCTTACACTCCAAGTGTATACGAGGAAAATTAGGAGGAGCCAACTCTCTTGTGCCAGGTACTGCACTGAACGATCTGTGTGCATGTTCTCATTTCTATGATCCTAGGGTGTGAGTCGGAGAAGGCAATGGCACCCCACTCCAGTACTCTTGCCTGGAAAATCCCGTGGACGGAGGAGCCTGGTGGGCTGCAGTCCATGGGGTCGCTGAGAGTGGGACACGACTGAGCGACTTCACTTTCACTTTTCACTTTCCTGCATTGGAGAAGGAAATGGCAGCCCACTCCAGTGTTCTTGCCTGGAGAATCCCAGGGGCGGAGGAGCCTGGTGGGCTGCTATCTATGGGGTCGCAGAGAATCGGACACGACTGAAGGGACTCAGCAGCAGCAGCAGCAGGGTGTGAGTAGTATAGTCTCTAATTACACATACAGTATGAGGGCTCAGGGGAGTAAAATAATCTCCCGAAGTCCCCCTATCTAGTGAGAGTCACCAGGATGTGTGTGTATCTGTGTTATGTTTATAATTTGATTAGTCTTTGAATATCTTAAGAAGTTAATTATAATCGCCATTGTAATTGATCACATTCATACATACTGTGTTGATGCCACAATAAAATGGATTTCTCACTGATTAACCTCATCTCTGGAGTTTTTCTGATTCAGTTGCTATAAAGCCTTTATTTACTTTTATTTTCCTCACTTTCCCCCTTTCACTCTTAAAAACTTGGTTGAGAAAAAAAAAAAAGATGCCTATGGTCATGAGTCTAATCTGCCCTCCTTTGACTCAGCCATCCTAATTTTCTTTCTCTTTCCTATTTCTCTCTGCCATCTCACTTCATAGCTAAAACCTTTACTTTCACAACCCTAGTAAACAGGAGTTTGCATCAGTTGTCTCTGACTTTGTAATAAATCACCCTGAAACACAGTAATTTTAAATAACCCACTACTATTCAACATAGTCTTGGAAGTTTTGGCCACAGCAATCAGAGCAGAAAAAGAAGTAAAAGGAATCCAGATAGGAAAAGAAGTGAAACTCTCGCTGTTTGCAGATGACATGATCCTCTACATAGAAAACCCTAAAGACTCTTCCAGAAAATTACTAGAGCTAATCAATGAATATAGTAAAGTTGCAGGATATAAAATTAACACACAGAAATCCCTTGCATTCCTATATACTAACAATGAAAAAACAGAAAGAGAAATTAAGGAAACAATACCATTCACCATTGCAACAAAAAGAATAAAATACTTAGGAGTATATCTACCTAAAGAAACAAAAGATCTGTACATAGAAAACTATAAAACACTGATGAAAGAAATCAAAGAGGACACAAACAGATGGAGAAACATACCGTGTTCATGGATTGGAAGAATCAATATTGTCAAAATGGCTATTCTACCCAAAGCAATCTATAGATTCAATGCAATCCCTATCAAGCTACCAACGGTATTTTTCACAGAACTAGAACAAATAATTTCACAATTTGTATGGAAAAACAAAAAAACCTCGAATAGCCAAAGTAATCTTGAGAAAGAAGAATGGAACTGGAGGAATCAACCTGCCTGACTTCAGACTCTACTACAAAGCCACAGTCATCAAGACAGTATGGTACTGGCACAAAGACAGAAATATAGATCAATGGAACAGAATAGAAAGCCCAGAGATAAATCCACGAACCTATGGACACCTTATCTTTGACAAAGGAGGCAAGGATATACAATGGAAAAAAGACAACCTCTTTAACAAGTGGTGCTGGGAAAACTGGTCAACCACTTGTAAAAGAATGAAACTAGATCACTTTCTAACACCATACACAAAAATAAACTCAAAATGGATTAAAGATCTAAATGTAAGACCAGAAACTATGAAACTCCTAGAGGAGAACATAGGCAAAACACTCTCCGACATAAATCTCAGCAGGGTCCTCTATGACCCACCTCCCAGAATATTGGAAATAAAAGCAAAACTAAACAAATGGGACCTAATGAAACTTAAAAGCTTCTGCACTGCAAAGGAAACTATAATTAAGGTGAAAAGACAGCCCTCAGATTGGGAGAAAATAATAGCAAATGAAGAAACAGACAAAGGATTAATCTCAAAAATATACAAGCAACTCCTGAAGCTCAATTCCAGAAAAATAAATGACCCAATCAAAAAAGGGGGCAAAAATCTAAACAGACATATCTCCAAAGAAGACATACAGATGGCTAACAAACACATGAAAAGATGCTCAACATCACTCATTATTAGAGCAATGCAAATCAAAACCACAATGAGGTACCATTACACGCCAGTCAGGATGGCTGCTATCCAAAAGTCTACAAGCAATAAATGCTGGAGAGGGTGTGGAGAAAAGGGAACCCTTTTACACTGTTGGTGGGAATGCAAACTAGTACAGCCACTATGGAAAACAGTGTGGAGAATTCTTAAAAAACTGGAAATAGAACTGCCATATGACCCAGCAATCCCACTTCTGGGCATACACACCGAGGAAACCAGATCTGAAAGAGACACGTGCACCCCAATGTTCATCGCAGCACTGTTTATAATAGCCAGGACATGGAAGCAGCCTAGATGCCCATCAGCAGATGAATGGATAAGGAAGCTGTGGTACATATACACCATGGAATATTACTCAGCCGTTAAAAAGAATGCATTTGAATCAGTTCTAATGAGATGGATGAAACTGGAGCCCATTATACAGAGTGAAGTAAGCCAGAAAGATAAAGAACATTACAGCATACTAACACATATATATGGAATTTAGAAAGATGTTAATGATAACCCTATATGCAAAACAGAAAAAGAGACACAGAAGTACAGAACAGACTTTTGAACTCTGTGGGAGAAGGTGAGGGTGGGATGTTTCAAAAGAACAGCATGTATATTATCTATGGTGAAACAGATCACTAGCCCAGGTGAGATGCATGAGATGAGTGCTCAGGCCTGGTGCACTGCGAGGACCCAGAGGAGTCGGGTGGAGAGGGAGGTGGGAGGGGGGATCGGGATGGGGAATACGTGTAACTCTATGGCTGATTCGTGTCAATGTATGACAAAACCCACTGAAATGTTGTGAAGTAATTGGCCTCCAACTAATAAAATAAAATTAAAAAAAATAATAATAAATAACCCATATTTGTGGACTCATGGTTTGGGTGAAGGATCCAGGGCAGCTTGGCTGGTTCCTCTGACTCAGAGTCTATCACAGGTCACAGTCATCTCAAGGCTGAACTGGTACAGGATCTACTCCCAAGCTCAGACACATGGTTCCCTGTGGAATGGTGCACTGACTACAGTCTTCAAGCTGTCCTCAAGTCCCTAACCACTGGCTCATCTCCAAAGGGGAGCTCACTGCAGCCGCTGGTTTCAGCAGAGGATGTGGGGGAGAGATGGAGAGGGAGCACCGCAGTGTTTTTTAACCTGCTCTTGGAAGTGACATCACTTTTGCTGTATTCTCTTCTTTAAAAGCAAATTACTAAAGGAGGGGGTTGCACAAGGGTGTCAATTCCAGGAGGCAGGGATCATGGGGAGCCATGTAGAAGCAGCCTACCACACCACCAGCAGTTGTAAAAAACTTCCTTCTGTCTGCTAACCGGCTCATCTGCCAGCCATGCAAATATCTCAGGCCTGTTGTAGTGAGCCCTCCACTTCTATTACTTTCAAATGGGGATGTTCACAGCTTTATTTCATAGCTCTTTCATAGCTTTGAAGAGGAAGC
This sequence comes from Muntiacus reevesi, assembly GCF_963930625.1. Lineage (NCBI taxonomy): Eukaryota > Metazoa > Chordata > Mammalia > Artiodactyla > Cervidae > Muntiacus > Muntiacus reevesi. The sequence continues at coordinate 35,332,650 of NC_089254.1, read as the reverse complement.
AGTAAGAAAGAGTTAGCATTAATTAGTTTTTCTCTGTGAACTAGTCCCTTATAGTTAAAAGCAGCATTTGGTTCCTGAAGAATTTCCCTCATTTAGCCTAGTCTTAGAAGTAAAAAATTTGGACCTAGTGATGCGACCTCAGTCTTAGAGTAATGTACACACAGTTTATGTCACGATTACTTACAGGGTAATTTATGATAAAAGACGAAAGGATGCTCTTTTATCCAACAAATTGGAGCTTAATTAAAGAATGATTCATTACAGGACTTAAGAAATAAGGGGGACTTTCCCGGTAGTCCAGTGGTTAAGGGTCCACCTTCCAATGCAGGGGACACCAGTTCTCTGGTCGAGGAACTAAGAACCCATATGCCTCAGGGCAGCTAAACGCTCAAGGCAGCTACTGAGCCTGCGCACTCTAGAGCCTGCGCGTCAGCTAGAGAGAAGCCCGAGTGTCGCAAAGAGCCGCCCTGCAAAGAAAGCTCCCGGAGGCTGCAACTAAGAACCCACGCAGCCAAATACATACGATAAAAACAGAAAATAAGGGACAAAGGTATATGAACAGTGAATGTTCATCTTTTTATAAATTCCTTGACAGGATACAGAGCATCTCATCCCGTCTGTAGCCTCACAGTGTTCTCTGCTCTCTGCCCCCACACTTCCACCATGTTGGACATTCAGGCATGCTTGTTAAGTGCATGGGTAAATATTTTATATTTTATAATGCAACAGAGTTATGATTTTAATATTTATGTAATCTACTAACCAAAAGTAAAATAAGTCTTCCTCACCATCATAACTTGAAATCAAGCTAGATATGTTTTATAAATTTCACAGAATAACACATAAATAAGTCTAGGTGGCAACCAGTGGAACTGGTTGGAATATAAACTGTGGAACATAAATAAGAAAAAAGAAAGATTTCTTACAGAAAAAGAGAGTTTATGTGTTTAGACTCCAAAGTACTGAGAAATTACATCTAGGGTCCTATGTTCTGAAGTTCAAATCACAGAAATTCAAATATGGGATTTTAAATGTAATATATAGTTCACATGACACTAAGTTTATTAATATAACTTTCATTTAATCATTTAAGACTATTCTGAATTGTGGAAAATTTAAGTTGAACAATATATCTATAGTTGCTCTTATAGGTCATAAACTACTAAATACAATTTCATTAATTTTATTAAGCTGTCTGTGACTAGGAAGCAAAAAAAAAAAAAAAAAAACACTGGACAACTAAAGGGAACATTCTTTAGAATAACTGAAAGAAAGAGAAGAATCATCCTCCCTTATTATTCAATAAGTATATTTACATCTATGTGCAGAGCACTAATCTCAGGGAAATACAAGTATGACAGAAAACTCTGAGAAAGTGAATTCAATATAGAACATGAAAATTACTTAGAGATATGTATGTGTGCTCAGTCGTGTCTGACACTGTGCGACCCCTTGGACTTGTAGCCCACCAGACTCTTCTGTCCATACAATTTTCTAGGCAAGAATATTAAAGTGGGTTGCCATTTCTTCTCCAGGGAATCTTCCTGACCCCGCAGGATGGAACCCTTGTCTTGTGTCTCCTGCATCCTTAACCATCATGCTACCTGAGGAGCCCTATTTTGAGGCATATTATTGTATAATATGGTTAGTCTCATCAAGAAAGCACAACTAGTTCTTACAGCTCAGAGAAAGATCACATAGGCTAGGAGCCACATGTGAAGCCAGAGAAGCTTTTTATCCCATAGGTCTACAGGACCATAAATTGTGTTAATCTCAGTTTCATAAAAAACAGAGCACTTCAGCCCATTCTTATCTAGATCAGCAGTCAGCATCCCTTCAGTAAAGTAGCAAGTTCAGCTCTCAGAATCCTCTTTCTCTACTAAGAGACTTTAACAGGTTTCTCATGTTGCCACTTAAGTCTTTATCTGGGAGAAGGATGTTGGTGAATTTCACAGAGCTGAGTCAGAGGCAAGTTCTGCAAAGCAACTCCTCCTCTAATCTGACAGTCACGAGGCTCTCTTCTGGAACCAGTTTCTGGTTCATGCCCTTTCTATTATGATAACTGGGAAAATAAGCAGCTCATTACAGAGCCTACTCACTAGAAAAATTCACAGCCAGAGCCACTGATTAAATCACATTGAAATGCGGGCTGCTCTTGTTCCTGTGCTCAGGTCATTCCAGGTTTTCTTTCTATTTCAAATTTATGATCTCTAAATGGGAAAAAAGAGTGACATAGTATATTTAGAAACTTTCATATATATGAAACTTTCAATTTGAAAATTTTAGAAGAGTAAATTTTCAAAGGAAAGGAAAATGATCCTAAAACTAGATTTGGCATGATTTTTATTAAGAAACACCACCCTGGTTTAAACCTAATGAAATGATAGGTTAGGCTTGGATTTTTAGAAGCTGCCCATAGATTTAACTTCAGAAACATCTATCAAACTTTGATTATACTGTGCATGTATTTTCTCATCATTGCCTTTCCAGGGTCAGGAATAGTAGCACTCTGACTAAAATTGCACTGTTGCTGGGCCATACCAAGTCAACTGTTCACAGATGGTGGATTAACACCCAATGGCTTCAAGACTGATTACATGCAACACTGAGAGGTAAAGGGTGGTTGTACACAGCTCCTCATATGAGCCATAAGGGAGCACAGTGGACAGGTTAAACCAGTGCTGTGAAGTCAGATTTACTGGGTGTGAATACCAGCTTTACCACTTGCCATGACCCTAGGCAAATCCCTGAAGCTTGCTACGCCAGAGTCCACATCTGTAGAATGGTAGTAAAGAGTCTTTCCTCTTAGGAATGCTGGAAACATGAGAGGAGAGAATGCTTGTATAGGGCTTTGTCCATTTTTAGTGTAATCATTCTGACAGCACTGTTCACGCAACCTCCTTTGCTGGGAACAAGATCTCAGTTATCAAAGCTCCTAGGAAAATTGAATTCCTTTGTATAATTTTCTGACACTTTCTCACAATTCTGGAAGAAACAGCTTACCTGGACAAAAGATTAAAATATTAGAAGACTCTTCTCTCTCTTCTGGAGGTCATACGAACATTAGCAATGTTTGAATTAAAATGCTTAGAAGAAGAGCTAAATTGCTCTGGTGGGAATATAAAAGAGTTGCTTTGTTTCAGGCCAAATATCATTTCAAAAACATGACTGTCTACTTGCCCTGTCACGGAACAGGACACTGAAAGGCAACATTACCATTCTGAAGCCAATTAGGATACTATCAGTCAATTTCAGTGAGAAAGAGGAGGAGATATCTCTGATTTATGTTCCTATGACATTGGCCAGTAAAAGCACTGCAACTAAAACTGGGAGAGTAATCCTGGCATCAGTGTAGGTTAGGGCTTGACTGTGTTACATGATAACCTTCATCTGACTGGTGCTATTATTTTTGGCATAGCAATATTAAGTGTTTTTTTTTTTTTTTTTAATTCACAATTCACTCCAAAGTCTTCAAAAGCTTTTTGTTAATAAGGACATGGGTAGGTATAAAAATAAAACCTCAAAGCAGAGACCTACATAAAAGTTTATTCTTACTTACATAAAAACTCAAAGATCCAGGACTGACAGGGTGCCCCTGCTCTTCTAGACATGAATTCTAAGGTAGCAGATCCAAAGCTCGCTATTTTTTGCCAGCACAAAAAGAAAAGAGAAAGGACAAACACTTCCTTTGTAAGCGATTTTCCCCACTAATTGCAGACACAAATCATTTGGTTTTAGTGTAGTCACAAGTCTCTACCTAGCTGCCAGGGAGTTTAGGTTGGTGGCTATGTGTCCAGTTATAACAGAACGGATTGTATTATAAAGAGGAAGAAAGAGAATGGTAAGAGTGGATCATCAGCAGTCTCTAGCACTGGCAACTTTCCCTAGTCAAAGGTAACACCTTAGTTTCTATTGCCTCCATACCTGCTTTGCTAAATAAACTCTTCATAAACCATGCTAGCTACAATAGTTACAATGAGTTATTTGCAGTTTCTTTTCCTCCTTTGCATTTTGCTATCTTTTTTCGTGTATCATTTCTCTCTCAAAATTCCATCTATTTTTAAGTCTTGGGAAGGTTTACATAGATGTGAAATAACCCATGGGGTTGGCATAATGGAACCAGTACGAAAGAATAGCAAGCCAAAAGGAGACCTGCTTACTAGAGCAAAGACGTTACCACCATGAGGGCAGGCAGATAATGCAACTGGTTACATAAAGCTCCAGATCATCTGTACTAGTAGGATACAGCTATAAGAGAGTTCAACACTGTGACTGTTGTCCAATTAAAAAGTAAGGCAGTGTTGCTATTTTAAAATGCATAACCAACAAAGACCTACTGTATAGCCCAGGGAACTCTGCTCAATGTTATGAGCAGAGTTTGGGGGAGAATGGCTCATGTGTAGGTATGGCTGAGTCCCTTCACTGTTCACCTGTTCACTGTTCACCATTGCTAATTGGCTACACCCTGATACAAAATAAAAGGTTTTTAGAAAGAGAAAAAAGCACCCCCGCAAAAGTAAAGCAGTGTGTTCAGTAGCATAATAAGAATTTTTTTTAAAGGGTGAACCCTGATAGATTATAAGGGCCAAAGGGTAAAGGGTCTAACACTGGGATAAAATGGACCTCAGATGCCTACACCAGGTTAGAAAGTTCCAGTAACTAGCTGAAGCATGAGGCATGATAAATGAGCAGAAATTAGGCTATAGGAAGTAGAGCAACAGTCCAAGGATAGGGACACACAGGGAATTGGAGAAAGACATAAACTTCAAGGTGTAAAGGACCAGAAGAACTCAGAAATTTCTGAGTCCTTTTTGTCCTTGGACTCCAGAGCTGGTCCTCTAATCTTCTCTTGCCTATGACCTTATTCCCTATATCTTTCTCTCTATTTCAGTGACTACTAACTCACAAAAGGAATCACTTTTCCCTTTTCAGAGGACAACAATTTTTGAGAAACATTTTTGTCTGATTATTCTTAAGAGTAGTTGATTCAGGCTGACTCCACTTGCTAAAGGCTACAAATCGCCACCCCTTTGTCCCTAAGGTAGAACATTCCTTTTTAACTTTCTTACATTCAGTATTTTCAAATAGAAATTTATGCCATAGTGTTCTGAATGATTTTTCTAGGCTGGCTATATAGAAAACTAGCACTTTACCGTAAGTAAAAGAATTTTTGGTATGACTGAAAGTAAAAAAGATTCAGAGGGGGAAATGGTGAGAGAGAGAGAGAGAGAGAGAGAGAGTGGGGGGGAGAGAAAGGGAGGGAGTGAGAGAGAAACAAGGTGTTATGTACAAGGGAAACCCCGTAAGATTATTAGATTTTTCAGCAGAAACTTTGTAGGCCAGAAAAGAATGATACAACATATTCAGAATGCTAAAAGAATTCCATCCAATAATGCTTTACCTGGCAAACTTATCATCCAGAATCGAAGAGGCAGTTTTCCAGAAAGGTAAATCTAAAGGAGCTGATCACCACTAAATCTGCCTTACAAGAAATGTGAAAGGATTTCTTTACAAAAAGAAAGGGCACTAATGGCTAACTGGGAAACATATGAAAGAATAAATCTCACTGGAAAGGTAAATCTACAGTAAAAGTGGTAGATTAAGTATGCATAAAGCTAGTATAAGGATTAAAAGGCAAAAGTGGTAAAAGTAACTATGATTATAACAAATACTTAAGGGAGACACAGGTAAAATGAAACATCAAAGATGATAAGATATAAAATAGGATCAAATTAAATTTCCTATTAACTTAAAATAGACTATTATAGATATAAGGTATTATATGTAAGCCTCGTGACAACTACAAACCAAAAACCTACAGTAAATAAACAAAAGATGACAGGAAAGAAATATATCAGTAAAGAAAGCCAGCAGGGTTTCCCTGATGGCTCCGTGGTAAAGAATCTGCCTGCAATGAAGGAGACATGGGTTTGATCTCTAGTCCAGTTAGAACCCTCGTGCTGCAGAACAACCAAGCCCACGCACCATCACTGTTAGGCCTGTGCTGTCGAGCCGGGGAACCACAACTACTAAAGCCCGAACACCCTAGAGCCTGTGCTCTGCGGTAAGAGAAGCCCCTGTAATAAGAAGCTCATGCACCACAACGAAAGAGCAGCCTCTGTACTCTGCAACTAGAGAAAAGCCTACACAGCAACGAAGACATGGCAGAGCCAAAAATAAAAGTAAAGAAACTCAATAAACCACAAAGGAAGAGAGCAGAAGAGAGGAACTACAAAAATAGCCAGTAAACAATTAATAAAATGGTAATAAGTACATAGTTATCAATGATTACTTTAAATCTCAACAAACTAAATTCTACAATCAAAACACATAGAATGGCTAAAGAGATTAAAAAAAACAAGACCCATGTCTATGCTGCCTACAAGAGACTCACTTTAGAAATAAGGAGACAGAATGAAAGTGAAGGGATTCCATTCAAATGGAAACCAAAAGAAAGCTAGAGTAGCTAGGATTATATCAGACAAAACAGACTTTAAAACAAGACTGTAATAAAAGACAAATATGGGTGTTACACAGGTATAAAAGGGTCATTTCAACAAGAGGATATAACATTTGCAAATATTTAGGTATCCAATATAGGAGCACCTAAATATATAAACCAAATATTAACAGACCTAAAGGGAAAAATAGATAGCAATGTAATAATAGTAGGGGATTTTATTATCCCACTTATATCAATGGATATATTATTCAGACAGAAAATCAGTAAGTAAAAATCACTGACTATTCCACCCCAAAGCAACAGAAAATAAATTCTTTTCAATTGCACATGGAACATTTTCCAGGATAAGTTATTTTAGGCCACAAAACAAGTCAATAAATTTAAGAGAACTGAAATCATAGCAACTGTCTTTTCTGATCACAATTGCATGAAACTAGAAATTAATTATATGAAGGAAACTGGAAAATTCAGAAATGTAAGGAGATTAACCAAAATGTTACTGAACAACCAATGGGTCAAAGAAGAAACTGAAGAGAAATCAATAACACTCGAGACAAACAAAAATGGAAACACACCAAAATTTGTGGGATACAGCAAGAGCAGTTTTACAACACAAGTTCATGGCAATAAATGCCTACCCCAGGAAACAGGTCTCAAACAAACTTTATATCCCAAGGAACTAGAAAAAGAACAATGCACAGAAGGGAATAACAACTGGAGCAGAAATAAATGTAACAGAAACTAAAAAGACTATAGAAAAGATCAATAAAGTAAGAGCTAGTTCTGTGAAGAAAATACAGAAAATTGACAAATCTTAATCTAGACTCACCAAGAAAAAGATATGATTCAAATAAATAAAATCAGAAATTAAACACATGATATTACAACTGATACAAAAGATCATAAGACACTATTATGAATAAATATACACCAACAAATTGGACAACCTAGAAAAAATGAGTAAGTTTCTGGAAACATATAACCTACAAAGACTGAATCATGATGAAATAGAAAATGTGAACTGGCTGATAACTAGCAGGAGTCTCAATCAGTAATCAAAAAGTGGACTGATAAATAAGATGTGATATGTGTATATACACACACATTCACACAATGGAATATTGTGTGAGTGTGTGTGTGCACACTCAGTCATGTCTGACTCTTCAATTCAATGGACTGTGTAACCTGCAAGGCTCCTTTGTTATGGAATCTTCCAGGCAAGAATACTAGAGGGGGTTGGCCTTTCCGACTCCAGGGGATCTTTCCAAATCAGGGATTAAACCCATGTCTCCTGCATCTCCTGCAATGCAGATGGATTCTTTATCACTGAGCCACTAGGAAAGCCCATGATGCAATATTACTCAGTCATATAAAAGAATGAAATAATGTCATTTACAGTAACATGGATGGACCTAGAGATCATACTAAGTGAAGTCAGACACATAAAGATAAAAATTATATGATATCATTTGTATTTGGAATTCAAAAAAAATAGTAAAATGAACATATTAACAAAACAGAAACAGACTCACAGGCATATAAAACAACAGGGAAGGGAGGAGGGATATTTTAGGAATATGATATTAAGAGATACACACTACCATATCTACAAGACATAGCAACAAGGATTTACTGAATAGCACAGGGAAATACTGACATAGTCAATGTCTTGAAATAACCTATAATGGAAGAGAATCAAAAGGAAGAATATATATACACACACACACATACATATCTCCAAACCACTCTGCTGTATACCTGAAATCAGCACAATGCTGTAAATCAGCGATACTTTAAAAAAAAATTCCAACAAAATTCAAGACCGGAAGACATCACTACTGAATTCTACCAAACAGAATTAATAGCAATCTTTCTCAAATTATTCCAAAAATTAGTAGGAACTCTTTCAAACTCAGTTTATGAGGCCTGTATTACTGTGATAACAAAATTAGACAAGAACATCATAAGAAAAGAAAATCACAGGCCAAAAAATTTCTGATGAACATAGATTCAAGTATTTTCCAACAAAATATGAGAAACCTGAATTCAATCATCATTTTAAAAGGATCATACATCATGATCAAATGGAATTTATTTTGGGAATACAAGGAAGGTCTAACATTTGCAAACCAGCCAGTGCAATACATCACACTAACAAAATGAAGAATAAAAGTCCTATGATCAGCTCAATAGATGCAGAAAACGAAGTCAACATTTATTTATGATAAAACCTCTCAGCAATGTGTGTATACAGACAGAAGTTTCAAATCATATTAAAATTTTGACTTTGTATATTACATGCATATATATGTTTATACAGATGCTTAGAAAGCAATTTTGCTTTGGTTCCTTTAAGAAAAACACACACGACTTTTTGGTGCAGTATTCCCACTCTTTGCTAAGAATAAAATGTGTATGTATGTAAGAGCTATGAAATGTGAATTTTATAATTTTGATGGACTCTACATATGAATTAATGAATATATATATATACATATATATTTACACACGCACACACATACAACATGGTGTATAGGCCGCATCTGGGCCACAGATCCCGTATGGGGGAACTGACCTGATTTTAAGAAACTGGGACAGAGAGTGCTAACAAAATTCCTACTTCTGTGAGAATCTGTTCATAAATGGAGGCAGATCTGAACCTGCAGGATGTTGACTTCATTAGAGCTTCCTTCATGAAGGTAGGGAAGTCATCAACATGAAATAAAAATGAGTGGGCTTTAGGCATGTCATTAAGCATTTATTTTTATTATTCATACCCTAAATGTTAATGTACACTTACTATTTAGACTAATTCTGAGAGAGTTTTACGGAGAATACATGTCTTTAAAACAGCTTTGAAAAATGCAAGTTTCAACATCTTAAGACATAAAAGAAGAGCTGCAATCGGAATTTTTTTTTTAATTAAGAGATATGTTTTACTTTCCGCTATTTCAATCTTCCATCTCCCAGTACAAGCCAATTATGGCTCCAAGGCAGACAAGGAGGGTACTTGTGCTCTTGAGCTTGATGACAGGCTTTAAAACAACAAACATTATAAAGAAATAAGATGGGTAATTCCTTTGGTCCCTGTGGCAGCCAAGAAAGTACATTGCTCAGAATCCTATGAGCGAGAACCAGATGCAAAGGGTACAGTCAGTTGACGGCCTCTAGCTAAGGTCCGGTCCCAGGGCAATTTGATAACTGAGTGTAGCAGGGAAACTCAGAACTGGTCATCCCTTCCTGAAAGAGAACTCCCCATTGGGTTGCCTACAACTTCCTCATAGGTACATCACATTCAGAGATTCTTCATTCCAAATATTCCTTCCTTCCCCCATCTCTTCCCATAAATGGCAGACCTGTGTCATACTCTTAAAGTATTTACCTGGTTCCTTCTCCTTTCTGTCACCTTTCTCTCACCTTTATTTTTCAAAAGCATTGCCTTCAAAGATTCCCTTGCGATTCTAATTCCATCCTGGTGTCTGTTTCCCAGAGGACCTTAACTGACTCAGCTCCTCCTGAAGGTGGATGGGAAGGCACATCTGTAGGACATCCTACACTTCTTCCATAGTGTAGGAGAGCTACTTCCATGTACTACAGTGGCCTAGCATCAGGCACTGATGGAAAAGGAGGCTGTTATGCAGGGCAATAAACAAAGCTCATCCATCCTGGTCTAGAGGAGTGTGGATGGGAGTGAGAGGTCGGAAAGGCTAGGCGTGAATAACCTGTGTGAACCTGTTGGGAAAGGCACTCTGCCAAGGGACATAAGACCTCCTGCATGTTCCTGCTGAGTGAGGCAAGAATTTAAAGCCTTGACTTTTCTTACCTAGATCATTTCTCAGGGTTGAATTGGCAGCAAGCAACCATAAGGGAGGATGCAATGTATCCCTGCAGAGCAAAGACAAAACTTAATATAAAAAGCAACAGATTTCCCCAAATCAGTGATTTCAGCAGTGAATGAAACCCAGAGGGGATTCAGTATTTACCTGAAGGCCACTGTGTCACCTCCACGGAACTCGGGGGACAGGAGAAAACAGTGCTGACATCATACTCACGCTACTCTGTGTCATGAGTAGTAAGTCCTTTGTCCCTTATCTAGGGATCTCGTATCTTGTGACAGCATCTATGAAACAATAACAGAGTTCCTCAACAACTTGTAAGTGAGGTAAAATGTCAGGACTTGACACCTTTTCCCTTTCAGTTCCTTTAAAATGCCAGAGCATACAAAAGTGGATAACAAGAAGAGGTCACTGTGGGTAAAATAACCCACATCCCACCTGGAAGACTTAGGGGATGCTACAATATAAATGGTCCATATACTAACCTGGGACTAGGTCTCACCAAGAAACTGGCGACACAGTGAGAGATTAGGTAAACAAAGCCTAGACATCAGCTCCCAAACTACGCAGGCGTCTCCACTGAACACATGGAGCTGAATAAGATTACCAAACATTCTTGTGCTCCTTGAGGGAAGAAGTGAAAGAGCCAAGAGTGTCATCCAGCTAACTTCCTAGAAAAGGTGAAGTGGTGCTACAGGCGGATGATGTGGGCTAAGCATTTTATGAGGGGCAGAACCAGATTCCAGTGTAACTCAGCTCCAGGGATTTGGGAGGTGAGGTTGAATCATCAAGGTTTTAAAAGAAAATGAGTGATTTTAATAGCATCATAATTCTACTGAAGGCTCCAGGAGCCCAAGGACATTCTTAGGCATGGCTTGGATATGAAGACATGTACATTCACAGTGACACAAGATCGCATGTCTTCCGTCCCATGTAGCCCTGCACCACTTCTGCCTGAGAGACATTGAGTGAGTGGCAGATAGCCACCTGAGAATTAGTGTCCAAGAAGGACTGTGGCCTACCTATAGGTCTGGCAGAGTCGTTTCATCAGACCAAATGCTAATAAAAAGTGCTCAAGGGTGTTCTTTATTTTTTTTCCTGATACCTGGATTCTCAGAGCTTGTGAAAAGCACATGGGTTTGATAAAGACAGTAAAGAAACCAGTGTTTTCTGCATATCCAAGTTGTAACTGGAGTACAGCTCTATTTTATAAAGTACCAGGAGTTGAGTGTAGCAAGGTAAAATATTTTAAAAGGCCCCATATATTTGGTAAGTTTTCTCAATTGTTATATAGCATAAAACTCACAAGACAATGCAGTTGCCTTGGATGTCAGGCTAAGGAGTTCTGACTCCATTCTGTACAAAGAATAGTCCTTGGAGGGATTTTTAGGAGGGTAGTAAGCTTCCCTGGTAGCTCAGCTGGTAAAGAATCCACCTTCAATGCAGGCGACCTCAGTTCAACTCCTGGGTTGGGAACATCCCCTGGAGAAGGAATAGGCTACCCACTCCAGTATTCTTGGGCTTCCCTGGTGGCACAGAATCTCTGGTAAAGAATCTGCCTGCAATGCAGGAGACCTCAGTTCAGTCCCTGGGTTGGGAAGATCCCCTGGAGAAGGGAATGAATGGCTACCCATTCCAGTCTTCTGGCCTGGAGAATGTCATGGGCAGAGGAGCCTGGCAGGCTACAGTCCATGGGGTCGCAAAGAGTTGGACGTGACTTTCACTTCACTTTACTTCAGTAAAAGATTTAGTGAGGCTGTTCAGAAAGGTTCCTTCAGGTATAAAATGTATCTATAATCCTATCTATCTAGGACTGAAAAGAGAATGACAAGGGAAGGAGATTGATAATAACATCTGAATTGGGGGCAGTCCCTTGTGGTGCAGAGATAATTTTTAACATAATGCAGAGTCAGCTTTGCACTGTACCAAATACAATATCAACCACATGCCTAAAACAAAGTAGATGATGGACAGATCAATGTAGCACATAAAATAGTGATCTCCTCAGGAAATGCCTCAGTCTTTCATTTATGAATTCTCTGAAAACATTCTGTAGTATTTTTTTTTCTGTATCATAAAATGAATACAGTTTTAAGATCTCCTGTTTAGAAATGCTCTGACTCCTAAGCTACATATAGATATGACAAACCGGAATAAATAAATTCACAGTGTTTTAATGTGTGTACTCACTAAACAGAATTAATTAGTTTCAGAAATGAGACATTCTCACATTTAAAAATAAATTCCAAGCTAATTTTCAGTTTGTTACCAAGAATATATCTGCAATATCACTCCTGATAGACTAAAAGTGTTACAGTAAATGCTCATTTATGGACAAATTTTAGGAACTAGTTTATATTTGACATATTATTCTACATATTATAATGATCTTAATAACAAACATGACAACTAAATATACATTGAAAATTTTAGAAGATGATTTTTCAATAGAATATACTAGTATTTAGATTATTTTGCAGACAATTACATCTTTGAGGAATTAAATGACTTTTATGATGATGTAACACAGAAAGCTCTGCCCAAAGGTATAAGCTGCATTTTTTGGCATACTAGTTTGGTTACTCAAAAAATGTACCATCCCTAAGGGAATACTGTTGAAGACAATTGTTGAATTACTTTGAAAGTCACAAGAATCGCTTAAATCAATATGTCCCTGAAAGACTTCACCTGAGTTACTGACCAGCCTGAACTCTGCTTTCTGAGATTTAAGGCCACATAAAGCAGAGAAGAGGAGGAAGAACCACCAGTCTTTGAAAGCTCAGGAACTGTGCACGACCGTGGACAATAAACTTGAAGGGGATTGCAGAAAGAGCTAAAGTTTATACCTTTTCCTGAAAAAGGAACAAAACAAATATAGGGGGAATTCTGTAAAAAGTCATTTTATCTCCTATTTTCATCTTTCTTACTCCTTAGGGTGCACATTTCTCCTATGTTACTCTAATTTTTCAATCAAGGCCTAAACTTTTCCTTAGAGCGTTCCATTCTAAAAAGCCAAATAGCTCATTCCTTTTCTCCCTTCACTTCCTGCTCCCACCCCTACTCCATCAACAATGTCATTTTAATAGTTTGTATGACTCTAGATGGCTGACTGATCTATCTGACATCGCTGATCTTAATTCTACTTAGTCTACTCAGTTCTACAAGAGTTATTGGCATTTGTAATGAAGGTGGCTTGATAAATCATTCTTTATCTGACAGCATTTTTAAGATTTAAAGGACTTTCATATATATAGAATGTTATACATTTGGGGACAGGAATATACCATTAAGTCTGGTAGGTTAGCCTGATTCAGTCAAACTAAAGATTTTATAGCTGACTGACTTCATCAAAAGGTGCAAAGACCACTAAAAGACGCTCAACATCACTAATTTATTAGAGAAATGCAAATCAAAACCACAGTGAAGCATCACCTCACACAGGTCAGAATGGTTTATCAACAAAAAGCCTGCAAGTAACAAATGTCAGGGAAGTTGTGGAGAAAAGGGAAACTGCATATGCTGTTGGAGTGTGAACTGGTGTAGTCACTATGGAAAACAGTATGGAGGTACACTTAAAAACTAGAAATAGAGCTACCATATTATCCAGCAATTCCACTCCTGGGCATATATATGGAAAAAATGAAAACACTAATTTTGAAAAGATAAATGCACCCCAATGTTCATAGCAGCACTATTTATAGTAGCCAAGACATGTAAGCAACTCAGGTGCCCATCAACAGACGACTGGATTAAGATTTGGCATTTATGCAATAGAACGTTACTCAGTCATAAATGAATGAAATACTGCTATTTGCAGCAATGTGGTTGGGCCTACAAAACATTATGCTTAGTGAAATAAGTCAGACAGAAAATGACAATACTGTGATATCACATATGTGGATTCTAAATAAATGTATATGCAAAGCAGAAACAGTCTCACAGACATAGAGGACAAACTTGCAGTTACTAAAGGGAGAGGCAGATGGGGGAGGAACAAATTAGAGGTATGTGTTTAACAGGTACAAACTGCTATATACAAAATAGAGCGACTTCCCTGGTGGTCTAGTGGTTAAGAATTTGCCCTCCAGTGCATGGGACGTGTGTTCCATCCCTAGTCAGGGAGCTAAGATCCTACACGAAGTGGGGCAACTAAGCCCAATCGACGTAACTACTGAGCCCACATGCACCGCAAGGCAAGAGCCAGCAAGATACAACGATCTTGTATAATGCAAATGAGATCCCGTGTGACGCAAGGAGTATCTCGCATGATGCAAGAAGATCTCGTGTGTGGCAACAGAGTGCCCATGTGCTGTAAGGAAGGTCCCGCGAGCTGCAATTGACACCTAACATGGCTAAATAAATAAATAAATACTTAAAAATAATCCCCCCAAACAAAATACAAATGCAATAAAGTTTTACTGTAAAACACGGGGAATTATGCCCATTATCTTGTAGCAACCTATAATGGAATATAATTTGCAAACATATTTAGTTACTACTCTGTACATGTGAAACTAACACAATATTGTAAATCAACTACATTTCAATTTTTTTAAAAAGGTGCAGAGACAGTTCAATTGGGGAGCCATTCTTTCAACAAATGGTACCGGAAGAGCTGCCACGCAGAAATAAGTCTTGACATATATTCTATAGCACACACAAACTAACTTCAAACGGATCATAAATCCTAAATGTAAGTGCTAAAGTTATAAAATTTCTGAATGAAAATAGTCGAAAAAAAATCGTAGTGACCTTGTGCTTGGCAAAAAGTTCCTAAATTTAATGCAAAAAACTTGGAATATCAATAAACTGAACTTAATAAAGACCATCTGCTGCTCATAAGACAGTGAATGAAAATGCCCCCCAACTGAGAGAAATATATACAAAGTTTATACCTGACAAAGATCTTATATCTAAAAAATAAAAAGAACTCCTACAACTTAAAAATGAGAAGTCAAATAACTCAATAAAACTGGGCAAATTATTTGAATAGTCATGTCCTCAAAGAAGATATAGGAATAAAATATAAGCACATTAAAAGGTGCTTCAACATCATTAGTCACTGAGGGAACATAATAAAGACCACAGTGAGATACAATTGCATACCTGATAGAATGCCAATTCAGAAGACTGGTCATTTCAAGTGGTGCTATCCAAAATAATTGTAATTCTCATATACGTCTTATATTGTGAATATAAAATAGTAAAATCATTTTGGAAAGTAATTTGGTGGTTTCTTTAAAAGTTAAACATATACCAGCTACATTATATAGAATTTCCACACTTAGGTACCAAGAAAAATAAAAGCTTATGTCCATACAAAGAGTTGTTCGTGAATGTTCAAAAGACTTTTATTTGTAAGAGATAAAAACTGAAACAACCAAAATGTACATCAACTTTCTGTATAACCATTATAGTGGAATATTACTCAGTAATAAAGAAAGACAAATTACTGATACACTTACCAAATTGGAAGAATCTAAAAATATGCTAAGTAAAAGAAGCAAGACAGAGGACATACTATATGTTTCCACTTATATACAGTTCTAGAAAATGCAAATTTTTCTACCGTATTAGAAAACAGATGAGTGAGTGATTGCCTTGGCAGAGGTCAAGAAAGGGAGAGAATTAAATTAAAAAGGAGCATCAGGAAACATTGGGGTGGAATGGGTATATTCATTATTTTGATGGTGGTAGGTTCACAGATGTATACATGTATAGAAGGTCACCAAACTATACATTTTAAATATGTACAGCTTATTTTACAAAACTATATATCAATAAAGCTCAGAAAATAAAAAGTTTAAAGAGAAAGGAGTTTGGCCTCATACTAAAGAATTTGAGTTTTCTACAGAAGACAAGACTACAGAGAACTATGCAGTTACATAGTTGTATTGCCTAAGTTATGTTGCCTGTGGGGGATTAGGAAAGTGAGTGTGCAGAAAGCATTCCAGAAAATTCTAGAAGAGGTAAGACCCCAGGTAATAGTTAGGTGAACTAGGGTAAATAGAAATAAATATAGCAAGTAAATAAAGAGAATAAGAGGGCATGAAGACTGGAGAAAGTTAACTCAAAAAGCATGCAAAGTAAAGTTAAGGAATTGGAGCTTTATATCAGCAACACAGAAGTCACTGAAGTAGAAGTGGGACAGGATCCAATTCGTATTTTATAAAGATGACTTTAGCTGCTGGGTAAAGAATGCAAGAGAAGGTGGCAACAAGCAGGGAGACCAGAAGGTAGGATGATGATAAAAATTCAGGAGGAAAAAAATGGAGGCTTGAACTAAAAGCTATTAAAAAGGTGAAGAGATATTTATATAATCATTATAGAAAGAAGCCCTCACACATCATCAGGTGGCCCCAGAGTTCCACTTCTTTGACTTTCATGTGAATATTGTTTATTTTCTTGTTTGTAAGATCTACAGATTACTTCTGCGTCCTCATCTGTAATTAAAGATACCTGGTTCAAAGAGGTTTTACTTTTCACTGTTAAATGAGATTATGTTTGGAAAATATTATTACTTAGCATAACAATTTATGAATATTTGTTATTATTATTTTCCCTAAAATTTTATCTTCACTTGACTTTTCCATAAGCCTTTCAGGAAATATAATTGTCAGTCTAGCATTCTCACTAAACTGGTAGAATATTATATCCAGCCTTAACTCATTTGATGTCATTTATCAATTATACATCATCTTGGTACTAATGAAGAAGGAATTCATAGGGCCTGGACTCCATCTCAGGCCTGTCCGTGCTGATCATGCTCAGCCACCTCTCCAGTGGACTCTGAACTCTCTGCTTAGTGCCTGTGGGAACGACAATGGAAGGATAAGACCCCCTCCGGGCAGGGGAACCTTGAAGATCATATCCAGGTTACTCATCGCCTAAGAGAAAACAGACACTAATCACCCCTGCCTCCAGACACTGTCTATCAGAATGTAAGCACAGGCTTATCGGTTATTAACTGTTTGGAATGTAACTGCGGGCTTATTGATTATTGACTGTTTGAACACATAACACATGAATGATGGGGCTATTGTAGTTGTATTTACCCTTCCTTTGTTTATGTAAGTCTCAAGGGAATTGGGGTAGTGGGTTTGGACACGTACACATGGGGTATAAAAGATTTTCACAGATGCTGGACAGGGTCCTTGGCTAAGAGGAGACTCTGCCTTGGGCCCGCCGGTGTAATAAACTGCACTCCACTATCTGCATTGTCCTTCTGAGTGAGTCTGCTTCCCGGAACGCGTGGCTATAACACTAATAGAAAAAAAAAACAACTTTTTCTAAAATTCAAGGTTGAGGTTATTATCTGTGTACTTCATATTAGTGTTTTCTAGGAAAAGCTATGTCTTTGATTTTGGTATTTAAAAAAAAAGAGTCCAGAGAATGGAGAATGGGATAGAGAGCATACATGGTAAGATGGAGACTCAGAGAGCAAAGCCAAGAGCCACAGAAGAATACTCCCAGGCCTTGAAACCTAATGGAGGTTTCCCAGCTGAATATGCAAACTGCTTTGGACTGGTGACTCCATTTTCGTCTGTCATTTTCTCCTTGTTTAATCCAGAATATCTGTAGAGTATTACCCTATGCCTGACCCATCATTATATGTTGGATGCATAAAATTTGTTCCTTTAGTTTCACAGGACCACAGATGAATAGGAATTGTGTCCCAAAGGGTAAATGATGGTACACTAAGAGCCTTACTCATACCTGATTTAGCAGCAGATGAGAAGACTGAGGACTTCCAAGCTGAAGCTATAACAGGATAAGGCATTAGAAGACCTTGAGATGGAGTAAATGTACATTGCATTTGAGAAGAATATGAATCTTTGGGGGCAAGAGGGCTTACATGGTCCTTGAAATAAACCCATACCCTAATCCTCAGAATCTGAAAATATGTTGTTACATGGCTGTCAGGAAGCATTTAACAAAACGCCTTTCCCGGGGCTGAGGAATCCAGGCATTTCTCATTACAGTTATAAGTACCCTCTTCCTTTTTATGAGCCAAATGGTAACAGGTGATCGTTTGCAACTCTTTCTTTGATAGGGATCGTCTTATGTTTTGTAAGTCTGGAATTTTAATCTTTGTCTTTGCTGAGAATAACCACCTTGTAAAACAGAATATATGCCCACGCCATGTTGATTAAAAATACCTTTGCTCCATCAGGGCTTTGATCCCCGTGTCTTTCTTTCTTTCCTTCTTTCTTTCTATTCCTTCTCTCTTTCTCTCTCTCTATTTCTGGCTAACTCCTTGGAGTGCGGAGGCCCGCTGAGCTCACTCTCTTGCCTGGGCTTCTAAGCCCCTCTCGAGAAGGCGCACTGTGCCTTCACTCCCTGGAGAGGGCGCCCGGTGCCTACGCGCAACAGCGCGAGCCCCAAGAACAGGGCTCTGCTGGCTTTCCGCCTAAACCAGGGGATATCAGCCTCTTTCTCTCTCTTACTCTCGGAACCACCAGGTTCCGGTCCATTAAAAGACCAACACATGGCAAAAAGAACATTAGCAATGTAGCTAAAGTTACAAACTTTACCTGGGTGGGCCCAATCTACTCACACAAAGCCTTAAAACAGACATATTCCTCTAACTGGAGGCAGAAAAAGGCAGTATGAGAGAAAGACAGAGAGGGTCTGAGTCTGATAGGGACTCAATAGCGCACTGCTATTAACATGGGGCAGGGCAGGGCAGTCCTGGCGCCACAAGGAACAGAATTCTCCTGTTTGTCTGAATGAACTTGAAAGTAGATTCTTCACCAGAGCCCAGGCAGCTGATGCACTGATTTTGAACTTTTTAGATCCTAAGCAAAGAATTCAGCTGAAATACTTTGTGCCTGGACTTCTGATTTATGGAAATCACATGATAAATTTGAATTTTTTTAATGATAAATTTGAATTATTTTAAGCTGCTTTAAAAAAACATGTAAAATTAAGAAACTCTTTAACCATTCTAACCATTCTTTCAAAATAGGTTAAATTTATCGAATACTCTCTAAGGGATCATCCTGTTTGTCACTAGCACTTTTGCTTTTTTACTTGACTATTGAACTTATAATTTTGTCTTCCCCTTTCCCCAAAACCTATTTTAGGGCACAAAGAATGCCCTAACCAGATTGCTCTAAGCCAACAGTTCCAGTTGAGAGGTCACTTCTCACCACTTTTTCCAGATGTCACTTAGCTTCACTTAGCTTCAGATATTTTGAAATGTCTTGGAATATTGATTCATAGGGTCCTTTTGCATGTTTCTATTTCTTTCTCTTTTTGTTAAATTACTATTTTCTTTCTTTTTATCTACCAGCTATCATTGTTACATCATTGTAGCTCCTCTGTCAAAGTGTGGCTTTTTTAATGTCATCCTGACCAGAAGTCCCAAGATTCATATTTAGAAGTACTTTTCACAACATTCCAAACACTCAAAAAAAATTTTTTTTAGCTACCCTCTTGTTGAGGGTCTTAATACACAGAGTAAAATGAAGATTTGGACTATTTCCCATGAAAACATACTCTCAGAACAAGTGCAATCCAATTTTATTCATTTACATAACTTAATGGCATTATTAAGCAACTATCCACTGCCTGGCATACAGTTTTTGAATAAAAAGATCGGTGCATATTTTTGTTCCCTTTGAATAACAAGTATGAGATTTCTAATCCTCACAATTGTTTCCCTGCTTTCCCTCAAGTAATGACTGAATATGTATCTACAAATCCATTTCAATGGGTTCATCAAATACTACATTAAAAGTAGGTCCTGTATTATACATACATGCAAATGTGAAACATGTATAAACAGTTACCATTAATGGCACTCTCTTACCACAAAGCTGCCAGAAACAGAGTTCTAGATTGCTGCCAAATTCTTCCTTTAATACATTGGAAATAATTACTTACTGATACAATAAAGTTGGCCTTGAGAACAAAACTCCCAAAAGGAGGAGTCATTTAACATCAAATCTCATTAAATGACCTCCCCAAGTAAGTAAATAAATAAGTGTTAGTCGCTCAGTCGTGCCTAACTCTTTGCAACCCCATGGACTACAGCCCACCAGGCTCCTGTGTCCATGAGATTTTCCAAGCAAGGATACTGGAGTGGGTTGCCATTTCCTTCTCCAGGGGATCTTCCAATCCAGGGATTGAACCCGGGTCTCCTGTACTGCAGGCAGATTCTTTACCAACTGAGCTACAAGAGAAGCCCAAGTTCTTATTAAAAATAGCAGTTCAGTTCAGTAACTCAGTCATGTACAACTCTTTGTGACCCCATGGACTGCAGCACGCCAGGCTTCCCTGTCCATCACCAACTCCCAGAGCTAGGGAAGACAGCAATTTAGATACAAGTTGAGGCTTGAAAAATCATATGCATCCGACCAGCTATCATCTTAAAAGCATTCATTTTCCAAATCTCTTACCTGGATGATGCAGCTTTTGAAAGGAATTTCTGGCTACTGGGCCTAGAAACACGGCGTGGAATGCACAAATCCAACTGCTGCAAGGCAATGAGATGAACACTCTCCTTCTTAGAAAGCTGACTTATACATTTGAAATGAAAGTGAACTAAATTCTGTTCTAAATTCTTAAAAATTAATGCTTGTCCAGTATTGTATGTTTACATTCAGGCTTGACATTATTATGAAACTTGGGCTCAACAGACAAAGACTTAGAAAACACTCCTCAGACAACACTTAAGGGTTTCACAAATATTTATTTCTTTATCCTCTAAGTTGAACTAAATAGAAATTATACATAATGGTACAAATTATGCAGTGTACATTGGCAGATCCATGTGACAGTCAAAGAGACCCATTGTCAATGGTCTTTGCAGCTTGCCACCTTGTGGTAGTAAGGCTCATAGCTTATCATCAGTGAGAAGAAGCAATATGGCACATGCTGTTATGGAGGCAGGCAAGCAAATAAAAGGAAGTCATATAGACAAAAATACCCCAGTACAGTCCTCCAGCTTATAACTAAGCCATTTAAACACAAACAGAACACACTCAGTTTATAATGAAAGCCAAAAGATAATGCTATCTTCCCAAGAAAAATAAACGTACCAGCTTAAATAACATACTACAGTCAACAGCGTTCATTGGAAATCGATTATTTATATCTGATTCAAATGCAACAGTTGTTGGCCTGAAAAATGAGCACTGTTTTTGAAGAAGTAATTCAATGTGATTCTCTGTGGTAAGAAAAAGAACATCAACTCCTTACTGTCATTATGACTGTGGCACTTTTTCCTGGGATCTCAAATACCTATTCAAGACTCGGTAGTATTTTTAATATTTTAATGTATCTGTCAAGCTGAAAACAATGCATTTTAAGGACAACAGCTGCTGTGTTTGATTCATGCTTAACACAAGCACTCAAAATGATTTACTGTATTTTACAAATTTTACAAATGTTCATAATCACTATGAGGATTTACAAAACCCTATACCCTATAGTAAATATTAAACACTCAATAAAAATCTCCTAAGTATTTAACTAACTCTAGGAAGGAAAAAAGACTCTAATATATATATATATACATATATATGTATATAGAATTGCCACTTACTTAGCAGGCATAGACTTTCTGTTCCCTTTTTTTCTAGAGCTCGTATTAGAGTTTCCTTTTATTTTTAATCTCTGTTTCTCCAAATTCATAAATTTGCACTGAAATATTCAGTAATAAACACAAAAGAAAACATTAATATAAAAGACTAGATGTGTAAGAGACCTCACAAATCATAAAGTAAATTCCATTCAAGTTATGGTCCTTCTAGCTAACAAATCTCCATCTTTAGCTTAACAGGTACACAGGACTGAAAACTGAGGTGCACATGACTTTATGCCAAAGCTCCTTCTATTCACAGGTCCTCTGCCTTCCCAGAGAATGCCACAGAGGACGTCTGAAGAAGCAGGAGACTGGCTTACATGGAGATGTCCCTTAGGATGAGTGGCTATGCTTCTTTCTCACCTCTGTGTTCCCAGAGGGCATGATGTCTGGGGAAAATGTGCGGGGGTCAAGGTAGGTGACTAAGAATGTGTCCTTCCTGAGTGGGCATAAAGAGGGTCAATTCACTTGTGATTTTCCAAGTTTGCACATTTCTCAAAGGAGATTCTACATTTGATTTCTAATGCCAAACAGAACAAAAGGCTGAATGTGTTCTGTGGTATGTTTCAGATTCTCAAGAAGGACAGGACAGCATAGGTTGTTGGTTTGTCTTTTGAGAAGGCAGTATCTTAAAAGTGTGTGTGTGTGTGTGTGTGTGTGTGTGTGTGTGTGAGTGTGTGTGTGAGACAGTATACCTGCCCTCATGTATGGGGGAGAATACAGGAAGGAAAAAATGGTGGGAGACAGACAGAAAGTAAGAAGATGGAAAAATAAGTATATATGAAATTTAGTCCTCTCCCTAAATTGTGAACTTGTGTCCTCAAAATTTTCTTATCAGGCTTCTATCAGCATTTTAAAAAGGTTTTTTTTTTGGTCTTATTAAAATAATCATCTCATTTTAGTTGAAACAGGTTGTAGAGTCATTTAATTCTTAAGAGTTACATAACAGAAAAGTTATGTTCCTCAATTTTATTTCTTCAGCTACAAAATATTTTACTTTACTATTAACATCACTGCTCTCATTAACTGTTTTTGGGTGTGTTATTGAGATGAAAGTGATAGCCACTTATACTGTACCCGACTTACTCTAAAAAAAAATTGAATACAGGAGAAAATCCTCCTTTCCCTTCTTTTGTGTTAATAGAACAATATTTTCAGTGGTACTTTGCCTTATCTGTTCACTTCGAGTACTGCAGACACAAACTTTGCTAAGGACCCTCAGATCTGGGGTTATAGTTCTCTTTCTCCATCCTGGGTAGGCCTTTATTGAAACATGTACAGCTTTTCATTAATACTGAAATGGACAGTAATGACCTCCAGTGGATTTTTAGGTAAATAACAACTGTGCATTTCAGAGAATGTTAATTTCTAATATATTTGTTTCCTTTAGGACTTTTGGAGCTTGGCAACATATTTAATGAACTTTCCAAACTTTCTTAAATTTATTAATTCTTGAATGAAATTGCAAACCATCACATTATCAACTATAGCCTATAAGCTAATTTTGAAAACTGAGAATAATGTCATTCAAACTTAAATTTAAATAAATATTCATAATTATTTATGTGTAATTCACTTGCATTCAGTTTTAGTTAAAATGAAAACTCTCGGAATTTCATACTTTAGAAAATTAACAGCTAAATAAAATAAGAGAAAAAACTTCAGGAAATAATCGTTTTCAAATATAAAAACCTCTGATAATATTTATAAGAAACAAGTAAAGATGCTCTAAACATCATGGTAGTTAATTGAACCTCATGAAACAACTTTCCTATTTAATATAAAATTAAAAGGAAATATTGATATCTGAGTGCAGAATATTTTACTTTTTTAAAAATAAAACATGTTTCTTGGAATAGCTTTTAGATTTCTGGGAAGATTATTTTTTTAAATAATCTTTACAATTTAAGTTTTAATAGGGCTTCAGTGCTTTAATACCTTCATTTTTGGTTTGTGAGGTAATAAATTATTCATAAGAATTATCTTATAAGAATCACATTTTTACTTTAGTTTTTTTTTTTTTTTTTTTTTTTTTTTTTTTTTTTTTTCTGAAAATGACCTAGATGTGATGATTGAAAGACTGGTTCTAAATCTTTACTGGACAATCCATAGAATTAAAAAAGGAAATGAGAATATACCTTTTCTACCACAAGAGGGCAGCAAAAATGTTTTCTGTCACTCCATCTGTCTTGACATTCTTTGGGGTCTTTGAGATGTTATATTAACTTTCTTCTTTCTGCCCTGGAGTGAAATTCAAAGAATGTGTTTTCCTTCTGAAACAGAACTATTGTGAATGTGGCTTATTATTGAACGTTTTAGGAAGGACACAAGTCTCAAAGTGACCACAATTTTTCTTTCATAGTTTACAATTATTACAACAGATCTGCTTCATAAAGCTCATGGCTTAGACACAACACTTCTACATTAATTCTTAAGAGTACAGATGGTTCACATGAGAATGTTAAAGTATGTGATAATCTACATATTTTACATTGTGGTGGAAAGGCAAAATTCATAAAGATTAAAACATTTATTTTTGCCATGATTATGAAAATATCTAATTTCTCAGCAATATTGCATTAATCTTAAGAGTAAAATAATAACTGCCATGGAAAAGCAGCCAACTACTCAAAGCTACAGCTATGGTCATCTTTTGATAAACAGAATGTGAAATCATTGAGCAATCCACGGTTTTAAAAAAAATTAGTTAATTTTATGTGAGGTTAACCTGTCAAATGAGTATATAGCACAATTTATGATATCACCTCTATAGTCCTTTCTATATTACAGAAAACTCTTTTTAAGTAATGCAAAGAAAGTATATGGTTTCTCTCTCTTTTTTTTTTAGTTTCTAAATATAAAATTTTCAGAAGCCAGTAGAAGGTTTCACCCCATCAGGAGTCCAGAGCGTGCCTCGGCAGGCGATAGTGCTCAGTTTTGGGACGGAGCTTCTTTTCCTGTGGGTTGGCATACTTCCACTTGGACGGGGACATTTTAAGCTTTTTTCTCTTCTTATCTGTGCACCATACCTTTTCACAGTATTCTTCCACTCTCTGGAAGTTGCTATAACCAATCAGCTGCAAGAATTCCTTGTACCATGGTTTTGTCCCACGTGGGATGATGCTCTGAGCTGGACAAGGCATCTTATGAAGCCTATCCTCTTCAAAGTCTTTGTTAAACATCTCCTCCACTCTCTCCTCTTCCACTACCTCCAGGGTGATTTTACGGATTGTATGAACAAAACTATGCTCTACTGTCTGGCAAAAATAGGTCCCAGCATCCATTCTGCGTACTCTTAGGAAGAGTAAACCAAGGTCCATCTTAACCACTCTATCATCTGTCTTCACCTGCACAAGAACAAGAAAATCAAAGGCACTGAAGTATTATCCAGGAAATAGAATACCAGCTTACACCTTTCCACTATTTAGAATTTTTTTTTTAATTTTTGCAATCATATGATGAAATCCTATAAGTCATATATACATAATTATATATTATACAAATATTATATAATGAATATATTAACTATATAATATATTAACTATATAATATATACACACTGGGTCACTTCAATCATGTCCGACTTCTTTGAGACCCTATGGAATGTAGTTCACCAGACTCCTCTGTCCAGGATTCTCCAGGCAAGAATACTGGAGTGGGTTTCCATACTCCTCCAGGGGATCTTCCTGACCCAGGGATCAAATCTGCCTCTCTTTTGTCTCTTGCATTGGCAGGTGGGTTCTTTACCACTAGCACATCTGGGAAGCCCATAATATACTATATAAACGTATATAACTTATGTTAATATTTTATTTACATATTCATATTTTAATACATACATGTTTATTTTATATTATATTTATATTATTATGCTATATATATATATAGATATACAGGAGAAAGAGGCTAAGTAATTACATTAGGTGTGTGTGCATGTGTGAACATGTGCATCTGTGCACACATGTGTTTGTCCTAAGCTTATTTATATTGAGATCACTTCATGTCAAAGACTTAGAGGTAATTTTACATCAGTATTGTTAAGAGCAAACTGAGAGGGCTTTTCCCCTAATGATTTCCACTACCCATTAGAAAAAACATCCAGTTCAGTATAGCAGTCAAGTTCTGAGTGAAATGAAGATCTGTCAAATATAATTTTTTAATGGCAGAATAAATGCAATTTCTCACATTATTAGCTCAGAGGTTCTTATGTTTCCCAGATCACACTGATCAATCTATGAGGCCCTGTGTTGGG
Source organism: Muntiacus reevesi (assembly GCF_963930625.1). Classification (NCBI taxonomy): domain Eukaryota; kingdom Metazoa; phylum Chordata; class Mammalia; order Artiodactyla; family Cervidae; genus Muntiacus; species Muntiacus reevesi. The sequence continues at coordinate 35,306,509 of NC_089254.1, read as the reverse complement.
AGAGCTGTGATACCCACACTCTCTCTCCTTATCAAAAAGAATCCATCCATTCATTAACTCACTGAACACTTCCTACAATTCTACCAGGCTGTCCATTTAACAGACTAAAAAATAAACTACAAAAGTCCAGACTCTGCTCTGAAGAACCTCACAGGTCTAGCAAATACTAAGTCTGCATATACCTTCAGTATGCAACTATTTTCTTTTCATGTTTGTGGCATAATAAATTACACACATTATTTCTATCGGTAAATAATTATAATTCAGGGTAAGAAGGACACAGTAAGGCTTTCAGTAAACAGCTAATATTTTACCACTAATAGCCATACTAGTGAGTGAATGATTTGACTTTAGACAAAGCTAGACTCAAACACTGGCACCTCTGTCTACTAACTGTGTGGTCTAGGGGCACTGATGTGTATTTTCTGCATTCATTTTCTCTGTAAAAATGGAAGTAATAATTCTAATGTAACTTGAAGGATTGCTGTGAAGTTTAAATAACAGTGAGAATACTGTGTACAGAGCTATGAATACTTACCTTTACCTTTCCTATATACAGATATACTTTATTATGGGTTTCACTCCAGATGACCACAATTAAAGAGCATATCACAATAAATGAGTCACACAAATTTTTGGTTTCCCAGTGCATATACAATTTATGTTTCTACTATACTATTGTCTATTAAGCGTGCAATACTGTTATGTCTAAAAAAATAATGGATATACCTTAACTAAAAACACTGTTAAAAAAGTCAACTGTCATCTGAGTCTTCAAAGAACTATTAATCTATTTGCAATATCAAATATTACTGATCACAGATCATATTGTTAGGCAGTTAAAATAGGAAAAAGGAGTCCAGAATGAAGGTGGCTAAAAGACAAGCAAGGGAAAAGCCCACGAAAACAACAAAGGAAGGTCCGAGGACAGGCGTGAGGACCTCAGGCAGAACAAACAGCACTCCTGGCTAGCCCAATTTACATAGGGCAGGCCCAGGGGGAGGAGAAAGAACATAAAAAGAGGAGCCAAAGGGCCAGGGGTCTCTCTCTCTCTCTCTCTCTCACTCACTCTCTCTCAGTCTCTCACTCTTTCTCTCTCTCTTGCTCTTCTCTTCGCGTCTCTTGGGTTGGCATGCCCTCACGCCTTGAGGATTTATTTTCCTTTATTTTCTAAATAAAGCTGAGCAGTAACACGGAGCTGTAACACTGATCTGTCCGAGAGCTGTGACACGGTCTGTTCGAGGGCTTTAACACTGGTCCATCACTTCAAATGTGTGTTGTGACGAGACAGAATTGAGGAAATTACACACTGCCCCGACGAACAAATACAATAGCAATGAAAAGTTGGAAATAGGGTGAGAATTATCAAAAGGTGACACAAAGTGAGCAAAGGCTGTTGGAAAAATGGTTTCCAATAGACTTGCTCCACATGGCACTGCCACAAAGCTTCAAATTGTAAACAACACAATATCTACATAATAGTAACAAAGCAAAGTCCAATAAAATGGACGCCTGTCCATTCCGTTAGCTAAAAAGAAATTAGTATGTGTTTTCACATGGCCTAAGATCCTATTACCATGGGAGAAAGGTGATTAGCAATACACTGGCTGACTTCCCCTTTGAGAACAGACCAAAAAACCACATTAACCCTTGCCAATACAAGAGGGGCATGCAAAGCCCCCCTACCGCTTTGGCAGGAAAGGCCATTACCACAAGCACAGTTTTCGTCCCAGTGTTAGGTCGGGGCAAGACCTGCCAGGCTCAGCTCTCTCGAGGCTTAATCAGTTTGGGCACAGCTAAGTTGCAGTGGTACTCCTCACGTGCAATTACTCCTGTGTGGCCATTTATATAATCTGTGAATAATGTAACAAATGGTATTAGTTGTATAGTAAGAGACTATAGGACTTCCCTGGTGGCTCAGTGGTGAAGAACCTGCCTGCCAATGCAGAAGACACAGGTTCAATCCCTGGGTCAGGAAGATCCCCTGGAGAAGGAAACGGCAATCCACTCCAGCATTCTAGCCTGGGAGAATCCCATGGACAGAGGAGCCTGGCGGGCTACAGTTCATGGGGTCGCAAAGAGTTACACATGACTTAGCAAGTAAGCAACAACAAAAGAGATTGCAAGCCAAATAGGGATGTTAATGATAAATTACAAGGCTCCCAGCCGTTATTCTTTTCAGCCATGCAAGGTCAGTTATTCAGCAGCTTCATAGTGACACAGGTGATAAAAGGGGCTCCTGGAATCCTTCACAGGGGCTTCCTTGACATGTCAGGACCATGTCCTCGTGGACAGACATGATAGCCATTAAATTAGGAAGTTCTCCAGCAATGAGCCAGCAAGAGCCCTCAAACCAAACCATTTTCACTATATAGAAACTTTTTGTTATCCTTGAGAATTCATCTGCCACAGAAAATAACTCAAAGGACTCTGTGCCACTCTGTTCATCTTCCCCAGTCCTCTTGGCAGTCTTCTTTACCACTAGCTTTTTCCACAAATTCATGACATATGGAACCTAGCTGTGACCACACCATGCCTCTGAATAAAAAAAAAAAAACAAAACTGTCTCTGAAACACATCCTCCACTGTTTTTAAATTAGTGGCTTCCTTGAACACAGATGGGTTTGACTCCTTAAATGTCTTTTGTTCTGTGTAGTACATGCCATTATACTGGTTCTCTCCTTGGTCTTTCTGTTGATTTTTCTTTCCTTCAGAGGCATAACCCTCTGTCCTTCCTTTATCTCACATTTTATTTGCATCCGTTGATAATTCTATTTTCTCATTTTGAGCAACTTCCCTAAGATGGTTCATCTTATACATAAATAGTCCATTACTTTGTGTTTCTTATTAATTATAAAAGACTGACCAGGACTAAGCATATGACAATTCACTAACTATAGTTCAGTGTCTTTCCACTCAAACTGCACTCCCCTCCCACTTATTAAATTCTCTCTTTCTGACCATATCATCATTTTTGAACCTACCCTCAACTGCTGATCATTTGTATTTCACTATCATTGTTCTATCTGTATATCAAATAGATCAAAGTCTCACCAACATTTCTTCAGTGCTGACCAGCATAAACATCCCTTCCATTTCCCTATTTTTACTACATGTTAGGCTCTCCTATTTCATGACTGTTTTTTTTTTTTTTTTCTTTTTGACCTTATCTCATGGCAGTCACCCCCCAAATCCTTCTTTCTGTTCCTGCTTTCATGCCCAGCTTGATTCTGTTTCAGGTCCTGAAGGGACTCCCATACAACTGGCTCCTTCTCATCCCAAACAATGAACTATATGTCACCTCTTCAGGGCTCTTTAACACCCCTCTCCCTTAAGGGAGATTGATATTAAGGGAGATAATATTCTCCCTTAATATCATCATTTCACCTACTACCATTTATACATCGGAGCCTGCAACATTACCTGCAAATACATAACAGTACCGTAATGAGTTTTCTTTTGACTGGTATCTTTCCCCTTTATTTGAACATATGGGTGGGTGGTGGTTTAGTTACTAAGTCGTGTCCGAACCTTGAGACCCCCTGGACTATAGCCCACCAGGCTCCTCTATCCAAGAGTACCATTTAACTCTTCAAAGTTCATTCCCTTTTGTAACATTCCTGACTTAGAACTTATTCAGACTTTATTGTGTGTCTGGCAGCTCATACAGTAAAGAATCTGCCTGCAATGAAGGAGATCTGGGTTTGATCCTGGGTCAGGAAGATCCCCTGGAGAAGGGAATGGCAACCCACTTCAGTGTCCTTGCCTGGAGAATTCCATGGACAGAGAAGTCTGGTGGGCTACTATAGTCCATGGGGCCATGAAGAGTTGGAAATGAGTGAGCAGCTAAACACACTGTCTGAGCAGATAAGAACTGCTCAGTTAACTAGACGTTACCTTTCTAACTCTCTATACCAAAACAGCTTCATGTGGCGTTTCTCATTAGGGTTGGTAGAAGAGGTAGATTTCGGGAGATGAGTGAATTTTCTAGAAGGATTTCTCAATGTATTTATTTTTATGATAATCAATATAAATTAATAAACTATATGGGATCATGTGGAAGATCAACCTTCTGGTGAATGTTTGTGTTTATCATTGATTCTGAACCATTTTCAGTGTTTGAACAGTTTCCAGCTGCTGAGAACAAAAACGGATTTAATATGTTAATGATACATTCCAGCCAAATGAAAACCAAACAACACCTCTATGTACCAATGCACATAAAAAATTCTGAAGTCACTTGAGAAAAGTGTGGGGGGCTGAGTCATCATAAGGCACCAAGCGCTATGGATAGATGTCTTACACACGCACACACGCGGTAGCCTGTATCCCATGATATGTTCATGGAGATACCTTATTTCAGTGGAAAAAAAATCATTACATCAACTAAACATTTAAATGATGCCTACGTTTGTTTATATTTAATTTGCAAATTTACCTTCATTCTATATTTGAATGAAAGCTATAAGCATAAAGAATGCATTTCCTATTTCAGTCTTGTGAATATTTAATAAACATTATAAGTCATGGTAGTAGCCCAAGAAAATGTTGTACTGTGGTGGTGGGGAAACCGATACAATCCTAGAATCGAATCTTTCCACGCCTCACAGCTCCTGCTGCTCTTGGCCTCTGTACTGCCTCTTTACTTCCCACTCCTAGGTCTTATTCTGGTCTTAGTGTTTCTTTCTTTCCATTAGTTGAACTCCTTTCTGTTCTTCACCCATCCATTAAAAAAATTTCTCTCTAGGCTTAAGTTTTCCCTTCTTAAATGAATACTCTACTCACAGCCCATGTAGAGCTGTCTCTTTGTAACTCAATAACATTCACATTTGTAGCATACAAGCTGGTATTTTTATTCTTCTTCAAATTATTTTTTCTATACAATTTTTATCTCTTTAACCGTATTATAAATTTCAAAAGGGCAAACGCCTATATCTTAATCATTCCAAACATTTTTGAGTGCTCAGAACATGTGAAAAATGAAGCCATACTAATTAGTTCATAGTGTACAAGCGTACAAGGCAATAGGGGTTACCAGTAAAGATAAATCCAAAAGGTATTCACTTTTTTAGGTTAAGTTCAATAAGGATTTGGATAGAGAGGAAGCAAGCATGGTTTCTGCAACAGTTAGCAACTAATTAAGAAAACTATGCTCCACAGATACAATAGGAGAAATAGTTCCAGGACACAGTCTGTTCCTGAAAAGAATCTGCATACCAACATCGTCACAAATATGATCCTTTGTCCCCTCCCTACCACACTTCTTATGAGAATGAATAATATATGAGAAAACATGAAAGTCATCTAGTTTAGTTTCTGGCATATAGCAAGTAGTCTATGAAAGTGTTTTAAAATAAAACAAAAAAGCAAAAAATATAAATAAATGCAAATATTTCATTACTGAATCAGAAGTATTTTCATGGGCTTTTTTTCCCAATTCTGATATAAAAATCAAATGTTTCTTTCATAATCAGAAACCCAAGGTTGAGAAACAGTTCATTATGTATCCATAAAGTCCAGACTGGTTTAAAAATATATAAGCACAACAATTCCAATGGGAAAGTCCTACACCATTTATTTGCATGTTATAGATGGTGCCTGTCTTACAAGTGTGGTCTCCACTCCTGGTTAAAAGAATCATAAATTCAGTAATAAAAGATGTTTGAACTCTTGAGTCTGTACACTACTGTTACTAGTCTTGTAACTGTACACTATGTAGGTTAAATTGCTCTGAAAGTTAAATATATCTTCCATGGCCTACAAATACCTAAAAATTTAAAAAAAATGGCTTAGAAATTTGTATTTGAAGTCTTTCCACGACTTAATCTTTTCACTTTTGTTAACATGGGTACCTTCAACAATCATATCTTGATTACAGAATTGTTTTCATTCAGCTCTGCTGTCTGCAGACCAGATTTTCTTGGTCAAGAATATGGTACATAATACATCATTTTATCAAATATTCTCATAGAAAATCCATAAAAACACAAAATTTCTTACTGAAAATGGTTTTAATATTGTTAGCTATAAAGATTGATTCAATATGTTTCATAATGTTGAATAAAAGAAGTAATCGAACAAAGAACTCTGCACATCTGGTAGCTGGTCAGGAAGAAGCAGTGATTTCCATGTGTATCAACCATATGGTTTCATACTTTTTATAGGAAACGGATACACAAAGGCTTTGAAATGGTTTAGTTCAGAATATATTTAACAATGAAATCAGTTTTAGTCGAGTGATAAAGACCACAGCTTATATATTTATTTGCTTATCTGGCCTGACTTCAATACAAAATAAATTCATTTGACTTACAGAAAATATATGATTTGCAATAATATAAGCAAAAAATTTTCCTTTTGTTAAAAACACTTTCCAGTGTGAACTTGCTATATGATAGAGATGATTCCCCAATAGAGATAGGATGAATTACTTAGTAACTCATTTGGAGAAACCTATTATACTGTACAAAGAACAAATAAAGTTGTATTTATATTTCAGATTAATTAAAGACCCAAATGGAGAAACCTTGAATCTAATACAAGAAGATGCTGAGAAGAAAGTTATTATAAATAAGAACGCCATTCTGTGAAAAACTGTATTCATGATATCAGCTATATAAAAGAAGCTTGAATATTTATACTCAATAATGAAATAATGTAAACAGAAGATGCAAAGAACTCTTGAAAGCCAACAAAGGGAAGTAAAAAGTGGAATGGAAAAAGTCTATGAATAAGTAATTTGAAAAAGAGAAACTCAAGTATTTTATAAGTATGCAATGTCAATGTTCAACCTTACTAGTAGTTTTAAAAATGCAAATTTAAACAAAATACTACATTGTACCCAGAAGAAAGGCAAAAGTTAGGAAATACCAAATATATATTGGTGAGGATATGGGCAAATGGGAACCCACATGAACTGCTTTGAGAGTGCAGATGGTGCGTTAATTCTGGAAAGCAAGCTGACAATAGTTACCGAAATGAAGGATGTTGACAGATAATAATTTAAAAATTTGCACTCAGATTTATAAGGGGTTACCTAGAGAGATGACTATTAAAGTTGTGGTACTGGGAATTAATGACAATTGGTCTACTTGTAGGGGAATGCATCAATTAGGAGCAATGAATGCACGCTGTGGCATAAGCAGTTGTCAGAAACAATGAAACAGACATACATAGAACAGTGATAAACCACACAAACATAGTGCTGAGTTTAAGAAGTAGAAGCAGAATAACGGCTGTAACAAAATACATTTGTTTTCACAGCTCACATATACTAAAAATGTTATATACCTGTTCAATATACAAATGCAATGTTGGACTTATTCCAGTTCTTGCAGTGGATGCATATGGAGAAGCAAGGATGAAAGTGGAGAAAAAGTCAAACAAGAGAGGAGATTTGTGTGGACTGATGATGACAATGTGCCCTAAAACAAGGAGTATGATTAAATTATGCAACTGAAGTAAAAAAATAAGAGCCAAAAACCAACAAACAAAAACTCCTGTTTTTTTGTAATGATTATCCTGGTTTGGCAAACAATAAATTAAGCTGTCTATAAGATCCATTCCTGCTCTAGAATACTGTAATCATACACTTTTACACATACTGCTTGAAAATAAATGGCAGCTTAAGAGTAATATTTTATTGAAAATTTTTATAGATAAGAATAGCAGGATGATCAGGGTGAAGGGCATAAGAGGACAGGGGATGAAAGTAAAGATAATGTTTGAACACAAAAATGCACAGCATAAGGCACTCAACAGCTACTTTAATTGGAGTATCAATTCAAAACTAAATTTTCTAGTGATCAAAGGAAAGAGGAAAGTATGATAAATTCAGAGACAAAAATATCTCTAAAATATACTATTAAAATTACTTTCTGCGTTGCCATGCTACTTTGTTTAATCAGATGTCCAGAGTCAGACTGGTCTCAGTAGGATAAAACAGATCTGGATCTGATTTCATAGATCTAAAAGATATGTTTAATTTTCCAAGATGTTTAGCATTATCTTGGAAAATTAACAGAAGAAAGTTATTCTAGACCTATTCTTAAGATCACAAAGTTGCTTTATATTTTCCTACCATACGTAAGAAAGTGTGTCTTTGCCATTGCAAAGGAAAAAATAAAATTAATGAGCTATACTGCTAACTACTCCAGAATTAAAATGTGGAACATATGATATTATAAAAACATGCTTGTCAAGGCTAAAAAACACAAGTTTTGAATATTTACCTGTAAAGAGTTGTTAGTTTAGAAAAGATGAACACATTTTTAATAGACTTAAGTATAAATATCAAAACTACTAAACAGATGTTTCAAATGAGGCAAAGAGTTCATGCATTTTAATGTCATGACAACTAGAAAAACAAAGAAATAATATTCACGTGGAACAAATCCAATGCTTTCAAAACATGTAAATAAAGACAGAAATGTAAACTTAAGGCTATCATTGATCCCTGTCATGGATTAGCTAGCACTGGTGAAAGTCAAGAAAATGAGTCATCTAGCAAACAAGATAGCCAAATGAAGATAGGATTTTACTTCAAGTCTCCTAGTTTTGATGACATAATGCAACTGCAACATTTAAAAGATGTAATTTGTGTATTTTTCTTTCTTGTGTTTTCTCAAGAGAAGTTATCTCCATAAGGTATGACTCATCAATAAAAATATGCTTCCATGGAGACAGTACAAATTTAATATCGATGCAGTGAACTCTAAGTTACCTGGAAAGAACTACTGATTGGTAGGTTAATCATGCCTCAGATTTCTCAACAACATTTAAAATGACTTTGAGGAATTTATCCTACTCAGTATGTGGTTGGAAGACAAAGTTGAGAAGTGACAATTTCTGGCACAGAGTTAAAAAAGAATTGAGAGTAGTGAAGTCAAATTGATGTTTTTGAATTTTGATGTTAATTTACATCCTCTCTTGAATTTTCTATAAAAAACATGTACATTTGAGCATTATTTAGGCATTCTACACAGTGCATACAACTGCTATTTTATTTTCAAGAAACACAAACACACAAAAATTGTCTCTCTTAAATAGAGAAACTCCAACGGAAAGATTGAAAAGGATTAAGGAGAAAATAAGCCTTCCATGCTCACCAACGGATAAATTATGATGGTAGTCTTATGGACCAGCAGCTTACTGGCCTGCGTTATACCTCATTGGCATGGACGTGAACACTTTATGTATCTTGGGATTGCTCCAAATTTCCTCACTGAGGATTTATGACCTGCTTCCTATAACTCCATCTTGTTTACAGTGTCTTTGGGAAGCACACTGGCTTTGTCAGTAAAGAATAAAATCCCAAAGAACACATTCCAAGAAAATATTCATTTTGTTTGGCTTTGCTGAAAACTCATTCCAATAAAATTATAGTGCTCAGCACAAAATGAGGGCTTGATTTTTCATGAAAATATATTTTTGTCCAAAATACAGAGATACTTAATGAGGCTTTACTTGTATACATTTTCCTTTGATCTCTTTAATCAGAGGTCAACAAATTTTCTATAAAGAGCTATAAAGTAAAGATTGTGTGTTTATATGTCAGGCGGTCTCTGTTATAAGTACTCAACCTTGTAGCAAGAGCATGAAAACAGTCATAGACGCTAGGTAAACAAAGCAGCATGGCAGTTTTCAAATAAAATTTTATTTATAAAAGAGGCTGAGATATGGCCCCCAGGTCATACTTTGCCAACTTCTGCTTTAAATCATTGGCAAAGTTTAAAAGACTATTCTATTTTCAGGTTAGAAATAACATATTCCAAACTTACAACTTTCAAAATAAGGATCATAATAATATGAGCAGCTATACTAATCTTCTGAATATCTTAAAGAAACCATGGCTTACTTTGTCATGATAGATGAAAATTACACAGTGGACTAATAAATATTTAAATCTAAGTAAATCAATGCATACTTAAATTTTTCCTTAATTATTAGTTTTAAAATATAATGCTTATATATTTCAGAGAAAGAGAAATACATGGTGAAAAAATTCAATTGTACAACCACATGCCTTAGCAAGTATGGATGCTTTCCTTTGGGACGTTACTAAGAATAAAATTTTTTCAATCATTTTGGAAGCTTGTAAATCCAAATACATGGAATTACAGAAACTGAGAGTTCATAAACTTGGGTATATCATTTCAGGGTGATTTAGTGGTGTTTTCTAACACCTTTTTTTCTTTTGCAATCACACAAACAGTTTATACCTTCTTCCTATAAGGAAGATTTGTGCTCTGTTCCAAATTAAAACTATATGCAGACATATATATATGAATACCTAATTCAAATAACTATAGATGGACTATCAAACAGCTAAACTTGGATTTTGTGAATGAAATTATCCACACACATAAAATATTTTCTTTTCTCCCCAGTTCAGATAATGGGGGTTTTTCCACTTCCTTCTTAGTATCCATCCTGTCACTTTTGTTTGTAATGATATTCTCTCTCCCATACTTTCCATCTTGCTTTATCATTTAGCTGTACATTTTCTTCTCTATGGATACTTCCCTTCAACCTCTAAACATGACCAAGCCAAAAAAGGCAAAAGTTCTCTCAACTGTCGTCTCCTGTTGCTGATCTCTCTAGAATTTCTCATCCAAACTTTTAGGTGGAGAACACTATACTATTTCTGATTCCACACAGCCTCATGCTTAAACCATCTAGCCCCATCACTTAACCTATTGCTAGATGGCTCCTAGTTTAACCATTCCAGTGAACATTCTCACTAGAACCTGGGTGCTTATTTTGCTGAATTTTTCCAAGGGTGCTGTTCCTTATTTCATCCTTGTCCAAGTTCTTTTCTCTGAGTTCTATCATATCACATTCCCCACTCCCTGTCTATACCTCCTCAAACTATACCACTCCAGTGATACTTAGCATCTGTGTACTTTCTATCAGTTACTTAACCTTATCTCTGTAATGCACAGAATAACACTGACTGCCACAGAAAAATGTTATAAGTTTTAAATAAACTACAACACATAAAGCGCTTAATAGAACAGGGTACATAAGCACCAAATGAATGTTAACTAAAATCATTACTTACTTTTCTTAACAATTTTACTCATCTTTTAGAATTTTTTCTTCTCCTAATTTTTCCTTACTTGTGGGTTTCCCCCTTGCTTCTAGCCTTAGTTCACATGCTTCTTATTCCCTCATTCTCCAAGGTAGGCTATGGCAGTGGGAGGGCCTACTGTACTGTAACGAAGGGCCCAGAGCTGAAACCAGAAAGTCTGGCTCAAATTCAGACTGATTTCACAGGCAAGTAACTCAGTCTCTCTGTGCTTCAGTTTCCTTAAACATAAAGTGGGGACAATAATACTAACTACTTCATAAGGCTGTTGCAAGGATTAAAAGTACAGCTATATGTAAAATTCTCAGGATAGTACCTGGTACACAGTAAGCCATTTTAAAATGCTGATGCTTGCTATATTATTCTTACTTTTATTATCTCCATGAATTCATTGCCTCTTTGCTGAGGCCTTTCACTCATCTCCTGCCATTCCAACTCTTTTCTTTGGGCTTTATATCCCCAATCATGAATACACCGGAAGGATAGCTCTGTCTGCATGCCCAATTCAATACGGCCAAAACAGAACTCGACCTTTCCTCCCTATATTCTTGGAATCATGTCTTTGCACAATCAACCACAGAAACACCCAAAGCTGGAATAGGTGGATTCTTTTTTCCCTCAAATATCAAATACACTCAATGTTATCTCATAAAAATTAGTATGTGTCTTCTTCCTTCATACTACCACTGTTTAGTTTGGTCAAAAATCTTTCATCTGTCTACTGAAACACCTTCTTAAATGTTCTTCTTGACACCCTGCTTATCCTTTAACCCAGTAAGCTAGTTTCTAGAGTAATGTATCTAAACAGTTTGTCTGAGGCATTCTCATTGGCTTATAGATGAAATGAAATGGTCCTTGACAGATCTACTCACTCTTGCCTTCTCATGTCCACCACAGATCTGCATCAACTGTTTTGTGTCTCCTCTCCGCACATATGCTTATGCTACTCTCCCTGCAAGTTGGTTTCTACTTATCCATTAACTCAGGGCTCAAATGTCACCTCTGCCTTGTATTTTTTCCTAACTGTCCATCATGACACCTCCACTCCTGACCTACCAGTTGAGACACTTTCCTTTTCCTCTGGATTCACAAACAGGGGAAAAGATAATATATTGTATAATATACTGTAACAAATACAATATATTATAATTATCTGTTCACATTATTACATTCACTATAAGACTAGAGACTTCAAAAGAGCTAAAACTATGATTTGTTCATCACCTAGTAAAGTAGGCTCTGAGTGAGTATTCGTTGAACCAAAACACTAAATTTAGACACATAAACAGGGAGGAGAACAGAAGGTTGAAAAAGTATTCCCTGTGAGATGTTAGATAGCCTTTCCGGTTTTACAGCAAAGAGTGTGTGTGAAGCATTTGCTATCATGTGTATGAGGAGGCCACTTGCCCAGACTCTGACACTGCAGGTTAAGGGCACGTGGACAGTTGTGTCACTGAACATAAAGATGCATGTCCCTACCTCGATGATAACCTGCTTTCACCGTCACCCTACCCCAAATACCATAGTCTTAATACAATAACCAAAGTGATCTGTTTAAAATCAAATTTTGATCGTATCACAGCTCTGTTGAAAACTACCTCATGGCTTTCTTTTGAATTCAGAGCAAAAACCAAAGCCCTTTATAAGGATCTACAAATCCTTCATGTGCTGGCCCTTCATCTCACTTTTTGACTCAGTTTATTAGTTTCCTTACTGCTGTTTCCCCTCCAGCCATGCTGCCCACTGCTCTAAGGCTCTCTGGATATATCAGGGGCCCTCCTGATTTGGCAGGGTCTTTGCATGTGCTTTCCCAGTGTCAAGAAAGCTGTCATCCAACACTGTCATATGGCCTACAACCTCACCTCTTTCAAGTCATTTCCAAGGGTCACCTGGTTGGTGAACTTCTTAGTATGGCCTTCTCAACCTTCCCTGCAAGTAACCTCTCTTGTACTTTTCTCCTTACCATCATCTGACAGATTAAATAGTCTTCTTATTTAGTCATATAATTATTATTACTATCTTTCTCTGTGCTCCAGAGTATACATTCCATGAAAGAAAGACATAATAGGTGCTCATTAAATAAATTTCAAATAAATGAATAGAGCATTATTTTAGTTAAAAACAAGGAAATGAGGTAGAAAGTTCTGAGTTTTATATCTACACAGGCTCAAATGATACAACACTTATTTTGATAGAGAATTTTGATAGAGAAATTTTGGTAGAGAATTTTTGATTCTTATTTTGATAGAGAATCTTTCTTCTACCAACTGGCATATAGTAAAATCCTGAAAAGGCAGTTTGACACTGGAAATGCACTGATGTATGCATTGTATCTCAGACAGTAAAGAATCTGCTTGCAATGCAGGAGACATGGGTTCAATCCATGGGTTGGGAAGATTCCCCTGGAGAAGGGAATGATGACCTCACTCCAGTATTCTTTCTTGGAGGATTCCATGGACAGAGGAGCCTGGCGGGTTACAGTCCACAAAGTCACAATAAAAGAGGTGCATTTACAGGGCGTCCCTGGTATCTTACATAATAGAGAATCTGCCTGCAGATTCAATCTGGAGGTTCCATCTCTGGGTCAGGAAGAACCCCTGGAGAAGGGAATGGCAACCCATTCTGGTATTTCTTCCTGGAGAATTCCATGGACAGACCACAGGGCCACAAAGAGTCAGGCACTACTAAGGGAGTAACACTTTCACTTTCATGAACTGTATAATAATGATTTCTGTGTCAGTGGGGACTGTTTAAATTATTGGCGGGTTCTCAGACATCTAAACATGAGAATAATACCTCTGCCACTAAAGCTACAGTGACATACTCCACTATTCATTGTTGGAAAAAAATACACATTTTTTTTCTCATTTGCCCCATGTTTATCCCAGAGCATGTGAAAATACATTTAGAATTCTGATTTCAGAAGGTTGTATAATTTAGTAGAAAAAACTAACAGACCTGGATGTGAATCTATTTCACTAGCTGTGAATAACTAGGAAAGTGATTAAACATTCTGTGTCTCAATGATCTCATCTATAAACACATCTTTTAGAATAAATTGGTATATTTTATAAAATGCATATAGCAAACTCCTAGTTACTTGGCTGATGAAGAAATGTGAAGCAGCTCAGCTTACGAGTCAGGAACACTTGAGCTCAAACCTTGGGCCTGTTGTTGATTTTGTTTATAAGCTCTACCTCTTTGAGTTTTAGTTTCTGCATTCGTAAGATGAGGATTATTATGCCTAAGGTAGAGCTGTGAGATATGGGAATAAGGCGGCAAGGTGCTGACCCCAGTCCCTATATGTAGTAGATAAACATGAAAAAAATCCTCATCTCTCAAGTCCCTTCTATGACATTTTCTCCCACAAAATGTCATTCTAATGGACACACACACCATAATTAACCAGTTCATCAAGTCAAGGGAAAATGCACCCTTATGAAGGACTTACAAATTAGGCTTTCCATAAACATTTCTGGAATTATAAAACATGTAGTTTACATGTCATATATGTTATTTAAGGAAGCAGGAAACTATAAAGTGCGTATTTGAAAGAAATGAAGTAATCCAGTTTGTAAACTAAATAACTGAACTGCTAGATTATTTCTAGACATCTGGTTATGGAGCATTTCTACAGATTCATTTGATCAAAAATGCTATCCACCTGAATATGTGGTTTCTGGACCACTTAAGAGGGTTGAGAGTGGACTTACAAGCAGATTCCAGACTCAAAAATTTCAGTTCAGTAGAAGGACATGACAGTCAAAACTTTTACAAAGGTCTGACTGCAGCTTGCATTATCAAGGATGAGCTTGGTTGGCCATTGCCAAGGATACTTTAAAAAATATTCCCATATGAGGTAAGAACTGGACTAGGTGACCTTAAACATCCTTTACAATGGTCAAGATTTAATGATAAAGTTACCTTATATGTTTTATAGTAACTACAATAAATGAAAAAATGTTCAAACTCTAAACTCTAAAACAACTATAAATGGACTCTAAAAACCTCTGAAAGAATACACACAGAGAGTCAGTTTGCTTTGTGTACACAACATGCATACTTAACTTTTGATGAAGTTAGCAACTGTGTGTTTTGTTTCAGATTATGAAAAATCAATATATGTCACTATATCTATAGAAACCAAGCATTATCTGACTATAATACAACTTATAATGCATCGTGAAAGTGAAAGTGTTAGTTACTCAGTCATGTCTGACTCTTTGCAACCCCGCGGACTGGAGCCCACCAGGCTCCTCTGTCCATGGGATTCTCCAGGCAAGAATAGTAGAGTGGGTAGCCATTCCTTTCTCTAGGGGATATTCCTGACCCAGGGATTAAACTTACATTCTTCCACATTGCGCAGATTCTTTACTTTCTGAACCACCAGGGAAGCCCATAATGCATAGAGTAATCTCAAAATTTCAAATATTAGTAAATATATTAGGGAAATTTGAATTTAGTTGAAAATAGGGACAAAAATTTTGGGGAAAGAAGTACATTACAATAACAGTCTGAGAAAGAAACTTAAAATTGAACACTGCTGGGTACAGCATGTCAAAAAGACTTGGTAAAGATTTCCAAATGAGGTAGATTACAGTGAGTTCGAAATTAGAAACAGAACATACTGAGTGAAGAAAACTACTGATGAAAGAATTACTTTCCTGTCTTCTGAAGTCATTCAACTTGAGGAACAATAGAATATTCCCAGACCCTCTCCTGCCAAGTGAGTTATGACAAAACTCAAAAGCCAGTTTTATCACAGATACATGGATTGGAAAACACTTTCAGTTCATTCAGTTCAGTTCAATCACTCAGTCGTGTATGACTCTTCATGACCCCATGAATCGCAGCACACCATGCCTCTCTGTCCATCACCAAATCCTGGAGTTTACTTAAATTCATGCCCATCGAGTCAGTGATGCCATCCAGCCATCTCATCCTCTGTCGTCCCCCTCTCCTCCTGCCCCCAATTCCTCCCAGCATCAGGGTCTTTTCCAATGAGTCAACTCTTCGCATGAGGTGACCAAAGTACTGGAGTTTCAGCTTCAGCATCAGTCTTTCCAATGAACACCCAGGACTGATCTCCTTTAGGATGGACTGGTTGGATCTCCTTGCAGTCCAAGGGACTCTCAACAGTCTTCACCAACACCACAGTTCAAAAGCATCAATTTTTTGGCGCTCAGCTTTCTTCACAATCCAACTCTCACATCCATACATGACCACTGGAAAAACCATAGCCTTGACTAGACAGACCTTTGTCGGCAAAGTAATGTCTCTGCTTTTTAATAGGCTATCTAGGTTGGTCATAACCTTCCTTCCAAGGAGTAAACGTCTTTTAATTTCATGGCTGCAATCACCATCTGCAGTGACTTTGGAGCTCCCAAAAATAAAGTCTGACACTGTTTCCACTGTCTCCCCATCTATTTCCCATGAAGTGATGGGACCCAGATGCCATGATCTTAGTTTTCTGAATGTTGAGCTTTAAGCCAACTTTTTCACTCTCCTCTTTCACTTTCATCAAGAGGCTTTTTAGTTCCTCTTCACTTCCTGCCATAAGGGTAGTGTCATCTGCATGTCTGAGGTCATTGATATTTCTCCCGGCAATCTGATTCCAGCTTGTGCTTCCTCCAGCCCAGCGTTTCTCATGATGTACTCTGCATATAATTTAAATAAGCAGGGTGACAATATACAGCCTTGTCGTTTGGAACCAGTCTGTTGTTCCATGTCCAATTCTAACTGTTGCTTCCTGACCTGCATATAGGTTTCTCAAGAGGCAGGTCAGGTGGTCTGGTATGGAAAACACTTTAGCACTACATTAATAATTTATTCTAGTGCAATACACTATATCATTTTTGAAAACATGTTTATTCTCACGATGTCATGAAAAATTTAGGAGAAATCTCCTCTCCTGATTGCCTTTCTATGTTATATCTAAGTAGCCTGTGTTAAGTTGTAGCTCCTTCTTCTCTAATAGCTAGCCCAGAAACCTAGGATTTACACATTTAGTCATTTCCCAGAATGTACTGCTGATTCTCAACAAAAAACATTTTTAAGTTTCACAACAGGCTACAGGGGAAAGAGGCAAAAAAATGTCTTTGTGCTCTACACATAGAATCAGTCATTTAGACTTCCAATGACAAATGTTTGGTTTTCACTATCAAATGAGGTGGAAACTTCTGGATTCACTATCTGCTGAGTACCTATCAGTTGTCCTCTGTGTCCTAAGGCAGGTCTCTAAAATTTCTTAACCCAATTTAACTTGTAATATCTTTACTAAGGACCATTTCTTCAATATTCACCAAGATCTATCTCCCTTTATTTTTTTTCCATTTATTTTTATTAGTTGGAGGCTAATGACTTTACAATATTGTAGTGGTTTTCGTCATACATTGACATGAATCAGCCATGGATTTACATGTATTCCCCATCCCGATCCCCCCTCCCACCTCCCTCTCCCTTTAATATAACCAAATTTTCTTCTATTTTCTGCTTTGTACCATTTTTGTTGTTGTTAAAATTGAGTTCAAAGCCCACATCAACATAAACAATGTTTATCTGTCTTCCCTAACATTTATCTGCTTCACACCCTAGCTAGACCTCTCCTACATACAGCCAGCAACCTAGACCTACATTCATCTGTCCAGTGACTGCCTCCAGACTGTTCTGTATGTGTGTTTTAAATGCTACCTATTCTTCCACTACAAACAGCTGAGAAAAGAAGAAAAGTGAAAGGCAAAGGAGAAAAGGAAAGACATATCCATCTGAATGCGGAGTTCCAAAGAATAGCAGAGAGATAAGAAAGCCTTTCTAAGTTATCAATGCAAAGAAATAGAGGAAAACAATAGAATGGGAAAGACTAGAAATCTCTTCAAGAAAATTAGAGACACCAAGGGAACATTTCATGCAAAGATGGGCACAATAAAGGACAGAAATGGTATGGACCTAACAGAAGATATTAAGAAGAGGTGGCAAGGATACACAGAAGAACTACACAAAAAAGATCTTAATGACCCAGATAACCACGAGGGTGAGATCAGTCACCCAGAGCCAGATATCCTGGAGTGTGAAGTCAAGTGGGTCTTAGGAAGCATCACCATGAAAGAAGCTAGTGGAGGTGATGGAATTCTGAAACAGCGGAGCTATTCCTGAAATAGCTGAGCTATTTCAAATCCTAAAAGATGATGCTGTGAAAGTGCTTCATTCAATATGCCAGAAAATTTGGAAAACTCAGCAGTGGCCAAAGGACTGGAAAAGGTCAGTTTTCATTCCAATCCCAAAGAAAGGCAATGCCAAAAAATGTTCAAACTACAGCACAATTGCACTCATCTCACATGTTAGCAAAGTAATGCTTAAAATTCTCCAAGCCAGGCTTTAACAGTACATGAACCGAGAATTTCTAGATATTCAAGCTGTATTTAGAAAAGGCAGAGCTGACATTCACTGTATCATCGAAAAAGCAAGAGAATTCCAGAAATACATCTATTTCTGTTTCATTGACTATGCTTAAGCCTTTGGCTGTGTGGATCACAACAAACTCTGGAAAATTCTTCAAGAGATGGGAATAACAGACCACCTGACCTGCCTCTTGAGAAATCTATATGCAGGTCAAGAAGCAGCAGTTAGAACCGGACTTGGAACAACAGACTGGTTCAAATTTGGGAAAGGAGTACATCAAGGCTGTATACTGTCACCCTGCTTATTTAACTATATGCACAGTATATCATGCAAAATGGTGGGCTGGATGAAGCACAAGCTAGAATCAAGATTGCTGGGAGAAATACCAATAACCTCAGATATGCAGATGACATCACCCTTATGGCAGAAAACAAAGAGGAACTAAACAGCCTCTTGATGAAAGTGAAAGAGGAGAGTGAAAAAGCTGGTTTAAACTCAACATTCAGAAACTAAGATCATGGCATCCAGTCCAATCACTTCATGACAAATAGATTCGGAAACAATGGAAACAGTGACAGATTTTATTTTCTTGGGCTCCAAAATCACTGCAGATGGTGACTGCAGCCATGAAATTAAAAGACACTTGCTCCTTCAAAGAAAAGCTTTGACAAACCTAGACAGAATATTAAAAAGCATAAACATTATTTTGCCAACAAAGGTCCAACTAGTCAAAGCTATGGTTTTTACATTAGTCATGTATGGATGTAAGAGAAGGCTGAGTGCCAAAGAATTGATGCTTTTGAAGGGACTCTTGAGAGTCCCTTGGACAGTAAGGAGATCTGTCAATCCTAATGGAAGTCAATCCTGAATATTCATTGAAAGGACTGATGTTATAGCTGAAATGCCAATACCTTGGCCACCTGATGCCAAGATCCATCTAATTAGAAAAGACCCTGTTGCTGGGAAAGACTGAAGGCAGAAGGAGAACGGGACAACAGAGGATGAGATGGTCAGATGGCATTACTGACTCAATGGACGTGAGTTTGAGCAAGCTCCAGGATATGGTGAGGGACAGGGAGGCCTGCCATGCTGCAATCCATGGGGTCACAAAGAGTTGGACATGACTGAGCGACTGAACAACAATTCTTCCATCTATAAAAGCAGTCCAATTCATTCATTTCTCAATATCTAGATACCTATAATAAATATAATTTCCACTACCAAACCTGCTTAGAAGGACTAAAGAATTTACATCTTTTTTGTTGCTGTTCCCAGTAGACAACACTGGAACCTCATAGTAGATGTCTCATGTGTGACTTAATAACTATATCAACTGCTTTAATGTTGCTGCTGTTGTCTTCATTCTCTTATCCATATGTCTAAGATATATGTAATAATGATATTTAACTTTGCTATTTTTCTAAAGCACTTCCTTGGGCAATACAATTTGAGACATCATTTTGACAGAACGACACTAAAATCATGACACAATGAGCATTTCCTCAGCAAAAAATCTAAGTCTAGGTTCCAAATTTTATATATACACATATATATAACATTTGTTTTTATATGTATATAAATAAAGATGTATATAAAAATCTACATGTATATGTATTTTAGAACCTTTATATACATACATATGGGCTTCCCAGGTGGCGCTAGTAGTAAAGAACCCACCTGCCAATGCAGATAGACGTAAGGGAAATGGGTTCGATCCCTGGGTCAGGAAGATACCCTGGAGGAGGAAATGGCAACCCACTCCAGTATTCTTGCCTGGAGAATCCCCATGGACAGAGTAGCCTAGTAGGCTACAGTCCACAGGGTTGCAAAGAGTCAGACGTGATTATTGAACAACTTAGCACACACGCACATACACACACATATATATACACCTATACTGATACACATATATATTTATATGAATCTAAATCACACAGAATAAAAAAGCAGGTACAGTACAATAGACTTTAAGTACTCAAATAAATCATAATCTATTTACTAATCATGCACTCTATGCCAGTCACTATTGTGTGAATGTGCAGTTATGAATTACCTCCTCTTTTCTTGCATCACGTCCTTTCTGTACAAACCAGATGACTTTTGCTTGTAAAGATCGTGGGGTGCATTCCAGCAAAGTACTGTTATTCTCTATGCCATAGGCCAATCTCTCTTCAGTTTTATCCAAAGCATCCCCTGTAACATAAATGTGAACATCAGCCTTGAGAACTTCATTTTACTGGTAAATAGTATTTTTAAATGACTCCTTATTCAGATCCCTATAGCAAAGTGAATAGGTTTTATTGCTTACTGCTAACATCTACACAAGGTCATATACATGAGTTATATAGAAAGAGTGGCATACTAAAATCTAGACAACAAAAAGGCACAGCAGACTATGGAGTGAGAAAGAAGTAACTAGGAGTTTGATTACAAAAGATGGGTCAGAACATTTAAAAGGTATGTCAGTGTTACATTAATAGGAAATCAGTGACAACATCCACTGATAAAGTAGGTAAGAGAAGGTGAGCACCAAAAATCAAACACGTATAGGACTCAAACTCTTGTCTATACACAGAAACAGAAAACGAAATCTAGGAGATGTGGCTCTATATAAACACAAGTGTGAGTGATATCTTGACGTAGGATTGCACTTATCCAGATATTGTGGGAAGAAAGACATGTGAAACTGAACCAAAGACTTTGCGAACCAGAGCTACTTGATTATAATCTGCATTTTGGCCGAGAAAGGCTCTCTTTGAACCTGAAACCCAAAATGCATACAGGCATGTATACCTAACTACAGTGGAGAAGCAAAGCAAGTGGATTTATTTTTAGTTGTTTTAACCAAGATCACATTCAATACTAGATTCCAGGCTTTTTTCCTACGTCTGAGTTCTTCACACTTTCAAAACAGATCCCTGAGTTTCTCTAAAATTAGAATCCCACCTTTCTCTAGCCAATATTCTCAGAGGCTTACATTTTGCACCAAATCCCCAGCCAGCCTGGGGATTAGCAAAGTGATCCTGGGCCACAATCTCTGGACCTGTGTATAAGCAACCCTGGTCTCTCAATCATCAGGAGCACAGTCTGCTCACCTACCTTCACAGTGTGAAGAGACAGGTCAGTGGTTTTCTGTCTTGTTTGACTTCCTTACATTTGCCTAAAGCTGACATTTTCTCTTTCTTTACACATTGGGCCACCCACTACCTTTTGTCAGAAATGCATGTCTGGACCACCAACCCCAGTTCTGGGCTTACTCTATTCTAGTGAAAGAGTCAAAGTACTTCACTTTCTTCTATCCAAAGCTCACTAGGTAACCTGATTCAAGTTAGACCACTCTTGATAAAATTAAGTTATAAAAACACAGTGAAGATATTCCCAGGGTTGAGCTGGTGAGATAAATCCTGCAAATTACTATGGCATCTGCCACCTAAAGTATACAACATTTCTGTTCTAAGTGTCCCCTTTTTGGGGTCTAACAATAACGCTTGCCGGCTACATAAACATTTTTCCAAACTAAGAAAGTGTATAATCCATAAAATTTTAACTATACAGAATACTCTCAGGAACGTTGTTTAAGTATATATCAATCACAAATAAAACAAGGACCCTTTGAAAGAGGTTTGCATTTTATCTTCAATGCCCACACTAAATACCCACGGCAATTGATTTTCTATGGATTACCGACAAACTGCTGCCCAAGGCACTGCTGAGCTGCATTCCCATGCCGAACATCTTGTCTGCGGAACCGCCTGAAAGAAAGTAAGTGCATTTAGGAGATGTTCAGATTTCAATTTTCCAGACTTTAAAATACTGCCAACCTCATTAAAGTTTGAAGTAGTATTCTGCTACTGAAAAAATTGATCAGTCATGCAAAACAAGGATAAAATCCAAGTTTCATAGTTTTCCATGTTTCCACTGAATATTATTCAATGGAAAAGATCTATAAAACTGTTTTTTAAATGGTCGCATGAGTTTGAATTATGGATCCTGAAACAATAATCTAAAAAAGTTCTCTTTACATTTCATTAGGAATTTAGTTCAACAGGGAAGTCTTCTGGTTTTAAATGAGTATCTTGGGTGGTAAAGGCTATGTGCAGATAAAGACAGTCAGACTTGAGGCAGATTACCTATCTGAGTAAAAAATGGATAAAATTCCCATATATATTTAAGTGCATTATGTAAAGCTATTTGGATCCAAATATTTTTTCTACAGCAATCATGATCAATGTGATTGTTAATAAACTGATAATATACTCAATTTATTCTTTTATTCAGTTATAATATTTAAAAAGTATATACCTCTATTAAATGTGATGGTGCATTACATATTTAACAGAATGTCTTACGTAACAGTGGTCCTCAAGAAATACTGTATTTTTCCTTAATTTGCCTCTAACAGGTAAATATACTTCCAGTATATTTTCATATTTTCTGGTTGATTAGACATATGATTGACAAATAATGATAGTCTTTATCCATGGAGAAAGAATTCCAGAATATATGTTGCTCTTGTTGCTATTTAGTTGCTAAGTCGTGTCCAGTTCTTTGCAACCCCATGGACTGTAGTCATACAGGCTCCTCTGTCTGGGATTTCCCAGGCAAGAAAACTGAAGTATTCATTTCCGTCTTCAGGGGATCTTCCCAACCCAGGGAAGATGTCTCCTACACATTGTCAGGCAGATTCTTTACCAATGAACCACCAAGGAAGTCCTCTAGAATATATACCATGTTTCCAAATTGTAGGCATCATTCTTAGGAATTAATAATGGAATTTATCCTTATTAGTACTGGAATGCTAAAATTAAGGTCTTCAGCATATTAACTCAAGTTTGAGATGGAAACGGAAATATTACATAAAGGTAGAAAATACCACTTGCTTCTCTAATCATGGCATTTCTTCAACACTGAGGGGAAACCAGAAGGCAGAACAGAACTTTTATCCCAGAGGGAGATGGTGAAACTTCCCAAGTGACAAAGAGATGCTTTTACCATATGCAATGGTCAAATTTGGAAAAGGGGACCAGGTTCAAATTGCAATGTCACCACTCAAATTCTGCATGATCTTATACACATCCTTGGTCTCTCCTGGTTTGGCACAACCTCTTTTGTAAAGGAAGCTGGGCTAACTGACACTTAATTTCCAGTCTCTCTCTCTTTTTTTTTTTTTCATTCTAGGTTTTCCTCATGGCCACCAAATAGCAATATTGGAATGTTATCAAGAAATGGAGGGCTTTCTCATAAATGAGTTCAGAACTTAGTTAAGAACTCAATACTTAATCTTTTGAGTGTTTCCTTGTATTGAATGCTAGGACAGATGAATATTTCCAGTCAATTTTTAGGGTTGTGGTCTGTGTGCAAAAGCAATTTTTAAAGTCTATTTAAAAGAATCAGACTGTTGATCAGAAAACCTTACTCAAAGACCTGAGATTTTATGAAGTTAAGATTAAAACTGCCATATGAATCATTCTATAGAGCTAAACCGAAAATAGAAATGGACAAAAGAGGAGTAAAATTTAAAGGTTTTATGCTCCTATACTGTTTTATGCAAGTGTGTGCTTCTATTATGTAACTGATAGAAGCTCTGGATGACAATCAAACGGTTGCTGTTAATTCCTCAGTTCACTGAATGTTGCTTTGATATTGGGAATCTCAGGTCTGCTGAGCAAGAGTGCGTAATGAAACAGGAATAAATTAATGAAGTGGGAAATAGTTTACACATTGCAGAAAGGATATTGTATCACATTTATTATGCAAGTAATGTGAGGGAAAAAGGAATTACAACCAGCTAATTCTAGGTAAGCATTGTGGGTAAGTGTGCAAAAATTTTGTATAAAATCATTGGAAATATGCATTTAAAAATATAGATATCACATTCTCCAACAAGACTTCAGTTCATTTTATATTATCCTAGTATAGCTGTCCTTTATTTCAGCATTAAAAAAAGAAGGTATTAGGATCAGGAATATTAGAAAGGCTAAGCTCTCAAAGTCGCGTATTTTTCTTATATCTCTTACCTCTTGGAAACTTTTCAAGAGAATGCTGGAAACAAGACAAAATATAAGAGCAAGGGGGAAGAAAAGACCTAGCTCTATAAATTATAGTGTACTTTGGAAGACTACTTTAAACAAGTGGTTTGGAGTGTGAACTGATGTTTTTCCTCTGTTGACTCATTTTCACTCTGTGAACAGAAGTGTACTTATTTTAATGACCAGTTTTCAATTTCTACTGCTAGTCAGGTCTGAAGCAAAAACGATCTACTATAAAAGCAAACTTTATGTGCTGG
Source organism: Muntiacus reevesi (assembly GCF_963930625.1). Taxonomy (NCBI): domain Eukaryota; kingdom Metazoa; phylum Chordata; class Mammalia; order Artiodactyla; family Cervidae; genus Muntiacus; species Muntiacus reevesi. The sequence goes on along the minus strand of NC_089254.1, from coordinate 35,281,736 downwards.
AACTTATCCAAAATGTTCTCCTCCAGGGGTGGGTGATGGTTTCAAAGAATCTGACACTAATGAAAGATCTGCATTTCATGTCATTGAACTGAACTAATTCATTCATGAGCATGGCTCCTGATTCTACCATCTCACTACTTCCTGTCTATGATTTTGCCCATTCATTTCACTTCCCTAAAGAACTCTTTTGTCCACCCTATAAAACACCATAAAACAAACCTATGAATATACACTTTTACAAGAGGCACCATATACCAGGAAATGCTTAGCTATGGAAACTTCTCAGTTAAATTCGTCATAAATGCTGCATGCCTAATAAGAAGCTTGTCATTAAGTAGCTGATGCAAGGCTTATAAATATTTTTGCTGCTGCTAAAAGCATTAGGATGACTAATGTTATTATTTTTGGTATAATTACCTTTCTGCCCTTAGATTCTACTACATCAAATCTAACCTATTGAACTACATGGTTTTCTCAGAGCATTTTTCTGTGCCTCTGTAGAAACAATTAATTCTCTTTAACTGGAATCTCCTTATATCCTGGCCTTCAAGATTGAACTCAAATGTTGAATTATTCTGATAATCAAATAATGTGTTATGTATATTGCACTTAGTCTGGTGCCTTATATATAGTAAGTGCTCAGTGGTGAGCTATCTTCCTTATTTACAATTCTATTCTTCACTTCTGGTTCTGTTTTCCTATGCACAGGGAACTGGGATTGTTTCCTCCTACCCCTCAAACATAGTACAAAAATAGACTGAATGAGTGAATAAAGCATAAAATAATATTTTCAATTAGTAACACAGCTGTATTCTTCAATAATTGATTTTCAATATCAATAAACATGGGGTAGAAAATCAACTGACTCACTCAATTCTTCAATACAGTTGATACACTATTTAGTTCATAAATGTCCTCTCAAAGCACCTTTTTACTATCTCCTTAATATATCCTTTATTTATTCATTGGAATGTTAATTTAGGTAAGGTCAAATTAATAAAAGTTTGAATTAGTGACTACGTTTTTCAAATGAGATTCTAGTATTCATGTGAATTTATAAAAATAACAATTATATTAAATTGGATTAAATTAGATTTTGAAAAAAGGTATAAAGGTAGCCTAAAGTGAAAGAGCAATAGTAAATGAAATTAATAAAAGTTGCTTTCAGCAGGGAAACTGTATATGGTTCTATATCTTTGCTTTATATTATCTTTAGCCATTTTATTAAGAGAAGAAGATAATTGCTTATTCTATAATAAAAATAGTTTCCTTTATTTTTTCCCCTAAGAATGCATAATTTCTTATGACTTGAGGTAAGAAAGATTCTTATTCTCCAAAATACTTTCTGTACTGTAAGATCTGTTCAAAGAATTCTAGGATTTACCTTCTCTAACTAGTGGCAATGACCCCCTGAATTGTAGATATTAGAGTTTGGAGGTCTTTAAGTACCTTTCATTTGTGTTGAATTAAATCACACATTTCATTAATTACACAGGTCATGTATTTGCCTAGGAGTTAAAATATTCACTTTCAAAATGAAATAAATGAAAACCAGCTGGTCAGGAGAACATGGGGCAAATGCAGGATGTATTTTAGAATTTATTTATTTTCCTTTTAAGTCTTTGAATTCCTCATGTGTGGGTTTACTTGCTATTTCCACATTTTAAGTTTATCTAAACTGGTTTCACGTCTTGCAGCAAAAGTTTCAGGAGGGAAAAGAGTTGATTCAAACATGGAGGAAAAATAAAACCCCTGAAAGCAAGTTCAGCCTGTCTCTACACAATAGTCAATGGAAGTTATTTTTCAGAAAAAGTGAAGTTTTCAAAGTTTATATTAAGAACAAATTAAGACTATGATGATTAGGAGTTTGGGATTAACATATACACACCACTATATATAAAATAATCAACAAAGACCTACTCTATAGCACAGGGAATTCTACTCAGTACTCTGTAATAGCCTCTATGGGAAAAGAATCTGAAAAAGAAGGGATATATCTATGGATATCTGAATCAAGCTGCTGTACACCTAAAACAAACACAACATTGTTAAATCACCTACACCTCAATATAAAAACAAAAAGCCAAGTTACTTTAGAATAAATGGAAAATCACTTAAAAAAAAACCAGGTTGTTTTCACGGAATGGGTACAGAAAGTGACAAAAAAGAATAGTATTAGCTGTTTTCTAAATAAGGGAAAGGTTCCAGGGAAGAAGGGTCTCACCGCTTCGCATGCGTGCCTGTCGGGTAGTACCGAGAGCAGGAGATGCCATCCCAGGCGCAGTAAGGGTCTCGAGCCAGGCAGCAGTCCGCACAGGCGCTTCCGTAGATGTCACACTGGTGGAATCGGACTTGGGCCACAGCAGAAGCAGATCCAATGTAGAGCTGTTGCTATAGACATCAAGGAAGAGAGAGGCCACCAGCAGAAACGGACAGAACTCTGAGTTCTTACACTTACATTTTCACATTCCTATGTAATCATTTCTGGGAATATTCATTTAAATAACTACAGTTACTCAGGACTGATGATGGAACACTAACGCTTTGGTTTTCTCCAAGATCTGAAATACTTTTACAGACTTGTCTGTCTGAAGGACAAAAGTGCTAGAGTGAGGCTGACAAAAATCTTAAGTTGACTACACTTTCATTCATTATCAAAGTATCATTCATTATCAAAGTATCATTTGTCATCTAACATTGTAGATCTTTTTAAAAAGTCTACAGGACTGTCCAATAGGAGAGTGAAAAGTAAATGGTCTTTTTTTTTGCATTTTTAATGGATACAATTGACATATAACATTATATTAGTCTTAGCTGTACAACATAATTGTTTGATACTTGTATATATTGTGAAATGGTCACAATCATTCTAGTTAACCTTCCTCATCTCACACTACACATATATACATATTTTTTTGTGATGAAAACTTTCAAGATCTACTCTCTTAGCAGCTTTCAAATACATAGTACAGTATTGTTAACTATAATCATCATACTGTACATTACATCACCAGGACTTACCTATTTTATAACTAAAAACTTGTACATTTTAATAACCTACACTCATTTCACCTAGCCCCTGCCTCTGGCAACCACAGATCTGTTCTCTGTATCTATGAGCCTGTTTTGCTGTTGTTTTCCAATAGCGCACATAAAAATGACATTATATGGTATTCGTCTTTCTTGGACATATTTCACTCGGCATAACGACCGCAAAATCCTTTCATGTTACTGGCAAATGGCAGAATTTCCTTCTTTTTCATGGCTGACTAACACTCCATTGTGCATGTGTGTATGTACATGTGTATGTGTACAACTTATTTATCCAGTCATTCATAGATGGATGCTTAGTTCATCTCCATGTCTTGGCTATTATAAATAAACCTGAAATGAACATGGGGGCGTATGTATCTTTCTGAATTAGTATTTTTGTTTCCTTTGGATAGATACCCAGAAGTAAAACTGCTAGATCATATGGCAGTTCTATTTTTAATTTTCTGAGTAACCTCCATATTGTTTTTCACAGAGGCTGTACCAATTTACATTCCTACCAACAGTGTATATTGACATATAACATTTAGAAAAGCAACACAGATATATACATAGAATGATGTGGAATAAACTGTAAGATATGTTAGTAAGTAAAAAGTATAGGTAGCAGAACAATAACCTTATATGTCCCTATCTGCCTTAACATAAAAGATTACTTATAAATAAATGAGGCAATATATGTAACATCTACTCTCAAAGTTACACCAGAAACTGGTTCCAGTAAAGTGGAAAGTAGGTTTATTTTTCATTGTACACTCCCTTATATTATCATTACCATGATTTTTTGCAAAAATATTAGCAAAAAAAACCCCATGGAATAATGTTCTATTATGGTTTTACAGGTAAATCTATTCTTGTCTATTTTTCTAGAAACAGAATATGAAGAAATCTATTACCTACCTGTAAATCACTATGTATTTCTGTCCAAATAAAGCTGTAACTTGTTAACATATAAGAACATATATGTAAGCTTTCTATCTTTTGACCTTATCTGATACATAGAGTGCACACACAGAGACACCTATACAACTTACTCTCTTTGATGATATCTCCATAGAAATAATAGGAACTGGATCCTGAAAAATTTTAAAAAATTCATATTTAGGAATAAAAATATAGAAACAGACCTTAGTATGGTTATAAATTAACTGAAATATTAGGTATGTGAGTGGTTCTCTGTCAAGCAGTATATAGCTTTCATTTTAGTAAATCAAAAGGAAAATACAATTAAATAAAATATGATTTCTTTCAAAAAATATTTTCTAATAGAGTAGGACAAAATATAGATGTGGAAAGTAGTGAATAATCTAATTATCTTTCAGTTTGTCTCTGCATTATAATTTTTGGGTTTGCATTTGAGTATTACTCATGTTTTGGAACTCAGTTATATTTAAATAATGAAGTCAGAGTGGTATATCTTATAAAGAAAGTTGAACCATTAGAAGGAAAACAGTTATATCTTTGAATAGGTCTTATTACCAATAAACCATGTGATCTTTAATTGTTTTAACTCATGCCTAAACAAAATACTATGATCTTTCTTAGCTTTTTGAATGTTGAGTTTTAAGCCAACTTTGTCACTCTTCTCTTTCATCCTTATCAAGAAGCTTTTTAGTTCCTATTCTCTTTCTGCCATTAAGACGCTTGCTCCTTGGATGATAAAGCTATGACAAACCTAGACAGCATATTAAAAAGCAGAAAGGTTACTTTGCCAACAAAGGTCCATATAGTCAAAGCTGTAACCATAGCTTTTTCTCACAGATGTGAGAGTTCTACCATAAAGAAAGTGGAGTTACAAAGAATTGATGCTTTCAAATTATGGTGCTAGAGGATTCTTGAGAGTCCTTTGGACTGCAAGGAGCTCAAACCAATCAATCCTAAAAGAAATCAACACTGAATATTCATTGGAAGGACTGATGCTGAAGCTGAAAGCCCAATACTTTGGCCACCTGATGCAAAGAGCTGACTCACTGGAAAAGACTCTGATGCTGGGAAAGATCGAGGGCAAGAGGAAAGGGGGCAACAGAGATGAGAAGGTTGGATAGCATCACTGACTCAGTGGACACGTTTTGAGCAAACTCTGGGAGACAGTGAAGGACAGGGAAGCCGGGCATACTGCAGTCCATGGGGTGGCAAAGAGTTGGACATGACTTAGCGACTGTACAGTGTCAAAATATTTTTCTGTCAATCTCCATTAATCCAGAATGCTCTGAAAAATGTGCATTATCATCATCACTGTCCTGGAACTGCACCAGAGGCAGGACAATCAACAGGATAGTTTTGAGCGCCTCTGTGCAATTCTAGGGTTGGTTAAGACAAGAATATTTCTAAGGACATCACAAACTCAGTCATTTCTCTAAGTGGAGAAGTCATAGGCATGTGGGATACACTCCTGGATAATTAATGGATAATTATCCTTCAAATAGTTATTTTTTAAAAGAGAAAAATTTGATCATCTATATTAAAATTTTAAATATTTAAAACTACAGAACACTTTATTCACATGTCGTTGTTTAGTCACTAAGTTTAGTCACTAAGTCACTATGTTCGCAACCCCACAGACTGTAGTCCATCAGGCTCCTCTGTCCATGGGATTTCTCAGGCAAGAATACTGGAGTGGGTTGTCATTTCCTTCTCCAGGAAATCTTCTCAACTCAGGGATCGAAGTCATGTCTCCTGCATTGGCAGGCAGCTTCTCTACTGCCGAGTCACAAGGGAAGCATATACATGCATTTATTCATTCAAAAAACAATGTTTCTTAAGGATTTATGTGAACAAGACATTGTTATGATGAATGCCCCTAATATGAGATCTATGATTCCTAATATGAAATGAAATCTTATAGAGGCCCAATATGCAAAATAAACAAAAATATAGCTGCTCTGGGGATTCTCCAGTGGCTCAGCAGTAAAAGAATCCACCTGCAAGGCAGGAGACGCCAAGACATGGGGTCGATTACTGGGTCAGGAAGATAACCTGGAGAAGGAAATGGCAATCCACTCCAGTATTCTTGCCCAGAAACTCCCATGGACAGAGAAGCCTGGAGGGCTACAGCCCATGGGGTCACACAAGAGTCGGACACAGCTGAGCGACTAAACAACAACAGCTGCTCTGGTTGAGATAAGAATGTGGTTAACTTTGTGTGAAGTTATGAGGAATCTAATCTTCTGAACAGCTAAGGTGAAATAAACTGTTTTCATCAAAAGCATTTTCATACACATTCACTACATAGATACACAATCTTCATTATTGCACATTGTGATCTTGTACATTTAATTACTTGCCAAAATTTATGTGCAACCCCAATATCAATACTTTTGGTATTTTGCTGTCATTCACAGCCATGCTCATGCTCAGAATGGCAAAAAAAAAAAAAAATATGAGCTGCCCAAAATGTACATTCCCAGCTGAGGTTGATCAAGGTATACCCTGGCTTATTGTTTCAACTCTCATACTATAAACAAATACCTTCATGTTCCATTTGGTACCATATTTTTATTTCTGTCCTTTTTGTTAATGATTTGCTGTTTAAAAGGCCCCTAAGCATGTTGAAGTGTTGTGTTCCTAAGTTCCAAAAGGCTGTGATGTGCCTTATGAAATAAATATGTGTTTTAAATAAGCCTTGTTCAGGTAGGAGTTATTAGCGCTATTAGCTGTAAGTTCAATTTTAATTAATCAATAGGATAGTCCTGGTGGCTCAGCGGTAAAGAATCCACCTTCAGTGCAGGAGACATGGGTAGATCCCTGGGTCAAGAAGATCCTCTGGATGAAATGTCAACCCACTCCAGTATTCTTGCTGGGAAATTTCATAGACAGAGGAGTCTAGCAGGCTACAGTCCACGGGTTGGCAAAAGAGTTGGACACAACTGAGCAACTAAACAACATATACTAAATAAGTTGTCTTTAAAAAGAAACACAAATAAAACAAGTTTCCATATCAACCAGTTGACAAATGCTGTGACTAGAGACTCTCAGGAACCCCATGCCGCATCTCCTCTTCGTTTTTCAGTCGCTCAGTCACGTCCGATTCTTTGTGACCCTATGGACTGCAGTGTGCATCTCCCCTAGGAGCAATGGTTACTAATCAATTCAGTGTTCAAAGACCATAACTGCTACAGATGGCAAGACTTACTGTGTGTATATGGCTGTGTCTGTGTGTGTGTGAAAAAGAGAGACAATATATATACTGCTTTTGTCAAGCTCAATATTTCCATTATCATTTTGCATTTTTCTTTTAGCAAATTCTCTGTGTAAACTGTATGTGATAAAAAGGCAATCTACTTATCACATGACAATGCCCAAAATATGAAACCTGCTATTTTTTTAGTTGTTTTTATTGATAGTACATTTGCTTAAGACGATGATTGTAATAATGATTCTACAATTCATTTGTGGGATAAGTGTCATTTATGTCCCAGTTCATATAATGAAATCCTTTTCATGCTTGGTAAATACTGGCCTCTTTATCTGAATAGTGAATAGCCTATGATAATCAAATAGATGTACCAGAATTTTAAATCATTCTTCACTTCAAAGTACTCTGAATTTACAACATACTGATTAGGATAAAAAAAACAAAACTGACATAATGTTTTTTCTATTTATAATTCACTTGCAATTGTCTGCAGTACATAAATGTTGGCTATATGTTTCACTAAAAATACCTTGAATATCTGAAGTTCTTCTAGAATTACTTCTTCCATTGATTCTGTTTCTTGGTTGTAAATCGTGATCACTTTCAGCACAATTCCATTATCTATAAGAAAACAAAAGAAGAGATAATCCAGAAACTTTGTCACGATGTGGTTTTCAAACAATTAAAAACCATGGAGAGATTATAAATTTAAATAAGATCTGAAATCTAGATGTATAAAATATTTACTCATTGCCAGTTAAAACAATATGGCTATTTATATATTCATATTTTAAATAAACAAAAAAATCAATTTTGTGTACCTGGTCAAAGGATAAGATATAAAATTATTTTTCAACAATTTGATTCAAAAACTCAATTAAAGGTTCAGAAATCAAGATGTCTTTTGGAATTAATGAAATAGAAGACAGAAAATTATTCCAGTTTTTTCTGTGATGTATGATGAAAGAATATTTTTTACCTAAAGCTACCTCCTGGTAAGACTATACCTTTAATCTTAGGGACCCTTCCAAGCAACACACAATGGAAATCTTGACATATTGATATATAAATAGAATATATTTACATCTATACATATACATTTTCCCTCCCAATTTTAATGAGATATAATTGACATACAACACCATATAATTTTAAGGCATACAGCATAATTATTTGATCTACATACATCATGGGCTTCTCTTGTGGCTCAGCTGGTAAAGCATCCACCTGCAATGGGTCTGATCCCTGCCTGGGCTGGGACGATCCCCTGGAGAAGGGAAAGGCTACCCACTCCAGTACTCTGGCCTAGAGAATTCCATGGACTGTACAGTCCATGGGATTGCAGAGTCAGACACGACTGAGCACGTACGCCACAAAATAATATCACAATCAGTTTAGTGAACATCCATCATACAAAATAGTTTATTTTTTCCCTTGTGATGAGAACTCTTAGGGTTTACTCTCTTTAAAAGGTTCATTATAACATACAGCACTGTTAACTATATTAGTCATGGTATATATTATATCCTTAGTGCTTATTTATCTCATAATTGGAAAGATGGATCTTTGACAACCTTCATCCAGTTCTCCCACCGCCCACCTACAGTAACCACAAGTCTTGTTCGATACACTTGCAATAAAAATTTCAAGTATACACTATAGAGAGAATAGAGTAATGAGTCCTCCTGTACTAATCATTTAGTTTATATAATTATAAGTAATTTTATAAATTTATACCTACATTTAAAAATTCTACCTTGTTTTTATTATTCCTGATATTCTGAACTTGTTCTTTCCAATGAAAATGTAATAAAACACTAACTTGACTGCAAGAACAATTTAGAATAGTGCTAGAAATGACTAGGGGGGAAAAGCACTTTGGAGGTTCTGATCCTGGAGTTTCTATAGTACTTATGCAACTTCTTTAAAACTTATGAAAAATTGTGTGGTTGGCTAAATATAATGTAATTAAAATAAAACTAATAAAAATTACCAAAAGGAACAAAATTATCATATCAAGCACACATTATAAATATCCCACAATTATCATATCAAGTAAAAAAGCAAAGAGGAACTCAAATTATCAGTTTGCAACTAGTGATTTTTCAATAAAGATTACTATATATAGTACTAAAGCATGTGTCTGGTAAATTTGGGGGAAAATAACTCTTTTGTGGGATTATTCAAAGTTTTACTCATCACACATTCATCAAATATGTTCTTTAGTGCTGAAAAGTTGTGGTTCAATATAAGGATATCTTTAAGCTCAACATAGGTTACATGAGAGCCTAAGTATATACCTTATATATTTCTGGAATTCTCTCAAATAGCTTTGGTCAATCTAACAAAGAAGTATTTCTGAAAACATTCTTGGATTTATATACATGACTTCTACTTTCCAAGGCGGTTAAAAATAACATGCTTTTTTCTGTGATTAATTTTATCAAATATTACTATTGCTTATGGAATTCTTTCTTTTTTTTTTTTTTTTAACTTTGTTGGATACAACTATAAGTGAATTCATGGCCAGGTAATTTTAACTTTGTTAAAGAAATGTGATGCTTTGTTAATCTTGAACCCACAGTGCAGAACATATTGCCTAGTCATTTCAGTCATATCCGAGTCTTTGTGACCCCATGGACTGTAGCCTGCCAGGCTCCTCTGTCCATGGGATTCTCCAGGCAAGAATACTGGAGAGGTTTGCCACTTCCTTCTCCAGCAAAACATATTACTAACCTCTTAAATGAATAAAATATAGCCTGCAAGAGACATCAATTTTTGGAAATCAGACAATTACCTCCTTACTTGTACCTTTGCTTTTTCAAAAAGCATGAGTGGGAAAGTTCAAGCACCAATATTAATACTATATACTAATTCCTGATCTGGGCATATGTAATGTCTCTTTAGAATATGTCAATGATTCAAGTTATATATAGTAGAATGCTTACTCTTCTAAATAGGATTTGCTATAGCAATTACTATAATGCATATATAAAAAAAGAAATGATCATTTTAATGATTCTTTAAATGACTATATAATTTCAAAGTATTTGACAGAATTTGATACATATTACCCTGCATGCTAAATGATTCCAAGTTTTCCTCCATAAGCTAGATCTAATGAATGACACTAATTGAAATCACAGATTTATTTTACATTTTGACTTTTAACATATTTATTATATTTTGTTTTAATAATGCAGGATATTATAGCTTTAGTCTAAAATTTTAGTCTAAAATTTTATCTCCATCGGGCTTCCCTTGTGGCTCAGCTGGTAAAGAAACTGCCTGCAATGCAGGAGACGTGGGTTCGATCCTTGGGTTGGGAGAAGCCCCTGGAGAAGGGAAAGGCTACCCATTCCAGTATTCTGGCCTGGAGAATCCAATGGACTGTATAGTTCATGGGTCGCAAAGAGTCAGACACGACTGAGCGACTTTCATTTTCTTTCACTTTAATGTATAACATTTAGCTTGTTTCATTTCACATGATTGACTTCCGCTGGGGCTTGATAAGCACAGTTGAGATAATAAATTTAGGTGAAATTACCTAAACTTTACCTAAAGATTGAAAAAGCTTGAGCCCTTACTGAGAAGCCAAGGGAAGCAGTGGCCCCGAGGGACTAACAGAAGAGAACCATCCTTGCTATGGCACCCACTTCTGCTCTAAGTTCTTTTCTGGAACCAACCTTGTTTATTAACATCAATTATTCATTCCTTAATGTGTTCATTTTGTTCAAATGTATTAAATATCGACCATGTATCAGGAATTACAGGCTGTAACTGCCCCAAATTCTTCTCTTCCATTGCAGTGGACAGACAGTATGTAAGAAAACCAAATGGGTCAACAGAGGTTTTGTTGACAGGCAGGGATTTTTAATGTAATGTTATTGATTTCAAGGTTCAATTTAAATGTCTGAGTACTTTCTAATTTCATTACCTGTCCCAATGAACAAGACATCATATTGGCCATCCTCAGCTTCTACTCGATCCACCGCTATTTGCTTCAGGTTATACTTTCCATCTGTTTTCACTAGTATTGGTTTTTTATGGGCAGGTTTTATGGGCTGGTACATAAGTGGATGGCTTCTAGCAAATCGGATGGCGTCATCGGGATAGTCTTTGGTAGTCTCATACCTGCCTCCGTTCACCTTGCTGGCACACTGGAATACAAATGGATCAGAGAATATTTTCCCATGAAATCTAAAGGGCAGATTTATAGTCAATTGTAAGGAGAATTACAAAAACTGAGTATGTTCAATTAATCAACTATATATTTAGCAATATTTAATAACCACATGTTCTTTACTACAGAAATAAAATCTGAATTAAAAAATGCATAGTGAGGGCTGAATTATTTTAAAAATGTGGCACTAGAAATAGACAGCGATGAAATCCTGAAAAACGAACAAAGTAAATATAGTTTGGAGATAGTACAAACATAAAATTAAAATATTTTAATTATTTTCCTGCTTCTAAAATTTATTTTTCATGTTGCAAATTAAATTTTAAAGTAAACAATGTACTGTTAATAGCAAAACCAGGTGATTTGTTATTGCATTAAATCTTTGCCCCAAATTAAGAATTACAGCCACACAATAGCTTTCCCATTACTGACACTGATTGGTGAGAGTTTCAATTGTCTCTCCGACTATAGAATTTTAGTGCTATAACAGAAACCTCTTCAAATTCCATCATTGTCAATTAAGGGGGGCGGAACCTTTTCTGTTCTAGTGTAATTTGTATGAATTTATATTATGTTTGTATGAATCAGACACAAAAATTTGAAAAAAAAAAAAACCAGAAATACCTGCTATAACACATCTCAATTCTTAAAATCACCAACTCTAAAAACAAATGTTCAGCGGTACCTAAGCTACTTCTTGGAATACTTATAAATATGTTGATTCATGCTTGTTATTTAGTGCTCCCTCATTTCATGTATTTTCTTCTAGAACCAGCAGCACTTGTAACAGTGACCTTGATAAAAATTTTCCACTTTAGAGTACAAACACAGTAGTTTATTAATCATTCTGCAAGGAGGGCATTTTTAAATGGTTTGTTTTAAAATTTTGGACCATATTTCTTAATTTGGCATCAATATTTCACGTGAGTGTACTTTCATGATATATAATTGGAAACATTCTAGACCAGCCTGGAAGCAGTTCAGTAACCAGTCACTTCCTCTAAATCTCCTTTAATACCATGTGGTTTCAAGAAGCTTTTCCAGCAAAGCCACAGGAGTGGGTTTTCTCCATTTAAATTGTAATTTCAATCAATAGAGTGAAATAAAATATACTTTATGTCTTATTGGAAGCAATAATTTTAACCTAGTGAGAGAGAGTGATTGAAATGGTAAAGCCTTACACTTGTTAACTGAGGTAAGGTTTGTTTCCACTTTGAACTGTAGCTCTGCAAAAATGATTTCTACTGACTTAAAAGTATTTGTAGAATCAGCATAGTGATGAGTTTTCACCAGCTGCTCATGATGGTGTAGACTGAATTGCATGACAAGTTTGTTCGCCATGAATAGCAGATACAATGCTGCTACCTTTTTGCAACCTAATTGTGTACAGGACACATAATACAAAATCCGTCTCATCATTTATTATCATCATGTGTGCAATTAAAAGCACAGTTTGAATGGCTAGTTAGGGAGAATCTTGGTAGCACCAATTAAGAGGCAAATGGTGGAACTTCCTCTTGGCAAATGGGTTGCTCAGTATTCTGAAGAGCCAAAGAAAAAACTTCCTCTCAATATGCTTAAGTGAGAAGCTGGGATAAAGTCTGGTCTAGGGAACTGAGAGCCTGACTTAATTATCAGAATATATAATAACAATATGGTAACATTCTCTCGCTTGGAAACCACTTGGGGGCACTAATTCTTCTAAAGAGGCTGAGAGGAATACGATGCTCATTTTAGTGATATTTCTGTATTCACCAGTACCTCTAAAAATAAAAATTTAGTTAGAGTCACATAGACAGACAAAATATCAACAATAATATATATTTTATAATGCTAAGATGTATCCATTTTAGATTACATTCTTTTCATTAAATAACAAGCATACATCTAGATGTAAGAAGTAATATTTCTTTACCATGCAAGTAACCAAGCAGATTTTTAATTGTAGAATTTCTTAACTCTTTCATGCAAATTTAATAAAGCATCTGAACAATGAACAGAATATTACTAAAAAAGCCTTTCAAAAATAATAATACTTTGCTAAATGCCTAAACTTACAGATCCAGGTCTTGGATAAGGTACTTTTCCTTCATAGAGCGACCAGTGGTATTCAGGTCCTTCCTTATGTGCATATGGTCCATTAAAGGCTGCCCGGATGCTAGACATGTGATAAACACATATAGCATGGCCTCTAAATATATTACTGGGGAAAAAAAAAGATAATTACTATTCTGGAATAGACTAGGAGGTCATCTAGTCAAACCCTACAGACACCCGAGATAAGGAGGAAGTCTTTTGGGTGAAAGAGCTGCAATCTCTTAGGTATAAGGCTAGAGATATTATCTACTACAATACTCCAAGTATTCAAACTCCAAACTTACTGTTTTTTGCCTATTTATTAGAGCAAATTAAAAATGACATTGTTAGAATCACAAAAGCAGTCATGTCATTTCATTTTTTTTTCCAGTTGAATCTTAAAAATTTAATTGAACTATAATTGATTTACAATGCTGTGTTAGTTTCAGGTGAACTACACACACACACACACACACACACACACACACATATGTAAATATATTCTTTTGTGTTTTACATGTCTTATTAACGAAGATTTCATCTTAATATTTTTAAAGATTCATTTCCAAGTTGAGGAAGGTTTTATCTTCTTGCATCTCTTTCAGGTATACTGTGTTTTTCTTCTTGCCATGCTGTTAATATTGCTGTAAATTTTATTCAAATTTTCAAATTAGTGTATATGATTTGAAGAATAAATTAAAGTCTAAAGAGAATTAGGGGCTTTGTTCCATTCTTGAGTTAGGCTGTCACACAAACATTGATTGGTTTACTGTGTATTACTCCCTCCAGGTCACTGAAAACAGTGCTACAGTGGCAAGATGACTGGGCTGCACCAGATTAATTTTGAGAAAAAGACTTAAATTATGCAAAACTCAGCTTCCCTACCTGAAGAAGTAGAAGAAGTTGAAATTATTTTCTTGATAAATATTCTACTTATCTTGGATAAAGACAGCATTTGAGCCTTCTTTATAAAATAAAGCTACAGCAACTTTTATTGTGAGTATTTAAAATAAGATTCTGTGAAAGAACATTTTAAAATTATTTGTTTTAAAGATTAGGCCACATTTCTTAATTTGGCATAATCTGAATGAAGTCTAACACTTCCCTAGCCTCCTTATTGTAAGAATTAAAATAATTAGATTGTGAAAGTGCTCTGCAAAATGCAAAGTTTTTTAAAAGTATAACATTTCCTACATTATGAGACACCTGTAGAACAGCAGTTATGTTACTGTCTAAGGACATCAGTTCACACATTTTATAACACACCTTGAAGCAATTGGAAATGCCTGCAACAGTGAGAAAACCAGAGATAGTCTTCCAACTGACATGGCAGTAAACCTTTGATCACTATGCTATGATATCAACCTCTACGTCAGATAACACCTGGGAAGCCTATCCTCAAAATTATGCATATATTGAACAGCCAAAATTGAAATTATGGAAGAAAATAATGTTCTGCTTTTGAAAACTCAGACAGATCAATTATGCTATCATTTATGAAAACAGCTTATAAGCTGATCATTCTAACTCATTAAAAAATCTATAACTCATTAAAAAAATGACTATTCTATAGCTTACATTTATCATATAATGCCATGGAATTATCATGCAATGTACAAATTCTTCACTGGCATAAGACAGAAGATGAAGTGTAAAAAAAAAAATGTTAGGGATTTTCCACAGACTGTGATAACTATCAATCTATATTAAATACTTCTTCTTGCATCAAGGAATAATTGATAGCAAAATTGTCTCTATGTTTCTGTGCTAAAGAAAAGGTCCCCTTAGGACAGCAGGATGCTTATCTAAAGAGCGTTATTATTTTTTTTCAAAGTGAGAATAAGAAATTACCTGCTGAAAAACTAAACAAAAACTTAATGCAACAGCAAGGTGGGGGGACAGGGGAGATGAGTTGGGAGGCTGAGACTGGCATATATACATTATCTAAATACAAAATAGAGACGAAAACAGACTTGTACTGCACAGGATACTCCACACCGCGCTCCGTGGTGATCGAAATGGGAAAGAAATTTTAAAAAGAGGGGATCTATGTATACATATAACTAATTCACTTTGCTGTACAGTTGTTATAGTTTAGTTGCTAAGATGTGTCCAACTCTTTTGTGACCCTAGGTTCCATTGTCTATGGGATTTCCCAGACAAGAATACTGGAGTGGGTTGCCATTTCCTTCTCCAGGGGATCTTCCTAATTCAGGGATAGAACCCACATAACCCACATTGGCAGGTGGACTTTTATAAACCACTGAGCCACCTGGGAAACCCTTGCTAGACAGTAGAAACTTAAAAAGTATTGTAAAGCAATTATACGCCAATAAAAATTAATAAACAAAATTTTATGGAGAGATCCTAAGCAAATAAAGTACACACGACAACATAAAAGTTTAAGGCCAATGCAAAGCAAACAAGGAACTGAGTAATATTTTTCTATCACCATCAAGAGAATTGAAGTATATTCTTTATTTCTCATTTTAACCATCTCATCTCCACTCTGATTTATTTGGAAAGACACGCAGGGAATTATATATATAAACTTTCAACTCAAACTGATTCTAATAACATATTTTCATTCACATATCAGACACATGAAATGATCTTCGATTCATTTTTCCAGCACTCTTCAATGGATACATAACACAAAAACATAAAAATATCAGATCATAAGTCCTAAACTTGGGTAGTTTATTTAAATTTAAAACATGGAGGGCAAATCAGAAACGTGTGTTCTCTAAGAATCCACACAGAGGCAGGACAACCAGAGGACAGGAAGTGAGCAAATGCTTTGTGATTAAGGAATCAAGCAGTGTTTCATGAAGATGGTAATTGACAAGTACTGCAAGAGAAAGTAGATAAAGCAAATCATAGTGACGGGCAAACCAGACATTGGGATTCTGACAGGTTATTATCTTGTCAAAAGCAGAGTTTGAGGGAAGTTAGAGGAAAAACTTCCAATCTTAAGTGGGGAATAGTGGATAGAAAGACTGAAAGCCTGACCCAGACAACTGTATATGATAACTGAAAGAATGATCCTAGACTTTACAGCATGGAACTAGTACCTTAAAACAAGCAAACAAACAAAAAACTGTATAGGAAAAAAAAAATGTCATTCTGCTGTAGATCGGGGGTGAAGAGCTTAGGATATTGAGCAGAGGAGGATGCTAGTACTTTAAACCAAAAGAAATAAGGATTTGGATTGAGATTGTGGTTTTAAAAAAGTACAACTGCAAATACAGAAGAATGAAGGGAAATTGGTGACTTGTAAAGTATAGAAAGTGAGAATAACAGATTGATCAGTAGTATTTTCAATTACATCCACTGTGAAGGGATGAGGCTTCTCTTGTTTCATGACACTTTGACTAACCATATAAATTTCTTACCTGGTAGTGTTGAAGAGTCCAAATATCACTGGGTTCTTATGATCTCTGGTATGTAGCAAGAACACATCCTCTGAAACATTAAAGATCATTACATTAACAATATGTTTAGCCCTCAAGGCATGTGAAGAAAATACAGTGACATAGTTTAGAATCCATGATATATTTTAAGATATATCTTATATATAAGATGATATATATATTATATAAGATGATATTATATATATAATATATTATATATAATATGATACATGCATGATATGATATGCATATGATATACATATTGTATATAATATGATATAGATTTCCATATACAGTTAAGCAACCATGACCAAGTCACAACATAGTGAGATGGATGAACTGTTGAGGATGACTTTGAGCTGGGCGTGAAGGAAGGAGCTGGAGGTGCCGACTCTAAACTAAAAGGAGGGGTCTTTTTGCTTTTGCAACTCCTTTGGCCCAACTTGTGGACCCGGCTGAGATGAGAATAAAAACTTGCTCTAAGTTAGAAGTCAATGACGGTGGAAAGAAGTTTTCTATGCATGTTAAAAACAGTGAGGGTTATACAAAGAAGCACATATATCAAAGAGGAAGATATAACTCTCCTAATAATATTTACCTAATTCATCAAAATATGTATCAATCCCATTCATGCCCGGTACTGAGCAAACAAGTCTAGCTTTCAGGAAAGTGCTCCACTTATTCACCAGGATTCTCTGTCCTCCCATATCATTCTGTGAAAAACAAAAAGCAGGTCAATGGGGGCCCAGAGAACTTTTACCAACAATGGATCTTGTATTATTAAACATGAATATGGCAAGAGTTACACCTTTTTTACTTAAGTAGAAATTTTGGTCTACTCCTCAAATAATATTAAAGATGCAATTCCTCACAAACCTTCTCCTTTTTTTTAGGTTTACACTGGCTGCCTTGTTGGTGTGCTTTCACAATGGCCCATTAAACAGTTTCCAGGTGTGAAACAATGTTAGTTGAGTAGGTGCCCCCAAATAAATAGTAACTTTTATGATACAGTAGCTTTTACTATTACTTTATTGATAAATAATCTGCTTATCTCAGAAATACAGACACATCTCTTTTTCTTCTTTTAGGAAAAAGACTTGTGATATGAACACACATGCATACATACACACAACAACAAGCATATATATTTGTACACATATACAAAATACATACATGTGTATATGTGTGTCTGTGTGTACATCCATACATGTACATAAGAATATCTTAAATTTAGAATATCTTTTTAAATATCAAAATAACTTCACATTTATAATACTATTAGGATTTTCTCAATATATAAGGCTACTTCAGTTGGTTTTGAATATTCACTAAATCATCTATCTGAATTCCAACAAACTATAGATGTTTTTCCCTACAGAATCAACCATCTGAATTGTTGAAACATAATTATGTAAATTATTTAGAATGTGGATTACAGAAACTAGAAAGATTTTGGTGAAATTAACTTTTTAAAATGGAGCTTAAACTTCTGTATGGGAAGAAGTATAGCCTAATTATACACCATTTCTTCTTAATAGGGCTTTGAAAATGGGGAAGATAACACAAAATGCAAAGTTCTTTTCAGATTAAACTTTAGTCGACATGAATCTAAAGATTAGACACTAAATACCAATTTTAGGGAGCCTAAGAGAATACTTTAAAACATTTTAAAGTAGAAACCTATTATAAACTGAGCAAAGGCCTGACAATAAATTGTGAGATAAACAAGCTTAGTGAGAGAGGAAAACAGTCCTCACCACACAGAGCCGCCCCACTCTGGTATAAATTGCGTGGGCACTGTTTTCTGCCTCCAGGGCCTTCTCGGTGAAAAAGAAATACACTTTGTTGTCATCTCGGTCTTCATTGTCAGGGATCATATAAGAACCTACAAATTTTGGTTCTAGATAAGTAAAAAAATAGAAGAAAATGTAATAGTTATTACAACAAACTTAAAATATTTCCTTGACATTTTGTACTAAACTTTAATATCATGTAGATATCTCCATGTTCTTTGCAAATCAACAGCTTTACGGAAGTGTTAGAGGATTTAAAATTTAACTGAGTCGGGGAGGAAAATAATCTGATTTCAAACAACATACACTAGAGACTTGAATTCAAAAAAGTAGAGCAACATGATGATACTCTCCACAAACTTCCTATCTGTCTCTTTATCCATATAAAGTCAATATAAATATATGAAAAATATTTTAGTAAAGAAGTCTATCATTATTTTTTTTTACTCATAAATTGTCTACTAGTCCAGCTCATGGAAGATCATTTTAATTTTAAGGTGGAAAATTCACTTTAAGTTTTTGTATTTCTAATCAAATGGATCTGAGTGAATGACTTTTAACTGATACAGAATGTCGAATATTTTAATGACAAAATACTGGCAATAATGACTATGCACTCTAAAGCTTAATTAAAAGGTTGAAAATAATTGAACTACTCACTATAAAATGATTTTAGTTCTTAGATATACCAATGTGCCAAAATATAAACATGATTTCTTACAAAGAATTCTACGTAAATGAATGCCTAGTGACGTTCCTAGAATTTTATTTGTCTCTAAAGTACAATGTGATTCTGTTAAACAAGCAAAGGAAAGCAATCAATTCATGCAAAATTATACCAACTGACAAGAGACAACAACTTATTGGATGAAAGGGGTTTTCATTCTGCATACATTTGCTTTGTTCATTAAAATCCTGATTTCTAAGTATTGCTCTGAGAGTAATTTGGTTTTATTATAAAGCTGATCAATTTTTATATAAAATGATATGCATATATCATATAATATTTTAATCTGGGAATATTGCTAAGAAAAAAAAGCAGAAATTTGCAAAACCTATAAATTACATTTGCATTGTTATCATTATCAAAATGGCACATTTCCCATCAGCTCTGGACTTGCTTCTCAGTTCTGAATCATAAACTTTTCTTCTCGACCCCACCTTTCAACAGGCGCTCATCATCATGCTCAGTGCGGATCTGAGCCAGTCGCCCCAGGCTCCTGAAGATGGCAGCATCTCTGCCCCAATAGTCACTGTAGAGTCCAGCAAACAATTCGCTACCTGCATGAAAACATCAGTTAAAGAGCCGTGAGCGTCTCTGGGTCTGATGACAACATGCTGTGCTGTCCCGTGCCTAGTCACTCAGTCGGGTCTACTCTTTGAGACCCCATGGACTGTAGTCTCCAGGCTTCTCCATCCATGGGGATTCTCTAGGCAAGAACACTGGAATGGGTTGCCAATTCCTCCCCCAGAGGATCTTCCCAACCCAGGGATTGAACCCAGATCTCCCGCTTTGCGGGTGGATTCTTTACCAGCTGAGCTACCAGGGAAGTCCGATGACAATGTATAAAACCACAACTGCAATAAACATATCCAGGTTTACCATGTATATGGCCTTAGAAAGTCAACGCTACAGTACAGAGCAGGAGTGGTGCAGTCAGACAGCCAGGGTTTGAATCATGACACTACCACTTACTAGATGTGTGACCTTGGACAAGTTGCTTAACCTCTTTGCCTCAGTTTCCACATTTACAAATAGGAACAGCAAAAGCATTTAGAAGAGCAGGGGCATAAGCTAAGACCTATATGATCAGTTGATAAATAGGCTGACGTTATGGTATTTTAATAAACTTCTTTCAATTTTCATATCATCAGGGTATTAGTGTTGACATTATGTGTGACTCAGTTAATTCAAATACTTCTTGTGTAAGAAATTGCCTCCACTAACATGACTTTAGTGCAGAAACCACTAAGTCCGACAGAGTAGTATATAATTTAATTAGTTGTCATTTAATTTGTAAGTGTGTGGCTCATTTAGATAGAAATGATGGAAAGAGTTTGTGATTTAATCGGGCAGGCAACAGAATGAATAAAGCTAGCTGTAACACGTGGTGAAGGTCACAGACTTAAATCAGGCCAAGGAATACACAAATATATGCAGGATCTCAAGAAATGGCTGTATGTCTTTGGGACAAGCTTGAAAAAAGACATTAAAATAGCTTTAAATAGCTTAAAATAGCTTTAAATTTAAAATAGCAATAGAGAAAAATATATTAACAGGGGGAAAAAAAAGATAAAACTTTTTGAAAGGTCAAAACCTCTCAAGCACAGGGATGTGAAGTCCTCTTTTGTCAAATTGACAACAGAAGATAATGATTGTGCCCTTCAACTGAGGCCAGAAGGATTGTCATGGGCATATGTAGCTCGAATTTTGTCTTGGGCAAAAATCTCTGGCCATGAAATGATAGCAACAGAACACTGGAGAAAACAACCTCCACCTAGGGTGATAAAATTACTTCCTTCATCAGCATCATGTAACTCTGCTCAGGTTTTAAAATATAGAGATAATAAGTATATTAAACTCAAAGTATGAATGTTTTTCTGTTAAATTTGGAATGTGTCCACATGCTATTTAAAGTGTTTTAAAGTTTAAGATAATTCAAATTAATCATACTTCCAATTTAATAAAGTTAGTTGTATACTCATTTTAGAGTTAGAACTATTAAAGCTACAGGTATAAAAATGTGACCAAGTTTTCACAGAATTTAAGAAAAATTGAGTGTCATATTTATAAACTTTATTTGCTATATTTAAAAATGGTTCAGTATGTATAAAGAATTTTCTCTAAATTAAGGCCTTTAGAACTTTAAAAAATTTGAACAGAATAAATATTTTTCTATGGTTTCAAATTTGAGAAAGTAATCAACTGAGTTGCAAATAGGACACACTGCAAGGAAGTTTAAAAATAAAGATGAGGGACTCCCATGGCTGTCCACGGTTATGACTCTGTGTTTCCAAAGCAGGCGGTGCAGGTTCGATCCTTGTCTAGGAAACTAAGATCCCACATGCTGTGGGGCATGGCTAAAAAATTAAATTTTTTTAAAAGTAAAGATTCTTGCTTTTATCATACTAGATTTAGAAAAAGAAAACTGATATACAAGTTGAATTTTAAAACTTACAAGAAAAATAAGTTTTTATAAATGTTACTACAGTAAACTAGTTTTCATTCACAAAAACGTGAGTAAAGCCATACATGGTTTTGTTTGTTTGGTTCACAAAATTCCCTGTGGATACTTTAAAATTATATTAGGACACAATCAAATAAAATTCAGGTTTCCCACAAAGGAATTCACTTTTAAACTATATACATACATAATATTATGTTATATTATATCATATTATATAAGAGAAAGAGAGAGACAGGAGAGACAGAAGCAAATGTGGTAGAATATTAAC
The DNA here is from genome assembly GCF_963930625.1 of Muntiacus reevesi. Lineage (NCBI taxonomy): Eukaryota > Metazoa > Chordata > Mammalia > Artiodactyla > Cervidae > Muntiacus > Muntiacus reevesi. Next base: position 35,259,629 of record NC_089254.1, on the reverse strand, counting down.
AGTTGGTGAATCAAGGTAAATGGCATAAATTTTTACTCCTCTCTCAATTTTTCTTTGTATTTGAAAATTTTCGAGACAACAAACTTAAAAATGAGCTGTATTTTCTGAATTAATCCCATATATTCAATGTATGCTAAGTGAGAAGTATAATAAGAAAAATAGCAAAAGCTAAAAAATAAAGATACTTTGTATCTGGACTTATGAAATATAATTTGGTAGAAAAGAATTATATCGGAACTCATGTGTAAGCAAGTTCTTTGGAACTAGAAAGGGTCGGAGGAAGAACATAATTTGTATCAAATTCAATCAGTCTTATCTTCACTAGAATTTTCATATCCATATGTGGAAAAAGAATATTTTGAGATAAAATGCATTCAGTGGTTAGAGATATGAACCACGGGATTCCTGCACTACTTGAACACAGATAAAAGAGAGTCATGGTGAATTCATTAAAAGGCTTTGGGGATCATCATCTCTATGGAATAAATGAATGAGTTGACCCATAAAAAAGCTGACTACTGAACCACCAGAGCAAGGGTTTTTCTGAAATTTTTAAAAATTATTGTAGCTTCCACATTAAATATAAAGGCCATTTCACATGGATGAACTTAAGAGATTTTCATACAAAGTGAAGTAAGTTGGATACAGATAAATATCATATGATACCATTTATATGTGGAACCTAAAAATAAAATGATACAAATGAACTTATTTATACACAGAAATAGACCCACAGACATAGAAAACAAATTTATAGTTACCAAAGGGGAAAGAGGTGTGGGATAAATTGGGAATATAGGATAAATGTGGGATTAACAGACACACATTACTATATTCAAAATAAACAGCAAGGATCTACTGTATAACACAGGGAACTATAATCAGTATTTTGTAATAACTCATAATGGAAAAGAATCTGAATAAGAACATATACATGTATATAAATCAACTATACTTCAATAAATAATAACAAACTATAAAGGTCATTTTGTAAAACTGTCCTAAACAGAACTTATTTTTCTAATATGGCCTGGGTGAATGTTAATGTATAATAGGCATCCCAAATTTTTTTTCTTTAAAATCACAACAGTTTTATACTTCTTAAGATTTTAATGTACTTTAATTTCCTAAAATATTTATAGAATTTTTATATGTGAAAATATTATTATGGAAAATAATCTTTACTTTATTTCACATCAATTTTGTTGCACTTATCCCAATTTGAACACTGTTTCCAAGTTCTATTAATACTCGTTTTAATCAATTCTATAAATTTAACAGATAAGTTTCACATGAAGCCACTAGATGGAGCCATATGATACCAAATGTGTGAGTATATGTATGTGTGTGTATGTGTGTGTGCGCGCGTGTGTGTACGTGTGTGTACTTGTGTGTGTGTGTGTACGTGTGTGTGTGTGTGTGTGTGTGTGTGTGTATGCACACATACATACAGAGGGCAGGTTATCTGCAAAACGGAAAAGATGATATATTACCAATTTTAAACAATTTCCCTTTTTGTATTCAGATAAAAGAAAATGACTTGTGAACAATTCAAATAACACAATATGAACTGTATGATTTAAACTTCAAAGAAGCTAGACAGGTGCTAAAAACTATATGCTATATAAACTGAAACAAATGTGTTTCTGTTAGAAACATTAGATTTTCCTCAGAATGGAAAGATTCTCCTTTCACATTATATTATCACTCTGAAGAACAAAATAAACTCATAGTAACAGATAATAATGACTTTTGGTAAAATACTTTCCCAAGAAAATATGAACACTTTAATGAAAAATAATGAATTAGAATAAAGCTTTAGGCACAAATGTTAACTAATAGTAATTAAATGAGCAAAAAACTCAATATTATTATAAATATTGATACTATTTATGGAAACTATACAATTTCTAGCTGAAAACTTAAAAATCATAACCATTTGGTATAGAGAAAATTTATGAATCAATATTCTGCTATTTTATAGAGCATAAAAATAGTATCTGGATAATTCAAACCATCATGGATTAAAAAGAAAAATGTTTAATACAAATAGTAAAATATGTTTTAGAGCTTCAATGAGAAGAACAGAACTACTCAAACTTTTAGTTTTCTGTGTCTATGGAGACATTTAATAAGCATACGAACTTGGCCATACATTTAATTGGCATTTATTTTGACATTCTGAATACAAATAACCAACTTAATTTGTGAGCCATGCATTATTTTTCATTGTTACAACACTGATTTCTGAAGGTAACTGATGCTATGTTAATCTTAGTTGGTCAAGTGTGGTTATAATTAAAAAATAAAACACATCTGCAGGGTATTTTGACAGGTGAATGTAACTTATCATTGTCATGTTCAACAATAGTCTCTGTGTACAGACAGGATAAGAGTGGAAACAGTTCTGCACTGGAAACCTGGCAAACTAAGCCCCCAGCCCTAAATCTGCAATTTGTGCCAACTGTTCAGAATCTCACTGCCTCAGTTATTTGGAGAATCAGAGAGATGTACGAGTGATTTCCTGAGGTTGTCATGCTATGTGTGAGTGCTAAGTCGCTTCAGTTCTATAAGACTCTTTGCTACCCCACGGACTTCAGCTGGCTGCTAGGCTTCTCTGTCCATGAGACTCTCCAAGCAAGAATACTGGATGGAGTAGGTTGCCATGTCCTCCTCCAGGGGAATCTTCCTGACCCAGGCATCGAACTTATATCTTCTGCATTGCAGGCAGATTCTTTACCCACTGAACCACTTAGGAAGTCCGCCTCTTCTCTCTGCTGCCCTTTCATTTGTTTGTTTTTTGCCTGGAATCTCTTCCTCCCTGCTTCTGTCTTTACTCCCCATTTATCTGGCCATGGCCCAGGTAAATGAAATGTTCCATGACCAAGCTTGTGTTACTTGAGTAGTTCCCAGTACCTCCGCAGCCCCCATGCCTATTTCTATATTTCTTATAGTACTATACTTTGCCTCCTGTGTTTGACATTGTTTCTCACTAGACTGCAGACTTCTTGATGTTGCTATATTCTTTTGTCACCAATATCTTACACAGTGTCTAGAACACAGAAGATGCTCAATAAGCATTTGTTGAACCAAAGAATGGCATAATTAATCAGCAAGAGAATATATCTAAAATTTTTAGTTTATGAAAACTATGAAATGCAATTTAAAGAAAACCTCAGGATGAAATACTGATTTTTCAAAAATGCTTCAGGGAAAATAGAGTAAAAGAAAGAAAAACCTATTAGCCTTTACATGAATAACACTGCATTTTTGTTCCTCAAGAACCTTGTTATTTAGTGGTTTTAATTTATGAACACAGAGACTCTATTTTCTTCTAGTATCTGTTCCTAAAACTTTCAGCCCCAAAGACTGTGTCTACAAATAACTGTTTGTAAGAAAGAAAAGAACAATATCATTTGAGCTGGAAAAATACAAAAACAAATTCATTGCAAATAATTCTAAGTTAAAATGCATAATTAAAATACTTTTCTACACAGCTCCTTTTTCACAATACAAACTCTAATTGAAGTTTTAGTGAAACATACTTCATTCCCTTAATATTTTATCAAACTTATCAAGAGTTTAGTTCAAAGACAGTATTACTAATCAGAGTTTTTACTCACCATGTTGTAAATATAGGTTTTTAATTGTTTAGTGAGAAAAATTCACAGTAGTTTTCCATGTCCTTATTTTCTTAATTCTTGCTCAAGCATTTCTCCTATTTATGTTGTAAACAGATCTGCATAATTGGTGAAACCTACTTGCCTTATGAAAAAGACATGGCTAGAGACAGACTTAACTGTATCATTTTATAATTGAACTTTATCATTTTATTAGAAAATCATTCTATTTTAGAGGCACTATTTCACAGAGTTACTGTGACATGCATAACTACCAACAAAATGCATTTGGAAGGATGAGGATTGGTAAGAATGGTCTATAGATTCCAACCTCCCAATTCACACAATCTGCACAGAACAGTGAAAAGAAATCAGAAAAAGCAGATCCTTTCATTAGTTACTTAGTTGTTGTTTGGACTTTTTCTTTGATTTTGCTTTAGCAAACAACATTAGCTATCAGTGTTAAGAAGGTTGTTTCTGTGGCATGAAGGAAAAAGAAAAATGTGTTTAGAATCTGTTTATTTGCATTTTCTGACATCTGTGACAATACTGTGAGTTTCCTTGGTGGCAAGTCAATGACACTGATGCCAGCATGGTCAAACCAGACTTCTAAGGGGAAGAATGTCAATGGGGAATTGAACATGACATTATTTTTCTTCTATCATTTTTGATTTTTTGTTTATTTTGAGGAAACCATAACCAAGTAGTTAAATAGCCCTTTAGCAACTAGTAGCGATGTCCAGAAGCAACAGTCAGCCTGTGGATGCTTGGCATTCAACCAAATGAGAGAGCACAGTAGTCTTGGATAAAAAATTACAGACACTCTTTAGGGACAGAGACAGGAACATGGTAAGGAAATGGATTTCTACACAGTTTGGTTGAATTCAAGAAATGAATCAGCACATTCACTTACTATGTTTATAGAGGTTGTAATCATAAAGACTTATATTTTACCTTCATCTCGATGATTTCATTTATTTTTCTAATATTTATGAAGTACTATTTTGTGCCAGAACTATTCATTTATAATTCTACCCTGAATATATAGTTAATCAAATAGATGCATTTATTTATAAAAAATGTTTTAATAATATTAAGAGCTTGAAATAATCACTTAAATTTTCCCTGAATGAATTCTGACTCCCTTTCCTTCAATCAACATTGACCTTTAGTTTACAGAATTTGTAATGAGGGGATATATTCACAAAGGTCTCATGATAAAACAAAAGTGCAGGAAGAAAATCTCAGTAGCTATAAACTTGTATAATCTTATTTGCTGAAAAATGTAACATGGGACATAAAAAGTGTGGAAAGAAAATTTCAGAGACTGTGAAATATCTCATTCATGATTATCTGTTGATATAAAAATTTGTAAGTCTTTAACTTGAAAGTATCCTAAAAAATTCTAACAAAAAAGCAAACACTTTCAAAAGCAAAGTGTGAAAAGGTACCTGACAAATCAAAGTGGTTCTCCCCCAAACATTAGTAACATGTACATTAGCATACTTTAGGCACTTCAAGTATGGTATGTATTAAATTACACCTAGAATTGGCAATAAAAATCTGAGTCAGAATGAAACGTTGTTTTTTTTAAAAAAAAAAAAAAAAGAAAAAAACAGCAATAGAATTGAGTGGACAAGCTATCAAAGAAATTCCAAAGTTAGTTAATAAAGAGAATATTGCAATGTTACATCAAATTTACACTGACGCAAAAAAAAAAAAAGAAGCCAGCTAATAGTTTTACTTCCTGACGAAAATGACATATGACACAAAGAAAATATTTCCTGAATTTTGGTTGGCCAGCCAGCAAACCTAATAATTTTTAGTGGCAAGGTAAGTTCTCAGTATCTTTGTTTGATTCAAAAGGTACAGGCAAGTAATACAGCAATTCAATTTACTAAAGTAATTCACTGTTTCAACAAACTATTTTTAAAACCAGATTGCAATGCCTTACCTTCTTCAGATATTTATTTAAGACCCTTTTATATGTAATATTTTCCAATGAGTAAACTCTTCGCATGAGGTGGACAAAGTATTGGAGCTTCAGCTTCAGCATCAGTCCTTCCAATGAACACCCAGGACTGATCTCCTTTAGGTTGGACTTGTTGGATCTCCTTGCAGTCCAAGGGACTCTCAAGAGTCTTCTCCAACACCACAGTTCAAAAGCATCAATTCTTTGGCGCTCAGCTTTCTTCACAGTCCAACTCTCACAACCATACATGACCACTGGAAAAACCATAGCCTTGACTAGATGGACTTTTGTTGGCAAAGTGATGTCTCTGCTCTTTAATATGATATCTAGGTTGGTCATAATCAGAGACTGGGGCAGGAGGAGAAGGGGACAACATAGGATGAGAAGGCTGGATGGCATCACCAACTCCATGGACATGAGTTTGAATAAACTCCGGGAGTTGGTGATGGACAGGAAGGCCTGGCGTGCTGCAGTTCATGGGGTTGCAAAGAGTCGGACACGACTGAGCGACTGAACTGAACTGATATGTAATATTAGTGATCACAGTAGGGGGGAAATGTGGCTAAACATATAGAAATATTGCACCTGTGATATGAATTTATAATGCCACCATGATAAATTATGCTAATACAAAGTAGGGTTTAAAAAGAAAGTCTAATTAATGTATGATTTCATCTTGATTGGCTTCTGAACATACAGAACACGGCTCAATAAGGAGCTTGTTTTACTCTTTAAATCTTGCTTCACACAGAATCGTTTTCAGTTACTAACATTTCCATTCTAAATTAGACTGTAAATTTAATAAAATGTTCATTAACTTGTCTATCACCTAGCTAATAATGTTTATTTCTTATTTGGTTTTTCAGTAAGCTTTTACTCCATGTGATCTTTAGTCAGCTGAATTTAAGTTAAATAAAATGAAATTTGTATCTAAAATTAACATATTATGAGAAATTATGATTTGTGAGCATATTTTTTCTTTCAGGGCCTTGTTAGTTTTATAAGTACAGTTACAGAGTTTTTTCTTTTTTTTAAATCATGAAAGCGAATCTTAATGTGGACAGGCACTAAAAGTTAAGTGTGACCTATAATTAACACAGAAGCAGAAATGGTCTAACCATGGTCATCTTTTTGCTGAAGTCCTGTCTTAACCCAACAGTAGAGAACATATGTGGTCATAAAATACCACATTAATGCACTCTTTCCCTGTCAAGAGTAAGCTACACCGAGACTGCCAATTTCCATCTCAGGTAGCTCCATTTTTTCCAACTCAAATTCCTGCTGCTTTTTCATTTGAGTGAATTATTTCTACTTCCTGTCTTTTAAAGAGTTGTTGGCTCACAAAGGTTATCAGATTTCCATCCCAGTGGCTGCTGCATATCCACAGTAAGTGAATGATCTCTCAAAGGTACTTTGAGATGAAAGCTAGTGGATAAATTAGAAGAATTATATTTTTATTTCTTCTCTTTGGAGGGATTATTCTATAGCTTTTGTGTTTAGCTTGGAGGACTCTCAAGATTTGATTTTTCTTCTAAATAAGTGAAACAGTCACCCAGATGGCAAACACTTCACATTTTAGCATAGTGTAATTTGATTTGGAAGTCCAATGAAACTCACTTGGAAATGTCCCTCCAGTAATATTTCCCCTCTTAAAAAATTCAGTTTTAAATTTCTGGTTTCACACATACAAGCTCCAGAAAGGCTGGGTGGAGAGTGGTGGGATGGCTAAAAAAAGTTACTTTTAACCATGTAAAAAAATGTTAAAAATAAATGGTGTTCTAATTGTCTTAGGATTTTACCAGAGAAGGAGTGCCTACTGTGTAATTTTTGACTTTCAACATCTTTTATAAGGTTCTGTGAATACTATCCCCTAATTTGTTTTTGGTTTGTTTGTTTAAGAACATTTATATTTCATTCAGAAATCCTATGGACAGAGGAGCCGGGCAAGCCACAGTCCATGAGGGTCACAAGAGTCAGCAACTAAACAAGAATATTCATAGGAGACTCTTCTGTGCGATATACTGTATGGTAAAAGAAAGATAAGGCAGTCTCATTCTTCCAGACATATTCAAATTTTAAGTCTGTGAAGTTATAAAAATCAATAAAAACATTTGAAAAATTGTATGAGTCTATCAAATGCATATATTTTAATTCATATGCTGCCAACCTACCAAGAATTTCTAACACTTGTTAGAAATTTGGCATTCTCCAAAAGTGGAACTCTTAAGGCTTGATTCCAACTAAGTCCAAACTGACTTAAACAACTCTATTCCCACATTTAAAATCTCCCTTCTTCATACTGTGTTTATACACACACACACACACACACACACACACACACACACACACACACAGAGTTAAGTCAAGGAACTCAGGATATCTTAGTATTTTTTTTTTAATTTTATATTCTTTAAAAGTATCTCTTTATTAAAGATCCTGAAGAAATAATTACTTTGTGAAATTCTCATTAACAGATCTTTCAAATTATGAAACTGAAGTAAATTAAATGTCCCTACTGATTAAAGTTAACAAGATTTTTGTTCTACAAGTAAATATACATATATATAAAAGCTGTACTTATTTGGACCTGAGTACCATGATAGGCATGGTGGGGTAGGGGGAATGGGGTGCAAGGCCAATCAGAATCAACTGTCTGGAATAAATTCAGGGAATGTGTTGTCTCTAGAATATCCAGGAATATTTGCATCAACTCTAAATCAAGCATTGATTGATCATATTTTGATGATTCATCAGTGGGGAAAGAAAAAGTCTTATTCTGAGATTTAAGTGAGGTTTTCATGAATCTCATCTAATTTAACTGAAAGCCAATTGAAAACTAGATCTGACATGGCCAGTTTGTTCTATTATTCCAAGGCGGACACAGTTTGAGTCAGTCAACCTCTATGGCTTACATTTTAAAATAACAGGAATCTAAATAAGTGACTCAAGTTCTAAATTGAGATGACTTTCTGCTGAATTCTACTGATACAGAGAAAGGCACCAGGAAAAGACTATTAGAAGTTCCCATAAAGAATAATTAAAACAGAAAGAATAGACATATGTTAAAATAGTTTAGTTTCTCTAGCTATATTTTTATAAATATTTACATAATTGTATTTTATAAACAATATATGATAATGCAAAACACCTTCTACCAGGTATTGACAATTTGTGTTTTCTGGATGACATACCCTGTAACTTCATAGCACTGTACTTACATGAGTGAAGCTGGCTCAAGTGAGCATGGCTCGAAAATTAATATCTTGCTCCCAGCACCAATAAATAGATACGACACAGCAATGTATATGAAGGAATACCAAAGACTCGAACTGAAGTTTCATAATCAATATGATATCACCTGATGTCTGCAGCCATGAAATTTACCTATTAAAGTGGAGATGAAGGAGGAGCTGGGATCAAAGGGACATCTGCCCCTTCCTCTCTCAGATCTGTGCGGTTCCAGGTGAAAAAGGGGAGCCTGTCCAGAAAACCAGAAAAGCCATTATGTATCTGCCAACTTTAATAAGAAGCTAATTTTTCAGAGGAAAATATATTCAACATTGATTATTTATAAAACAAGTACTTATATAAGGCTCTAGTGAGAAACATCAAGGAATTTAGGAACAAATTGGATTTTATAAATAAATATGTGGATTTTCAGGCCCATGTGGTTTTCTCACTCCTCTCAAAAAGGATGCAGGTGCTGAAATTCACAATTTTTATCACTTCATCACACAGTATTAGCTATGTTGAGATGTCAGTTAAATACTCCAAATAAACGGAGACTTGATGAGGGGAAGAAAAGGTTAGTAAAAAGGAGACTCATTGATAAACATGGAAATGGGCTTTTATTCCACAAAAGCCATTATTGATTTTTTTGAATAATCTCTAAAAGAATATAACATGTTCTGTCAACAATTTGGAATATCTATTTTCAATCATTTTTATTTTTTATCACATTCTCTTTGCATAGACATCTAATATTTAATAATTTAGAGAATGATTACTACATAATCACTGGGATATATATATATGGAAGTTGATGCCACATTATAAACAATATTTCAGTACGTTTTCACACAAATGAGATATTGAAAATAAATATATTCTAGAAAATTGCTACTTTATTGGTTCCTAGTGCAATTGCATAACTACAGGACCTTTCCTAAGTGTTCTCAGATTTCAAAATTCTGAGTATATTAATGAGTATTTCTAAAATTAATTTTCATTAAGTGTGCCATAAGTGGCTTCAGTTTAAAAAAATGTAGTTTGGCAAAGTGACAATAAAAGTCAATATGTAAAATGTTGTAGGGGAAAAACTACCTTGCAATAGAATGTTGCCAATACTGCCCATTGCAGCATCTATAAATAGCCCTGCTCATCTATAAATCATGAATCTGCACACAATCCAAAGTTCTGAGGACCCTATGAAGGTTGCATACACTTTTCTACAATTTAATCTTGACTTCCCAATAACCAGCTCATTACTCCACATTATCTATCCTGTCCTTTTCTTGTTGTTCTTTTTCAACTTTTCTCTTTCTCTCTGATATTCTAAAGTCATTGATCCTGCCATTTCAGGACTTTTTTAGTAAGTGCAGAGATCACCTGACCCCTATAAACTTCTTGTCTTGTCTTTGGAAATGAACCATAGTCTACAGAACAAAGAAATACAAGAAGGCAAAGTGGTTGTCTGAGGAGGTCTTACAAACAGCTGAGAAAAGAGAAGTGAAAGGCAAAGGAGAAAGAGAAAGCCATACCCAACCAAATGCAGATTCCAGAGAACAGCAAGGAGAGAGCGAACAATGCAAAGAAATAAAGGAAAATAAAACAACGGAAAAGACTAGAGATCTCTTCAAGAAAACTGGAGATACCAAGGGAGCATTTCATGCAAGGATGGGCAAATAAAGGACAGAAATGGCTAAGAAGAGATTAAGAGAGGTGGCAAGAATACACAGAAGAGATATACAAAAAAAGTCTTAATGACTCGGAAAACCACAATGGTGTGGTCACTCACCTAGAGCCAGACATTCTCTGGTGTGAAGTGAAGTGGGCCTACGGAAGCATTATTGTGAACAAAGCTAGTGCAGGTAATGGAATTCCAGCTGAGCTGTTTCAAATGCTAAAAGTTGATGTTGTTAAAGTGCTATACTCAATATGTCAAGAAATTTGGAAAACTCAACAGTGACCACGGGACTGGAAAAGTTTAGTTTTTATTCCAATTCTAAAGAAGGGCAATGCTAAAGAATGTTCAAACTATTGCACAATTGTGCTCATTTCATATGCTAGTGAGGTAATGCTCAAAATCCATCAGGCTAGGCTTCAGCAGTATGTGAACTGAGAACTTCCAAATATACAAGCAGGATTCAGAAAAGTCAGAGGGATCAGAGATCAAATTGCCAATATCTGTCGGATCATAGAGAAAGCAAGAGAATTCCAGAAAAAAACATCTACTTCTACTTCATTTACTTTGTTAAAGCCTTTGACTGTATGGATCACAACAAACTGTGGAAAATTCTTAAAGTGATAGGAATACCAGAACACCTTACTTATCCCCTGAGAAACCTGTACGCAGGGCAAGAAGCAACAGTTAGAACAGGACATGGAATGATGGACTGGTTAAAAACTGGGATAAAGAGTATGTCAAGGTTGTATACTACCAACCTGTTTATGTAACTTATATGCAGAGTACATCATGCAAAATGCAGGCTGGATGACTAACAAGCTGGAATCAAGAGTCTGGGAGATTTATCAACAATCTCAGATATGCAGATGACACTACTCTATTGGCGGAAAGCCAAGAGGAATTAAAGAGCTTCTTGATGGGGGTGAAAAAGTAGAGTGAAAGACCTGGCTTAAAACTCAACATTCAAAACGATGCTTGCTGCCTGGAAGAAAAGCTATGACAAATCTAGTCTTTATTAAAAAGCAGAGACATTGTTTTGCTAACAAAGGTCTGTGTAGTCAAAGCTATCATTTTTTCAGTAGTCATGTATGGATGTAAGAGTTGGACCATGGAGAAGACTGAGCACCAAAGAATTGATCTTTCAAATTGTGGTGCTGGAAAAGACTCTTCAGAGTCCCTTGGACAGCAAAGAGATCAAACCGGTCAATCCTAAAGGAAATCAACCCTGGATATTCACTAGAAGGACTGATGCTGAAGCTCCAATACTTTGTCCACCTGATGTAAAGAGCTGACACATTGGAAAAGACCCTGATGCTGTGAAGGATGAGGGCAGGAGAAGAAAGGGACCACAGAGGATAAATGATTGGATGGCATCACTGACTCAATGGACGTAAGTTTGAGGAAACTAAGGGAGATTATTTATGAAGGACACAGAAGCTGGAGGGCTGGAGTCCATGGCATCGCAAAGAGTCAGACACAACTTAGTGACTGAACAACCACAACTATGGAACAAAAGTGGCCTCCAAATGCCACTTTTAGTCATAGAGGTATGACTAAATTGATATTTTAAGCCAAAAAAGTTGACCAATTTAGATACTTCCCATAATCAGTAGAGAGCAGGAATGGCCATAATAACTTGAGACATTTTTGTGTTCACTTCCCATAGACGATAGATTTGCAATGACATGAAAAGAAAATATTTGTTGAAATAAGATAGAATTACTGGTCTGCCAAACTAACACTTATGTTGAAAGGGTTTCATCTACATTTGTAAAACAGATCCAAAGCATTATATGGAGGAAGGAGTGATTAAGCATATGAATGTAATACTTGATACCCCTTTAGTGACTGCTACCTTGTATTGGTAAATACTTGGTAAAAAACAGGTAGGGTATACATACTATACTTATTCTAATATAGTCAAATGTCCAAATGCTTGGTCACAGAAAGCAGCTGAAGAAATACACTGAAAGGCTTTCTTAAATCAAGACTCTCTAGAGCTTCAACATTCTGTGATGCTCAATTTTTTTTTGTCTCTAATGACTGATGAAGCAAATTTATCTAGTGGATACAAATATCCTAAACATTAAAATTAAAACTGCAAGAGAAAAACAAACATATTCCTTATTTACTCAAGGAATTACAACAAATTCATTTAAATTTAAACTATCAAGTGAGTGAAACAGAAAATGCAAACTGTAAGAGTGCTAAGATCAAGAGAATCTTCTATTTTAAAGAACCACTGAGTTAAATGAAGGAAATAAAGTCACAATCTTAGAAAAGTCACAGATTTTTAAAACTAGAAATCATAATCTAGTCTTCTGAAGCCAATATTGATTTGTGAATTTCAGCATGTTTCTGAGATATCAAATATCTAACAGAGCAGTATCTTCATCAGTCAAGAGAAGTAAACTAAATCAAGCAGAAACTATATTCACAAAATCATACAACCCTAACATTCTGAAAACAAATAAGTGGAACCCAGGATGCATGAAGCACAATTCTGGGCAATACATAAAATCTATCTGAATCGGTAAAAGGATATAACTCTTTTATGAAACTTCAAATTTGAAAACGGAATACTGAATACTAAATGCTCATATATTCTCAGAGATCTACACCTCAAATTCAAGCTCAGATGTAGCTTAACTGAACGCTTTCTGACTTTCTCCAGAATTCTTCAAATCTCTCTCTCTAATTAATTTGATTAACACTTAAAGCTACCTGAACACATTATAAATTAAATCTTTTTGCCTGATTCTCACAGCAATATTAAAAATCCATTTTCTTGAATAGTTTAAAGGACAAACATATCTATCATTCTAATTTTTTGAAATTTGTAGTCTCAATGTACACATATATCAAATCATCATGTGTGTGTGCATGCTAAGTTGCTTCAGATGTAATGTTAAACATCTGGCAATTTTTTTGTCAATTAGATCTCAATAAAGCTGAAAAATTCATATATTCCATAATTTGTTGTTTTCCACCCCACATATTAAAAAGCAAAGACATTACTTTGCCAACAAAGGTCCATCTAGTCAAGGTTATGGTTTTTTCCAGTAGTCATCTATGGATGTGAGAGTTAGACTATGAAGAAAGTTGAGCGCCGAAGAACTGATGCTTTTGAACTGTGGTGTTGGAGAAGACTCTTGAGAGTCCCTTGGACTGCAAGGAGATCCAAACAGTCCATTCTAAAGGAAATCAGTCCTGGGTGTTCATTGGAAGGACTGATGCTGAAGCTGAAACTCCAGTACTTTGGCCACCTGATGTGAAGAGTTGACTCATTGGAAAAGACCCTGATGCTGGGAGGGATTGGGGGCAGGAGGAGAAGGGAACAACAGAGGATGAGATGGCTGGATGGCATCACAGACTCCATGGGCATGAGTTTGGGTAAACTCTGGGAGTTGGTGATGGACAGGGAGGCCTGGCACGCTGTGATTCATGGGGTTGCAAAGATTTGGACACGACTGAATGATTGACCTGTACTGAATGATTTTTAAGAAAGATAAACAGTTGGAATATCTCTGCCTTAGATAAGAATCATTATCTTTATTAAAAAGGAGAAAGGTTCAAATCTGTAGAGGACACAGTCATTTCATCCATACATAACCCTTGGTTACTAATACTGGAGGAGTCAAATAATACAAAAATGGATGACAACATTAACAACTTGTAAATTGTGATGCATACTTTTTAAATTTGAAGACTATGTAATGTGTGTTTGAAGTCTGTAATACTTGTAACAAAATAATGAAGAGTTGTTTTGAACACCTGAAAGTTCTGTTAACTCCTGTCTTATTGCTTTGACCCTATCATCTTTGACCCTGTCCCCACAACTGGATAGTTGCTAAATGAACATTTTTAATTACTAAATTAGGGTATCAGTACATAGTACAGCAAGTTCTATACTTATTTTTATTAATCAGAACATACTTTTCTTTAGAAGTATAATATAGGATTCTGTCAATCACTTATTTAAATCGCTGAGTTTTAACAATAATATTGCATCCCTGCTTTTTACTTTGTTTTTTAATTACTAAGTTAAATGAAGTTGTAACAAAAATGTGTTGCCCAGTTTTGTTTTCCAGTTTTTTTTTTTAAGCAAAGGCTATTATAATACTATGACTAAAATAACATTTGATAATAAAAGCTAGTGAAGGGTTGGCATTTTTCATGTGAATAACTTGAGAGTCTAAGTACAGCTATGATCACACACAACCTTACATTCCTATTATTTTGAATTTAGCCTTGTTTGCTGATGAGGGTTTCCCTGGTGGCTCAGCTGGTGAAGAACCTAATTGCCAGTGCAAGAGATGCAAGAGACATAGGTCTGTCCCTAGGTTGGGAAGATTCCCTGGAGAAGGAAATGCCACCCACTCCAGTATTCTTGCCTAGAAAACTCCACAGACAGAAGGGACTGGCGGGCTACATAGTCCATGGAGTCACAAAGAGTCGGACACAACTGTGGAACCAATTCAGCTGTTTGCTGATACAGGTATACAGTTTCATTGCAGCTGTAGCCTCATTAATTTTATCTGAGCACCTTATGTACAATCATAACCTTAAAGCATAATTAGATGACAATTTAGAGAAGCTAAACAGACAAAGTAATGCCAGAAAAAGTCAGAAGATAAAATTATCTCACACCTAATCAGTATTTTATGACATGGTAAAAACAAACAAACAAAAATCTGCCTATGGTGAAAGTTAATCAAACCTAAAAATCGTTTGCCTCTTGAACATACTCAAAACTCCTATTTTTGTCACAACAAACTTGGTTGATAACAAGCATGATATTTCCATTGAACAAATCATAAATGATGAACAAGTTCAGAAAGTTGATTACTACTGGAGATAAGATGATACTAAAACCATATTTCTGGTCTAATTTTATTGCTTCTCTGAAAATTTTTCACTATGCTTCTGAAATCCTTATTTCATGATAGTGAAAGTCACTTAGTCGCATCCAACTCTTATGGACCCCATGGACCATACCCATGACCATGGAATTCTCCAGGCCAGAATACTGGAGTAGCCTTTCCCTTCTCCAGGGGATCTTCCCAACCCAGGGATTGAACACAGGTCTCTGGCATTGCAGCCGGATTCTTTACCAGCTGAGCCACAAAAGAAGTCCAAGAATACTGGAGTGGGTAGCTGATTCCGTCTCTAGCAGATCTTCCCAACCCAGGAATTGAACCAGGGTCTCCTACACTGCGGGCAGATTCTTTACCAACTGAGCTATCAGGGAAGCCCATTTCATGATAAGTAAACTGCTAAGACCACACTCAATTTACAACAGGCTTCAACACCTCCACGCCTTAATTAAGTCATAGCTCCCATACTCAGCATAATTATGGAGCCTCATGTTCATGTCCTAATGCCTGGAACCTGTGAATATCTCATTTTGCATAATAGCAAAAGGGCTGCCAAGAATTATCCAGGTGAGCCCAATGTCATTATATGAGTCCTAAAAATAGAAATTTGTTGATGATAGCCAAGAACCAACCAGAGTGATGCAGTGTGGGGAAAATTAGACCTGCCATTCATTGCTGGCTGTGGCAATGGAAGAAGGGAGCCGTGAGTCAAGGAATGTAGGGGGTTCTCCAGAAGCTGAAAAAAAAATGACATGGATTCTTCTAAATCTTACGGAAGGAATGGATTTCTGTTGACATCTTGATATTACTCTGGGAGAATCATTTTAGACTTCTCACCTACCAAATTATTAGATAAAACATATGCTTCATTCTAAGCCACTAAATTTGTGGTAATCTGTTACAGCAGCCTTAAAAAAAAATGAATGACACTCCTATGAGGATATTGTCCCATTCAGCTTCTCATCCTTCCAGCTCTTTTACAAGATTAATTAGAATATTTTTTATGCAATACAAAGTTGAAACCCTTTCTTTTTTTTTTCTCCAAAATATGAAGGTCCCTTCTCATCTACTCCTCCTTAGTCAGCCCTCACTTTGTTCCTGTTCTCTCGTCCACGTGTCTACCTTCCCTATTTCTATAAGCCTACGATAGTGACGCTGCTAAAGTAAACCATTCAAAAATACAAGGCAATCATTTACAATCAGAGATTTTAGCTCAGCCCTCAGAATTGCCAAGGAATGTATTAATATGTTTTCCTGGTCATGTCCTTTTACAACTCCTCTGAGTAGCTATATGCTCAGCTAGTCTGACTCGTGATCTCTCTTGACAATCAGCAGACAATCTCACACCTTATGTCTGATGGAGAAAATCAGTTTCCATTAATAATGTAATTATTTAAATAATCAATTTCCTCTATGCCAGGTCCTGGCCCTGGAACAGAAAACAGAGTAGTCAACAAACAAACCCCAAGCCTCATCAGGCTACTGTTCTCATAAAATTACCCCTGATAGACTTTCCCTACCCCCCCCCCTTTTTTTTTTTACCACATCTATCTGTGATATTCGTTGCTGTTGCCCACACCATGGCACTTATTTAATTCACGCCTTTACCACTTATCACCTTAATTTTAACACAGCCTCCTGAGCAGTGTCCCCAGCCCCAGCCATTAATCCTTTACTCTGCAGCCACAGACTTCTTTCTGAATTTCCTCTTATCAACTCCCTACTAAAGTCTTTCACTGACTTCCCATAGTCTCTAGAGAACAAAGTCTAAATAAAGCCCTTAGAGTTTTTAACGTAGGAACTTAATACAAAAGTGCTTCACCTCTAAAATGCTGCTCTCACAGTCTGAGTACCAACCACTCTTGTAGTTTTTTTCATCTTACTTGGGCTTGTTAATGTGTTTAGGATATTAGTGCCCACACAATATTAAAAATTCAGCACGGACCTTATCACTTTCAAGAATCCTGACCTGACTCTTCTGCCTGCCCTAATATTGATTTCTTCCCCTTTCTGTGTCCTCCTGAAGCATCATGTAAATTCCTCTTTTATATCATTTACTTCTCTGTATTATAATTGTCTGATTCTTTTCCCTACTGGTTTGTGAGACCTCCTTGGGGAAACTGCCTATATGACATTTGTCTTTGATTCCCTGTATCAAATAAAATATCTGACACATAATAAATGCCCCACTGTTCATGTTTTCTAAATAGTTGTATCTCCTTTGCTGTGTGCTCTTTGTCTATTTTCTAATGGATCTAAAACAATTCACAAAACATAGCTGTGGATAGGCATGTTGACTGAAAACTAAACAATCTGTACAAACTACAATGTTATGTTACGTTGTACATGCTTTCTTGGGGCTTTGCATACAGCACTATCATCATTCTATTTTTTCTATATTTTGATTGCCTTTGGCTTTAGTAAACATGACTACATTTTTAAAACAACTAAAGGAAAAATAAACGTGTTTTTTTAGATCATATATTTTCAAAAACATGTTGACAGTTTATGATAAACTCTTACCAGGGCTAATATACTAAAGGTTAGGGTGAATATAACATAATTTAATATAATATGGCAGTCATTAAAAATAATATCAAGTACTAAAGAATTCAAGAGACAACATATTTTTATCTTCAAATACCTTATTAATGACAGCATGTAATTTGAAGTACTATGAAGGTGTGACTTGGAGGTACGTTACTTCTTAGATAAGGTTCCCTTTTTCCGCATGACATTTTTAATGAGGAAAGGTATTCTCTTGATACTGTGGTATATCATCATAAAACTCCAAAATTTAAATGACAGTAAAGACTGAGTTCTTAATTTTTATCTAACAACCAACTTGACAATAGGTTTTAATGAACTAATTGGTATTATGCTCCATGATTTTAGAGGAGAGGCTTTCTTTGTCTTGTTAAGCTACATGTGATAGAAAAATACATTGATCCAAGTCATCTTAATTCCTCAGAATTCTACATACTATTTTGGCAACTTTATACTGAGATGTGGAAATTTTTAAAAGGAAGAAAATTTACCATAGATAGAAGAGTATTGATGTTATGATAGAAAACAGGCAAATTCTAAACTTTTATTGCTTTGTTTTGCATAGGTCAAGCTAACTTGAAAATTAGCTACAAATTCAAGAATGAAGTTTTTTCACATTATTTTGAGAATTCACTGTGCTCTTAAATTTAGTGCACAATCCAATAAAATACTAAGAAGCAAGTAATATAATTTTCTTCCATGAAGTAGACCGCAGCACCCAAACCAACCAGAAAACTTGAGTCATGATGACCTTGTCAATGACCCCAAAGCAATCGAGTTTATGGTTCAAGTAATGTGTAATGCTGGTGTTTAACCCTACTGAGAATGCTGGTCACTACTTACACTGGCTTTCCATTATCTATGTTTTAACAGCTGGAATTTCTGCTTGAGTTACGTGGCTTAAACTCACAAGACATCGCTGGTATTAACAATGCGGGACGCACTTTTTGTTTCAGTGTGACACAGAGAAGTTTTTCAATAGATCCTTGTGTGCTAGAGAAAAAGCAGGACACCTAGCTTACCAATGTGTGCAGATGCATGTGTTTCTCTAAAAAATGTTTGTAAAGGGTACATTGTCTCAGGAGAATTTTCTCATTTGGGTCTTGAGAAGAGCCCTCAAAACCCAGAAAGCCTGCTATAAGCTCCTATCAATAGGTGTGAGTTACTACATAATCAGGTGTGAAATGTGATGTCAATTAAATGAAATGAGGTTTCCCCATTAATAAATCAGCTTTGTGAACTAATACTATTCCTGCCCTCAGCACCACTGAGATATTCTGAAAGATGTCAAAAGTAAATTAGAACATTATAAACACGAGATTGTTTTATTAGCTATTCTAATAGAAAAAAAAAAAGCAAAATATATAGGCTCACACTCATGTATCCATCAACAAAGGTTGCTTCGATACAAAAATGCCCCAAATAAATAGCATAACACGCACTTAAATTCTTCACACAAAAAATAGCTATTCAACTGTCTGTATCACAAGTTAATTTTGTATGTGATTCACTATATTGTTTATTTTTCCATTTCTTCCGCCAAGCAATAAAATCATTTATTAAAGAATATGAAACATTTCCCAAAGGCTAAATAAATAAGTTGAAAAAATTGCAAAAAGGAGTGAAGTTGTAAGTAAATGTTTTGACTTTAAAGCTATTAATTTTTCATTTTAATTGATTTTTTCTTTACATTTTTCCCAAAAATGATGCATTATGTTTGTAAAATACTTTAAAATTTAATAAGTATTCTTCCATATATTGTTTCATTCTCAAGATAAATCTGTAAACTAAGACAGGGTCAACAGTATTGTTCACAAATATTACTTTCTAAGTGGGGAATCACAGGCAAGATGAGTTTTTGCGAGTCTCAACAAGTGTCTTCTTGTTCCATATTATTTGACAGTATTATCCTACTTGCCATTGTAAAAGGAGAATATGGATATGTTTGTGTTGCCAGGCATGGCTGTTTTTTTTTCCCATGAGATATTCAATGTATAATCAAGGTTTAAAATGTATATTAAGATTTTTTTAAAGAAGACAAGTATCTTATTTATCTATTCAATTACATGTTCAAACATTCCATTTCCTTAAATATTATTGGAATAGTTTGCAAAAACACTAAAATCTTTTAAAATCTAAGTAAAATTCTAAGTTAATTCTCTTGTGTTCAATTTTTTTTAAAGATTTGCTTTAACCTTTATTTGAAGGCAAAATCATCTTTCCCCCTCTTTTGTGTATCCTTTAACTATTACTTCCATTCTGCCCCTCATTCTAAGCGCCTTCATCATATGCCAATATTATCTTAAATTCCACACTGATATCTCTATCTACTGGATATGTATGCCAGGGTGTACTAAGAGTATTAGAAGCAAATACTCTCCAAATTGTAATTATAATGCTGTTTTGAAGCCTGCTTTTACTAGCAAACAGCATCACTCTTGCCTCCCACATCTTCCTTATCATCTTCTTCAAAATAATCATGTTGCTCTCCCTCTGAAAAATCTTTAGTGCCTCCTCATTATCAAGAAGTAAAGTCTAACTTCTAGAATGATAGTTCAGAATCTTCAGTTTGATAAAGGCTTTATCCTTTATAATTTTCATCATCCAATCAAAATTCCAGCAGTGTGAGCTGAGTATCTTTAAAATTTTTTGCACCAAAACCATCCATAGCTCTGATTACACTTTCCCTTTAGGAAAAGAGAATTTTATCCTTCATTTTCTTTATAACACTAACTCCCAGTAATGACCAAATGATGCTGAAAATTATTTCACTGCTATTCTCCAAGACTTCTCCAAGCAAAACTTCTCCCATGTCCGATGCTATAAATATCTTGCAGCATTATCCTCACTGCATTGTGATGATGTGTATTTGAGTAGTTCTACAAACATTTCAGAAGCCTATGTTCCAATCATTCAGAAAATATTGAATTTAGGAAGCAGATTCATGCTACTCCTTTTAAATCTCATAAAATTAAGTAAAGTAGCCTAACTGTCAGGGAAGATTAGAGAGAAGTTCATAGTAACAAATGCCTACCTCAGGAAACATGAAAAGTCTCGAGTAACCTAATTTTACACCTTAAGAAACTAGAAAAAGAAGACCAAAGAAAACCAAAGTTAGTGATAGGAAGGAAATAACAAACATCAGAGCAGGAATAAATGAAATAGAGACTAAAAAGGCAATAGAAAAGATCAATGAAATTAAGAACTGGTTCTGGAAAAAGATAAACCAAATTGACAAATATTTAAGTAGATTAATCAAAAAAAGCAGGAGGAGTCAAAGAAATAAAATAATATATGAAAAATTGATATTACAGTTGATACCACAGAAATACAAAGAATTATGAGACTACTATGAACAATTACACACCAACAAACTGGAAAACCCAGAAAAAATGGGTAAACTCCTAGAAACATATGGCCTACCAAGGCTGAATCATAATGTAACAGAAAATATGAACAAATATATTACTAGTAAGGATATTTAAACCATAATAAAAAAATCTCCCAACAAATAAAAGTTCGACCAAATGGCTTCCCTGGTGAATTCTACCAAATATTCAAAGAATTAATACCAACCCCCCTCAAAGTATTTCAAAAACAGAAGAGGTGGGACCTCTTCCACATTCATCTTGTAAGGTCGGCATTACCTTGATACCAAAACCAGACAAATGCATGAGAAAAGAAAATTACAGGCCAGTATGCCTGATGAACTTAGAAGCAAAAATCCTCAAAAAAATTAGCAAATTAAATTCACTAATACATTAAAAGGATCAAATAAGAACGGTCCAACATTCGCAGTCAATGTGATGTACCACACAAACAAAAAGGAATAAAAGTCAGATGATCATCTAAATAAATTCAGAAAAAGCATCTGACTGTATATATATATGTGTGTATATATATATAATACACTTATTATATACGTATATATAATATAGAAAGAACTCATAACAACTCATATAGTTCAATAGGAAAAAACTCAAACAATCTGATTTAAAAAAAAAATGAGTGGAAGATCTGAACAAACAAATTCATCCAAAGAAGATATATGATGGTCAACTGATATATGAAAAGATCCCTACATCATTAATTCTTAGGAAAATGCAAGTCAAAACCAGAATAACACCTCACACCTGTTAAATGACTATTATCAAAAAATCTGGAAATAACTAGTTTTAGCAAGGACACAGAGCAAAGGGAACCCTTACGCATTGTTGGTGAGAATGTAAACTGGTACATCAATTATAGAAAACAGTATGGAGGTTCCACAAAAAATTAAAAATGTAACTACTGTATGTCCAGCAATTCTTCTTCTAGGTATATATCGAAAGAAAACAAAAACAATAGATCAAAAATATACAGGTACTTCCATGTTCCCTGAAGCATTATTAACAATAAGTGAGACAATGACAACAATCTAACAATTCTGTTATCCATTCATCTATTGGACAAGTAGGTTGTTGCCATTATCTCAGTTATTGTTAATAATTCTGCAGTGCATACACACACACACATATATATGTATATATATATACATATATATATATATATGGCTTTGCCTGCAATGCAAGAGACCCAAGTTTGATCTCTGGGTCGGGAAGATCCCTGGAGAAAAGAATGACAACTCACTCCAGTATTCTTGCCTGGAGAATTCCATGGACAGAGTACCAAGGTGGGTTCAGTTCATGGGGTCACAAAGAATTGGACACGACTAAACAATCATCACTTTCACTTTCATTATATATATATATATATATACACATACATATATATGTGTATATATACACATACATATATATCAGTTCAGTTCAGTCGCTCAGTTGTGTCCGACTCTGCAGCCCCATGAACTGCAGCACGCCAGGCCTCCCTGTCCATCACCAACTGTTGGAGTCCACCCAAACCCATGTCCATTGAGTCGGTGATGCCATCCAACCATCTCATCCTCTGTCATCCCCTTCTCCTCCTGCCCTCAATCTTTCCCAGCATCAGGGTCTTTTCAAATGAGTCACCTCTTCGCATCAGGTGGCCAAAGTATTGGAGTATCAGCTTCAGCATCAGTCCTTCCAATGAACACCCAGGACTGATCTTCTTTAGGATGGACTGGTTGGATCTCCTCACCATCCAAGGGACTCTCAAGAGTCTTCTCCAACACCACAGTTCAAAAGCATCAATTCTTTGGCACTCAGCTTTCTTTACAGTCCAACTCTCACATCCATATATGGCTACTGGAAAAACCATAGCCTTGACTAGACGAACCTTTGTTGGCAAAGTGATGTCTCTGCTTTTTAATATGCTATCTAGGTTGGTCATAACTTTCCTTCCAAGGAGTAAGTGTCTTTTAATTTCATGGCTGCAATTAACATCTGTATTGAGTTTAGAGCCCAGTAAAATGTCAGCCACCCATCCGGTGATGGAACCGGATGCCATGATCTTAGTTTTCTGAATGTTATGCTTTAAGCCAAATTTTTAACTTTCATCAAGAGGCTCTTTAGTTCTTCTTCACTCTCTGCCATAAGGGTGGTGTCATCTGCATATCTGAGGTTATTGATATTTCTCCCGGCAATCTTGATTCCAGCTTGTGCTTCTTCCAGCCCAGTGTTTCTCATGATGTACTCTGCATAGAAGTTAAATGAGTAGGATGACAATATATAGACTTGAAATACTCCTTTTCCTATTTGGAACCAGTCTGTTGTTCCATATCCAGTTCTAACTGTTGCTTCCTGACCTCCATATACATTTCTCAAGAGGCAGATCAGTTGGTCTGCTATTCCCATCTCTTTCAGAATTTTCCAGTTTGTTGTGATCCACACAGTCAAAGGCTTTGGCATAGTCAATAAAGCAGAAATAGATGTTTTTCTGGAACTCTCTTGCTTTTTCAGTGATCCATTGGATGTTGGCAATTTGATCTCTGGTTCCTGTGCCTTTTCTAAAACCAGCTTGAACATCTGGAAGTTCACGGTTCATGTATTCCTGAAGCCTGGCTTGGAGAATTTTGAGCATTACCTTACCGGCGTGTGAGATGAGTGCAACTGTGTGGTAGTCTGAGCATTCTTTGGCATTGCCTTTTTTTGAGATTGGAATGAAAACTGACCTTTTTCAGTCCTGTGGCCACTGCTGAATTTTCCAAATTTATATACCCACACATATATATGCATAATACATATATGTATGAATAACATTATTCAGTCATAAAAACAATGAAATTTTGACATATGTAGCAATAGGAATATACCTTGAGGGCATTATGCTAAGTGAAATAAGTCAGATAAAGACAAATACCATATGCTCTCCCTTACTGTGTAATAAAAAAAAAAAAAAAGAAGACGAAAACAAGCTCATAGATACAAAGAATAAATTTGTGCTAGTCAGAATCAGGGAGTGGGGGTAGGAGACATAGCTACACATTTTTTTAGTTTAAGTTTTTTAGTTTAATTTTTTAAGTTAATTCTAAAAATATTAAATAATAATAAACATTAATTTAACACAGCTAACAAAAATCAACAGTTGATTGCAAATACTATACAGTAGGCTAATTTTGTTCATTAACCAACATATTAACTGCATTTCAATAATAAAAACACTGTAATTGTTGAATCATATTAGACAAATACATCATTTCAATGGCAGAAATGAAATAAGGTCTCTGATATGTTCTTCTTATAAATTAGTGAAAAGGAAAAAAAAATGAAGAGGAAGAAGGAAAATTAGAATGGGAAAAAGAACAAGAATCAAGACGCCTTCCAAATAAAGTTAAGTCCAAGTGGAGATAAGAAAGGTTCTGATTTGATCTTGCCCAAGACCTCTTTCAACCTCAATTTCAATATTTGTAAAAAAAAAAATAATAATACTTCTATGCTGCTATCTCCTACAACTTTTGTGACAATCAGAGGAAGTAAATGGATATAAAGGCCACCGAGAAACTACAGGAACTAGAACATGTGAATATATGACAAAACCATATATAAAATAAAACAGATCTTACAAAACCAAGGGTTTACAACCAAATATTTTATATTCAACCCAATAGTGCATAATGCTGATTTCATTCAGCAGTTTGTTTTTGTTGTTCTACAGTGAACTTTATAAAGCCTTCTATAATATAAGAAGTCAAAGTGGTATAAGAATGCACATTAATATGGATAGTATTTCAAAGCACAGTAGATAAGTGATGGATTATTCAAAAAACAGTGTTTGGACAACTGGATTGCCATCTGGAAAAAAATAAAGTGTGATTACTACCTCATGTCCTATCGCCCTGTAGACAGATTCCAGGCTGATCAACAATTTAAACATAAGAGATCAGATTATACTGGGAATAGAGAGAGACATAAAAATTTTGTATATAACCTTGGATTCAGGGACAGGACTTTTAAAATAAAACACAAAATTCAGGAGGTTTAAAAGAAAGACTGATAAATAATATGACTGAAAAGTTTTGAAAAATTCTATATGGAAAACAAATATTTTTTCACTCAAAACACAAGACCTTTATTTTCCTTAATTTTTATACAAATCAATAAAATATCACAAAATCAACCTTTAAAAAATGCTATGGGGTCACAGATATACAAAGTAGGCATGGAATACCATTTCATTCTAGAAAGCAAAGGAAGTTATCAAAACTATTAGGGTTATATCATAAAGGCTTAGATATCAACTTAAGGTATCTACTATACAATTATGGGACAATCCACTGATCAACAAGAATAATGACTGCAAAGGGTTGAAATAAGCTTAAACAGCCTAAGAATATAAAAAGCTGAATACTGGCAACATTTCCTGGAAATATCATAAAAGGCCATGTTAGTAAGTATTCTATTAAAATTAAATATGTAGTTCTAAGATTAAGAATGCTGGTATTTTAATTATTTGAAAGATGCACACAGCCAGCTTTCTTATAATTATAACATGGGTTCTGATTTGATTCACTTACCTTATGGTCATCTGTGTTTGATTTTGGAAAAAATTAAATTTAATGTGATAGACAATCCTTCACATATGTCTAGTCAGTCCTTGCCTGAACTACCCAGTTAATGTGACTTTGAATTTACATATTGAACTGACTTTGAACTTATACTGAGACTGAAATAGCATTCCATAACAAATTACTCAAATAGCTTACTTGCAATCTCTTTATATAAACAAATTGCACAATAGTTAAAGCAGGTGCATCTATATGTAAAAAATGCTGAAGAAAATAAAGTTTTGTAGTAACTGATATCACAGTCTAGATTATGAAATCTAGCTGCTGCTTAATAGAATGCTATAAAATTTAGTGAAGTAATTAATGGCTATATTTTTGAGCAGGTATGGATGTGCTATCCTGTATAGATACTTCAGGGTAAATTTTGTAGGAAAATATAGTTACAGTAAATATTTGTTCAGTGTAAACAGATGTTTAACTTCTGGTAATCGCTATACACTGTATGATAAAATAATTGGCATAACATAACCAACAAGAAATTGGATTAAACTGTTTCTTGAATAAAACATATGCTATCTGCTAATTTATATATAGGCATATAGGATAATCTATATATAAGAATATAAACATTATATATTTTAATATGTAAATTATAAATAGGGGATATTATTAACTATCCTTTACTATTAATTTATTAATATAAAAATTAAATAGAAGAAAGCTAGAAATAATCTAGAATAAGTACTTATGCATCTCTTCAAAAATGCTACTGAAGGATGGAGATAATTATCTAGATGCTTACACATGGCAAGAGAAAAGCCATATTGACTGAAATCAGTTTAAAGATCTGGGTTTCTCTTCTGCACTGCTCTTCCCGTCCACCTTCTCTGGGTTTGACTACTCTCACTGTTATTCTGACCACACACAATGAAGCAAGAATAAAAATTCTTTTTTGAGAACAAAGCTGCTTTTCATGAAACTATGAATATCTACTTTTCATGAGAAGGAAGTCATAGCCCCTTTTCAGTATGCAGCCAGCCTGCAGAGCCATCCCTCATTTCTGAGTCCCTGTTCCCTTTCACTTGGACACTTTTGAAAACTCTTCCGTCCTATGAGTGTTCCTACTGCTGACTGACTCATACATGATCACAAAGGATCCCAGTCCTGTGAGGAGAAGAAAGAAAAGAATTGCTGGTAAAAGGAAAAAGAAATCCACCATCTGCACAGCAGGGACTAGACAGCTGCAAGGGAAGGGATGCTTGCTGTAGCAGCTGATGTGTGATTCAGCTCTGGCTGGAGCCATGCAGCTCTCAGAGTTAAAAATGTCAACAGAGGAAATTTTGAAAAATAGGGTTAATGGCTATAGTCTTTGGTGGTTATCAGAAGAGTCTAGGTTAGGGGATAACAGGCTTTTTCTCAAGGAAGGAGGAAATGTACCTACATTGCAGTCTTCTTACAAAGTTAGAGTATTTCAAAATTACTTTCAAAGCTGACAATAATTGAACCCATTCTGATTTTATGATATCCATTACACACACTAATCTGGTCTCTATGCCTCAAATGGGAAGTCTGCTCCATGATCTAGTCTTGAGTGTGAAAGTATACATTCTCTTTTTCTTGCATCCCAGTCCTCCCTTTCTCAAACCCCTCCAATTAGCTTATCACACAGAAGTAAACGGCATGTGAACATATCCTTAGCATGCTTTACTTTTTATATGATTACTCAGGAGGCTCATACCCTGATATAGAGAACAGAAATAGAGTACAAATAAAATGGACAACCAGCATGTTACACCAAGGCTACATGGTCAATGATACAGAATGGAGGATAAACACGGGGCCTAACATGCACTTCAGAGGACTTCCTTTCAATGTGCACTTGAATTCAATGAGCACTTCCCTCTTCCGTGCAGGGCACTGTGTTAGGTACTGCAAGTGAAAAGTCATTTCTGAAGAGCACTTGACGAAGACCCAAAACACTTTTACCTACATGTTCTTCTTCACTGCTTATCTCAAGTCTTTAAGATAGATATTTAACCTATTTTAAATACAGTGACCCTTCAAAGAACATCACACAAGAAGGAACTGTGTCTTCTGGGCTCTAGATAGGGAAATAAAATTAATGTAACAAGTGCCTCAGTGTCAAGAGTCCTATACTGATATTATGAGGACAGTAAATTGGAACCTAATTCTAGTACTGAGGGTGGAGTACTCTGTCTGGCTTGAGGGAGGGAATGGTAATATTCTAGGATGCTTTTCCTGAAGGAAACAAAAGAACAGCTGATTGGAATTTATACTTGGAACACTTTCTGTGTTTCAGATATTGTGCTATGAACATTGCTTATTTATTTCATTGTTCTTAAGGTTACTACAACCCTAAGAGATCATTTTATCCTCATTTTTCAAATAGAATTTCTGAGGCTCAGACACCTTAAAAAATGTATCCAAATTCACACAGCTCATAACAGGAAGATCTAATTCAATAGTCTCTTGACCACTCTCTTAAAAGGAAAGCACTCTAGAAGGAGGGAAAAAAATCATGATGACAGAATAGGTATGAAAGAAGCAGGTAGCCCTGATTAATTGTGATCAAATGTTTAATGAGGAAGCTCAATAAACAGGAAAGAGAGAGGGCTGAGAAACTACTTTAGAACTAGACAGTGAAGGATGCTGAGATAAGGCATTTGGACTTCCTTCCCTCAATGTGCAAAGGGAATCAGGAATACATACTTTGAAAAGACTTATTTTCAAGCAAGGTTAAATCTGACAGCAGACTGAGGAGCAAGTGAAAAGTGAAGGAGAGCTAGTGGGGGCAGTCAGGATTGACAGTGATTCTGGCAGAAGGAACATAGAGAGGAATGGACGGATTGGAAAGAGAGTTTAAAGATACAGCTGAAAGGATACTGCTACTGACTTAACTTGGAGGAAATCTAGGGGTATTAATGCATGAGTGAAAAGGAAAAAAGTATTATCTTTTAACTGTGATAAGAGTTCAGTGAAAAGGAATGAAAGAATAGGTTTTTAGGAAATGATAAATTTCATATTAGAAATGTGTTTGATTACTGATTTCGATACTTTATTAGATTGTGTATTATTTTTACTTTGCAGACTATGCTGAATACGATTGCCCTTTTAAATAAGTCAACAAAACATTCTTGTCATTTTCCTGTTTCTAAGACTTTCCTGATTATTAGTTTTACCTTAGAAGCATACATGATCCATCTTACCCTTCGATCTGTATACTTTGTAAACAATGACAGGAAATAACAGAACAACATAGGATATCAAAAGATGTGTCAGGACTAGGAATTCAGATTTCTAATCAGCTGATGCCACTGAAGAAACTAAAGGAATGAGGCTGAAAATGCCGCCACTACTTTCGACAGCTGACAATTACATAATATTTATCATCAGTCAAGCACTAGTCAAAGTGCTTTACTTACATTAACCCAACCCTCAGAACAAGCCTATACACGAGATTAGCTCCATTTTATGTAAGAGGACATTGAGGCATGGAGAGAAGAGTGACCTGCTCTAAATTATTACACAGTCAGTAAAAGACTGGAATTAAGCCTCAGTTCAGTTCAGTTCAGTTGCTCAGTCCTGTCCGACTCTTTGCGACCCCATCAATCGCAGCACGCCAGGCCTCCCTGTCCAGGTATGGAATTATATATATATATATACACACACAGATATGCAATTAATATCACCACTGAACCACTACCATTGGTTTGGTCTGTGGCCATCCAGAGAGAAAGAGAGATCTGAAAGACACAGCCTAAAACGCTAGTCGTGATTTAGTTTGGAGGAGAAATGGAGACTGTGAAAATGTTGAAGAAACACTTTCAATTTGTCTCTGTCCTTTGACTATCCCATAAAGGTGAAGGAAATGACATTTATGACTATAAATGACTGAAACAATGTCATTACTTACATATTAAATCAATATATAATTATGGAGAAAAATGTAGAATATAAATCTTTAAAGGCTAAAACAATAAATTTTCATAATTTGACTATTTAAGGAGAACCACTGAGAAACTGTTTTATTTCCTTCTAGAGTTTAGAGCATCTTTGATATCTTACTTCATAGAGCTCGTGTTATACTGAATTTCACTTGGATGTCCAAAACACAATATGGAGCTCTATCTCCATTTCCTTAATGAAAACCTCTCAGTCTCCAGTGCTACGACACTTTATGTGCAGAACCTTTTCTTCAGCCCCAGCATTCACTGACTTTTATTTCCATAAATAACCCTGGGTGAACAAATGTCTACCAGCCTGGTTTTTATCATGAAACACAGAGATATGCAAGCCTCCATGTATTGATCTCAGTGTCCTTTGGGCTCTTGTTATTTGTGTCCTCTCGCATATTCCGCTACCATATCATCTTAGAGGGGAGGAAATGGCAGACCTACAGAAATTCCTAAAAGAAAAACACCATCTGTGCAGGGTTGGTTTACTTGTTTTCCTCCTTCCTGTGTTTGCGAAAGCTGCTGCACTGGAGGTTACATTTTTCTTTGTATGTTTCTGCCCTGTGTTATAGCCTTTTTGCATACAACTTTATGTTCAGGCCAGCTTCTACAGCATGTAAGTAAGATGCTGTCACCTAGCCTCTCTCCAGATGTTCCTGGTAAAGTCCTGAGAGCTTACCAGAAACTTCTCTGCTCCCCCTCAGGAGGCACTGCTCTCTTAAGTCGCACTATGTGACCCAAAGTGCCTTCCTCCAAGCTGGTTCTGCATTACAGCTAACAAAATGTCCCTGGATTTTCCAGCATACAGTAGCATCTTGTCCTTAGTAGCAAATGCTGATCACATTCTCCTCTTTGATGTAATCTCCCTAGTAATTTCAACAGAAAATCAGCAAGAAGGTGGTTCTTAAGACTTGAAGTAGGTTATGGCCTGTATCAGCTTGGATCCAATCAAGAGACCAAAAAAAAAATAAATAAATAAAAAAAATAAAACCCCACAAAATTTAAACAGGGAACATTGAACATAAACAAATGTTAAGTGATGATAGAAGATTAAGCATAAAGAAGAAATGAGGACTAAGGAAGGACAAACTGGGAAGGATTTCCACACATTGAAGGATGTGTGGTTGCATGCCAGGGGACAGTGGAGAAACTTGTGGGATGTCCAGGTTAGGGTTCTGCTCAACGTCTCCAGGCAAGTGGAACCACTTCGGGCACCCCTTCAGGCACACAGAGAAAGCTGCTGGAGTTCAGGGTATCAGAGGAGAGCCTGATGTGCTGGGGTGGGCGTGGCTCCCTGGATGACCAGCCCCATGTGTCCGCAGCTCCAGGACAGGAAGAGGTGCGGGGAAGCAGCGCTTCACCTGGGCTGGGGACAGCCCCTCATGCCACTCCATGCCACTCCCATGCCACACCCATGCCACTCCCATGCCACTCCAGTCTAAGTTGACAGCTGCAGCCAGGTGTGAGAGAAAGTTGTGTCCTCTGGTCACTTCACGCTGAAGAATATCAAAGAGGCTGAGGAATGGAGAAAAAGGTGCCCTCTCCAGAAGCCTGGTGAAGGAGCCCCAGCCCAAGCACGACCTGAATCAATTTCCACCTCTTTCTTCTGAAACATCTTGCAGCGCCACCTACTGACAAAAATTCAGCAACCAGCAGCTTAAAGGCAACTGACTAAGGACTAATGAATTACACTCCCAGAATGGAATTCCCCTTTGTCACACAACATGATCAGGAGAGTGACATCATATCTCTTTTGTTATATTCTATTGGAGAAGCAAGTTATAGGTCCAGGTCCTGCCCACTCAAGGGAAAGAGATTAAACAGAGCACGGGGCTGCCTGCCCACCACCAACTACATTATTCACAATCACCAAAAACTGGAAATGACCCAAATGCCCCTCAAAATGTGAATGGGTAAGCAAACCAAGATACATCCATGCTACGAAATACTCCACAGTAATGCAAATTAATAAACTATTGATATACACACGACTTGATCCATCTCAAACAATTTATGCTAAGTGATAGAAGTCAATCTCAAAGTTTGCCTTCTGTGCATTTTCCTTTAAATGACATTCTCAAATTTACAAAACTACTGAGACAGGTAACAGTCACTGAAGTCTGGGAAGGAGATCTGAAAGCTTGACTGGAAATCCTGTTAGTGGTGGCAGTTGTCAGACTCTATACACATGACAAAATACACAAAATAAATTTAGAATGCATGTATCAAATAAAAGTGAACTATACGGGATGCAAAACTAAATAATAATGATGCCTTAAAAGTAGCAGGCAGAAAGTCAGTCCAGTTTTATGTTCCCACCAGAAAGAAGTATGTGTGACAGTTCCTGAGTCCAGACAACCACAACTGACTGAATATGTTTAAAAGTTGGGGCTTCCCAGTTGGCGCTAGTGGTAAAGAACCTGCCTGCCTATGCAGGTTAGATGTAAGAGACTCAGATTCAATCTCTGGGTGGGGAAGATCCCCCGGAGGAGGGCATGGCAACCCACTCCAATATTCTTATCTGGAAAATCCCATGGACAGAGGAGCTTGCCGGGCTACAGGCTATGGGGTCACAAAGAGCTAGACACAACTGAAGCAACTTATTATGCAAACAAAAATAACTGTCTTTTGCTTAGCATTTATTTAATTATAATGAGCTTGCACATTCCATATATTTAGTAGTATATGCATTTAATCTTTTGAAAATTTATCTTGATGTCCATTAATTAAGTTCTTAGCACACTTTTAATGCTTTACAGACACTCCTCAGAATTTAGGATATTAATGTTTGCTACCTGTTACAAATATTTCTTCATTCTGTTACTCATATATTGAGTCAATTTATGATATATTTTTAAATATATAATTTTTATGAATTACCCAATATAATCCAAACATATCAATATTTTCCTTTTGCTTTTTTTAATTTTTTTTGATATTATTGACTTTTTCCTCCCCTGCTGTGGAAGAGATAAATTAATCACAAGTATGCTCTTGCAAGTCTTTTTTTGCTTGATAATTTATCTCTTTGATCAAGTTTAGTATTCAGCTTGTTAACAGAAGTTTTTTCTTCCTTTTTCTAGCACAGAGGCAGAGCATGTTTGTTTTTTGAGCAGAAGAAGGAGCAGTGGAAACTTGTAGGTCTAACATCACTAGCCTTCGGTGTGTGAAAGCTGAGTTGATCAGCCTGAGCCTAGATAAAGGCCAAGACTAAAAAGAAAGATGAAGATGAAATTGATGGACAGATGAAAGTGAAAGTGAAAGTCGCTCAGTCGTGTCCAACTCTTTGTAACCCCATGGAACTCTCCAGGCCAGAATACTGACTGGAGTGGGAAGCCTTTCCCTTCCCCAGGGGATCTTCCCAATCCAAGGATTGAAGCCAGGTCTCCCACATTGCAGGCGGATTCTTCACCAGCTGAGTCACAAGGGAAGCCAGACAGCATAGGACAATAATGGACAGATAGCATCAGACAATAATGAATAATCAGAAGCTGTAGTGAGGATGTGGATGTGAAGGACTGAGGAAACAAGGGAATTACAGAGAGATGAGTTTGCCAGAGCTGAGACCCATGACTGAGGCCATGTATGATGGTAAAGCCAAAAATGTAAGATGAGACCCAAATAAAAGAATAAGGCTATTGTAGTAAAGCAAAATCTAGTTACTGACCAGAATGTTAGTAAATTCATGAAGGGAGAGAGAGCAGGTTAAAAGTGTATCTGAGTGCAGAACACATGCAGACACGGAAGCAAGATCGTAGGTAAGTAAGTGATAGTCGCTCAGTCGTGTCCGACTCTTTGCGACCTCAAGGACTATAGCCAGCCAGGCTCCTCTGTCCATGGGATTCTCCAGGCAAGAATATTGGAGTGGGTTGCCATTTGGAGATAAAACTAGAAAGAGGATACCAAGGGCTTAACTACAGTGCACAGACAAAAAATCCAAACCAAAGACCCACTAGAGGCCTACTTACCACAGAAGAAATGTACCAAGTGTCATCATACAACCAAAGCATTACCGTGGTATGAACTGGCATAGGTCAGAGCAGAACCACAGCAAGACAGATTAGATGTTGCCTCCTAGGATCTACTCAACCAAGACTTTGCTAATCTGAGCTAAGCCAAGGCTTACATGCACAGCCTCAGATAGGGACAGCCTGCAGTGGATTCCAACTGAGGGTACAGAGAGATGATTAGAGCTGAAATCAAGGCAGTTCACTCTAGGTATTATATAAGAAGTAAAGATCTAACTGATGATTATGAACTTAGTAGTATGGAAGAGGAAACATTAAAAAAAAAAAAACAGTCCAAAAAGCTGAAAATAATCTTCATATATACATATATGTGACCTTTTTGAATTATCAATAAACATTGGTAAAATCTTTTAAGACGTCAAACGTCCAAATGTTTGTTCTTACCTCATTTTGACTCTGGGGCTTCCCTTGTGGCTCAGATGGTAAAGAATCTGCCTGCAATGTGGAAGACCTGAGTTCAGTCCCTGGGTTGGGAAGATCCTCCTGGAGGAGGGCATGGCAACCCACTCCAGTACTCTTGCCTGGAGAATCCCATGGACAGAGGAGCCTGGAGGGCTACAGCCCATGGGGTCACAGAGTCAGACATGACTGAGCAACTAAGCACAGCACATCTGGGCTCTAAACTGTCAATCCAACACTCAATTCCATTCAGAAACATCTTTTGTAGATTCATATTGATTCAACAAATATGAAGTTCTGGCAAATAGTAGGCTATAAAAAATGAGGCTAAGTAAAATGAAGAGCCTGAAACATACAAGACAGGCTAGGACCTGGGACCCCTGCACTTGCACCTGGACAAACATCTGCTCAACTGACAGAATACAAAGCAAATATAAGGGCCTAATGGTAACAGCACACAAGAATAGTTGGGCAATTATGAACAATAGGATACAAAAGGACACAGACCAACTGCCACCTCTGAGGCGCTGGGAGCAGAAGCAGGGTACTGCGCATATTCCCACGTGCAGCACCATCAAGGGGCGCGCAGACCACCTACGCCGCCCATCCAGCCCAGCCCATGGGTCCGCCTTTGCTCTCACCCCATTTAAGGAAACGGTTTGCTCCCCTCAAACAAGGGAACCTGTTTCTTATTCTTGCTCCCGTATGTTGCAGCACAAATCCTAATGAAGCTTTGTCTGATTCCTTGGGTGGCCTCTTATCGATTTATAATAATTACAGACTTTAAGAATCCAGATCAGTAACATATATGCTCAGGATATCTTTCTTTTTTAGCTGAAGTATAGTTGATTTGCAATGTGTTAGTTTCAGGTATATAGCAAACTGATTCTGATATATGTATGATTTATATAAATATTATTTATATAGATAAAAATTATTTTCCAGAATCTTTTCCACTATAGATTATTACAAGAGACTGAATGTAGTTCCCAGTGCTATACAGTAAGTCCTCGTAGTTTAAATACTTTATATATAGCAGTATTTATTTGTTAATCCTAAAACTCCTAATTTACCCCTTACCCTCTTTCCCTTTTGATAAGCTAAATTTGTTTTCTATGTCTGTGAGTTTATTTCTGCTTTGTAAATAAGTTCATTTGTACACTTTTTTAGGTTCTACATATAAATGTTATCATATGATGATTTTTGTCTTTCTCTGACTTACTTCACTTAATAGGATAATCTCTAGCCCATTACATCTTTTTAGTGAATGATTTCAATGACTACTGCCAGGATTATATTGGGCCATGAAGAAACTGAGATAGGAATAAGTGTGTCTACCCTACAGACACTCTGGCATTTGTACAGAAATAATTCATTACTGATGTTTGTCTTAAGTACAATAAAAATCCAAAGGAAAAGTAACTAACTTCACTATGTAGAGGTCAACTTAGCCATCACAGAGGAGGTAACGTATGAGCTGGGTTTTGAAGGATGTATTTAGTTTCTAAAAGGAGAATAAGGATAAGAGTTCCTCAAGTAAAGGAATCAGCTCATGTGCAAAAAACATGAGCAAGTGAGAGAATGCAGTGTCTTTAAGACAGGGCACAAAATGTTGAGATTGTCTCATTGGTCCCATAGGATCAAGGGAGTCGTGACTGCCAGGTAGGATCTTCCTTCTCCTCCCACCAATGAGATTCTCCCTCCTTCGTCAACCTGAATTTTCAGATATTTATTATTAAAGAAACTTTCCTTGCAATGTCTCCAGAAAATTCTTTTCCACATGTCCAGTAGGCATAGGGAATGTGGATGTAGATTACTGGGTAGCAGTTTGTTAATAATGCTCAGAATTTTATTCTAGAAATCAAACTGAATCTACATATTGATCAATTACTCAAGACCAACTACCAAGGTCTTACAAATGTGTGCGTTATGAGGCTAGGGATAGACAGATAAGACCATATCTAATGTTCTAATCTTAGAAGAAGGAGGAAGATTGTTATTGGAGAAAAGGGGGTAAGGTGAACACAGAAGGTTATTTACTTCAAATGCTAAAACAGGAAAGTTATCTAGGAAGAGAGAGAAAAATTATGGCATCTACACTCTCCCATGGCACTCAGGATATAGTGAGTGTTAGAAAAGACAATCAATAAATCAATAAAAGGAGGTACAGTGGTCAAATGATATTTTACCCAACTTCAGGATAATAAAAGAGCTCTACTCTAAGTGTCTTATATTACTTTTTTCTTTATTTTCCTGTAAGAAGATAATGGTGATGAGCAGTACATTAAGAATCCTGAATTCCTATCAAATTTCCTCACTTTCCTTTCTTTTCTCTGCCCAGTTGTTACATGTGTGCAAATGCTAATAAGAAAGTTCTCTGGAAAATATATCTACAATAATGTAGGATTTAAAAAGTTAACTCAATAAATTGAGTTTACTTATGTTAAAATACATTTTAAAATTTCCCTTTGGAAAATAAAACCTGAGAAAATTCAATTTGCCAGAATGGAATAAGCAAGTCATTTTAATTGTCAGTATTTTAATTAGGCTAGTAAATTTAACTCTAAGTACATTTATTCTATGGGGCTTCTCAGGTGGCGCAGTGGTAAAGAATCTGCCTGCCAATGCAGGTGACATGGGTTCAATCACTGGGTCGGGAAGATCCCTGGAGAAGGAAACGACAACACACTCTAGTATTCTTGCCTGGGAAATCCCATGAACAGAGAACAGTCTGGCAGGCTAAAGTTCATGGGTTGGAAAAGAATAGGATGCAACTTAGCGACTAACAACATCTGCTCTACATCATGTTCATGAAATAACAGTACAGCATGTGACTGAACGTATAACTAATTTAACTTAAGTCCACTAATAAGATTCAAATTAGTTGTAAAGAGCCAACATATTACTTAATCATCTAATATTGCTCAAGTGTCTTAGTGAAAAAATTCTTGAAAATAAGAAAGTCCCAAGTTAGCATGTTTTATCCCTATTGTCACTATTGTGGTGAATGTCAAATGTATCTTTAGAGAACCAAACATCTTCAGGGGTATTTTTTGAAAATTTCTCTAGATACTTTCAAGACAATATGTAAAAAGTGAATCCATCTGACAGAATTTTTAACCTAAAGCAGGTTGAAGCAACTACTACAAAACCCTCACCATTGCTCAACTGGATAAGGAACAGAAATCACGTGGGTGCCATAGAATTATAAATGCGAAAAGTGATATGCGATGATGACACTAAGATTTTGACATGAGGTACAAAATTCCATATTTAGAAACTATCTGTTTTTTTCTAAATATTGAATTTACAGACACTATCCATTTTATTGTTAGTATCTCTTATATAAAGAATTATGTCATAATTATACCTCAAAGTTAAAATATGGAAAAATTAATAAAAATAGCTAGCTTTTATTAAGGTACTACTTCATTATTAAAATAAATTATATATATATATGTATATGATTTTTACTATATTTTCATATTTAAAATATTTTATGTTCAATTATATATACATATATATATATACACATATATATATGTAAATGAAAACTCTGGTACTCCTATATCTAGGCTTTTGTCATGAATCTTTACATCTTCCTTCCTGATGAGACTGTAACATTTGTTTCCTAGATCTACACTGATTGCCAAGAAAGTCAGTTATCACAATCAGGGCATATTGGTTTTATTCTACTCTGTTCCTCTTTTCACCACTTCTTTATACTAACTCCAACTGTTCTCTTCTACCATTTTCACCCAATTATATTTCTGACCCTTGTTTTTAATTTTCAATCAGTTTCAAAAGGGAAAGAAAAATGGTCACTGTAAGAATTAACGTTCACTGACTATCTTGTCTGTGTCCAACACGGAACTGGATATTTTACGTTTGCTTCCTTATAAAATTCCCCAGCAAACCTATTTGGCAAATGTTAAATAGCTCTTCAGCAGCAAACTGAAGACTTCA
Organism: Muntiacus reevesi; assembly: GCF_963930625.1. Classification (NCBI taxonomy): domain Eukaryota; kingdom Metazoa; phylum Chordata; class Mammalia; order Artiodactyla; family Cervidae; genus Muntiacus; species Muntiacus reevesi. The sequence continues at coordinate 35,221,416 of NC_089254.1, read as the reverse complement.
ACGCAAGAGTGACTCAAAAACCCTAAGCTTCAATAAATATGTGAAACTGCTCAAGTTTATTAGTCATCAAGAAAGTGAAAATTAAAACCGCAGTGTGATACCACTACGCATTCATCAAAACAGAAAAGGACAACACTAAGTATTGTCTGTAGAGTGTGGAGTAACTGGCACACACATGCATTGCCAGAGGGCATGGAGTTGGTACAATGACTGGAAAACAGTTTGGCAGGATTTACTAAAGCTGGACATACGCATTCTCTATGACCCAATAATTCCGCTCCCGGAATAGACTAAGAAAAAACACGTGCACATTTACCAACAGACATGCATAGGAGTGTTCATGGCAGCATGATCACAGCACTGCAACTGTGAACGACCTAAAGGCTCAGCAAAGACAGAATGGGGTCAATAAACTGCAGTGCACCCACACAAAGAAACACTACAGAGCAGTGAGACGACATGAACTGTGACCATGCACAACACAGATTAGCGTCACCATGTTATCAAGCGAAAGAAGCTAGTCATACACGAAATAATGTGCTTCATGATTTCACTTAAATAAAATTCTAAAAGAGGCGAAACTAACCTATGGTGACTGAAATCAGGTTAACTTGTCTGTGGGGGGAGGTGGTGGATACTGACTGGAAAGGATCACAGCAGAGGTTTTGCATTACTGGTGATGCTTTCTTTCTTGATCTAGATGATGGTTACATAGATGTGTTCAATGTGTGAAACTGCACATGGATACTTCTTTTTTCACCTCTATACTTTTCTTTATAAGTTAACAAAAAGTATACTTAAAGAATGTATCTGCTGTCTGTAATGCTTCTGAATTTATATTCTAAAGGCAAGAAAAGTAAAAACAAATATTTATTACATAATCACTGAACCTTTTCAAGAGTTGGCAGAAGCCACATAATTAAAAGAAACAAGTATGTATATAGACAGGACTTGTTTATTATTATATTTATAAGGTAAAGTCTACCTTATAAACACTTTTACTAATTGAATCAAATAAAATTAAAGAACAAAAAATTTTAAACTTATAAACCTCACAAGAAAGCAGAGATTCACCAAATCTAACTAAAACTTTCGAGTATCAAAGTAATGTCCAGAAATTTCTCAATTTGGATGGTTAGAATGTTAGGGTGTCACATCGAAGTATGAATGTAACAAAATCCATTCACTCATTAATTCATTTGCTCACTCATTCATTCATCCCATGCTTACTGGTTATTAGATTCTAAGCACTAAAGGGTCTTGAGGCGGTTCGCAATCCTTCCTGTGCGTGGGTAACAAATGTAAATGCCCATTAGTGCCAGGTGGAGATGACCAACTAGCAGAGCCGGGTGTGAGTGGCAGGAGCTGTGGACTATCATTAAGCAGCGTGCCCTTATGTGAGGAATGGGGCAGCAGCGTCTAAGCACCCACTGATTCTTTTCATGTCCATCCAATGGAAATCACAATTTACTATGTGAAACCAACTGGTTTTCAAATGTGGCTCTTTAAAAGAAAACAAACAAGTAACACTGTGACAAACAAAGCTCATCTGTGAGCTGAATCAGACATATGGCTGCCAGTTTATAACGTCCGACCAGACTAAAGAGACACGAACGCTTGCTGGGCTGCAGCCATGAGCAGCGGACGTGCCTGTAAGGAGTCCAGCCATTCAAGCACCACATTCATTCTCTGCTTCACTGTAGCCTGAGAACTAGCGGCTTAAAAGTAAATCACTTGGAAGAAAATAACAGCAAATGAAACAACTGACATAGGATTAATTTCCAAAATACAAGCAACTCATACAACTCGATACCATAAAAACAAACAACCCAATCAAAAAGTGGGGAAAAGACCTAAACAGACATTTCGCCAAAGAAGACATACAGATGGCTAACAAGCACAAGAAAAGATGCACAACATCGTTCATGGTTAGAGAAATGCAAATCAAAACTACAATGAGATAGTGTAGTGGTCACACCAGTCAGAATGACCATCATCAAAAAGTCTACAAACAATAAATGCTGGAAAGGGTGTGGAGAAAACAGAACCCTCTTGCACTGTTGGTGGGAATGTAAACATACAGCCACTATGGAAGAGAGTTGGGAGATTCCTTTAAAAACTAGGAATAAAACCACCATATGTCATAGAAATCCCACTCCTAGGCATATACCCTGAGGAAACCAAAATTGAAAAAGACACATGTATCCCATTTTTTGTTGCAGTATTATTTACAATAGCTAGAACATGGAAGCAACCTAGATGTCCATCGATAGATGAATGGATAAAGAAGTTGTGGTACCTATACACAATGGAATATTACTCAGTCATAAAAAGAAACACACTTGAGTCAGTTCTCATGAGGTGGATGAACCTAGAGCCTATTATACAGAGTAAAGTGAGTCAGAAAGAGAAACATAAATATTATATTCTAACACATATATATGGAATCTAGAAAAATGGTACTGAAGGATTTATTTACAGGGCAGCAATAGAGAAATAGACATAGGGAACAGACTTATGGACAAGAGGAGAGGGGAGAAGAGGGTGAGACGTATGAAAAGAGTAACATGGAAACTTACATTACCATATTTAAAATAGATAGCCAACAGGAATTTGCTGTATGGTTCAGGAAACTCAAACAGGGGCTTTGTATCAGTCTAGAGGGTGGGATGGGGCAGGAGATGGGAAAGAGGTTCAAAAGGGAGGGGATATATGTATACCTATGGCTGATTCATGTTGAGATTTGATAGAAAACAACAAAATTCTGTAAAGCAATCAGCCTACAATAAAAAAAATAAAAAGAAAAAAAAGTCACTTAATTATATTAAGTGTAACATATGCTATGACATGCACCATTTAAATGAATGAGATAGAATTATTATGTCCAAATATATAAATAGGAATGTCTGTGAAATATTTTTGAGCAAAAATTAACAAAATCAGAAGTTCAAATAGAGTACATGTTTTGCTATCACACATATATACACATGTGTTTGGAAAAATAAACATCAAACTATTAACAGAGAGGGATGCTACAAAAGAGGTGGGCAAAAGTTGGCACTGGAACACTTTCACTTTTGATTTTATTGACTTTTTCCATGTAGTCTATGTATTGTGGGAAAAGAATAGCCCATATGGCAGAACTCACTGCTCCCTGAGGATCTGACCTGCTACTTCTTTAATTAGAATCCACGCCTAGCCTGGTGCCTCATCCCCAGGGACCATTAGAAAATCAGCACAGCAATACAGTTTCACTTGCTTTTCTCTGTACCTTCTCTTTGATTGCAGGCACCTGGGGCTAGAGAGTGGGGTTTCCCACTCACTGCCTCACCTGCAGAGCACGCACAAGCGTGAGCTGTAAGGGAAGTTTCTCAAGCAGTCTGCCTTTCCAAAAGTTTTCATATCATCATTCTTGGACAAAAACTAGCCTAAGGAATCCTCTTTTCCTTCCCAGCAAAAGATCATGCAACTGGCTTTCACTTTCAAGTCTGACAGAAGAGAAAGATCCTGAAGGAACAATCCCTATACCTGAGACATTTTTAAATAACCTTAGGGATGTTAAAACTCATAAAAATAATAGACTGCAAGTTCCTGGAGAAAGTGTCATGCTCACTTTCTTATTTAACAGGGATTGTAACAATTGCCTTTTCTACCAGTTGCATTGAAAAACATCTTTTGATTTGCAGTAAAGAAAGCAGAAAAACACTGTAGAAAATGACTGAACACCTAATGGACAAGATATACAATTTCTTTTAAGATATTAATTGCTATTTAAGTCTTCAAATGCTGACTTCTAAATAAAAAAATCTTGATACAATGTGCTATGAAATGTATATTAACCATTTTCACTTACTCAAAAAATGTATTTTTTTAAGATACAAAAGAAGAGAAATAAAAAGTATTTTTCCTTCTGAAAAGAACTCTTAGGATATCTTTTCTTTTTTTTTTTTTTTATTTTTTTTTTAAATTTTTATTTTTCAGTGGGTTTTGTCATACATTGATATGAATCAGCCATAGAGTTACACAAATTAGGATATCTTTTCTTTTAAACTATTGATACATTGTATTTATTTGACAACTACCATATTAGTGTAAATAATTTCCTTTTTCACATTTAAATTTTAATATCTAGTCCAAAGAATAAAATATTTCCATTCATCCTGCTTCAATAAAAAGTATTATTGTTAGGTAATCACTATGTTTATTGGGTATAATTTCCATTACCCCTCCAGTAAAAAATACCTATATAGCATATGGTCTCCAGAATGAAAACCTCAGAGACTGAGGTCAGAACAAAACATAAACATGACTTTATAAGGGCATACATATGACCTTTAAGTCACCTATTTGAAATGGGTTATAAAATAAATTACCATAATTTTTAAGTCAATAAAATATTTCTATATATTATTTTCACATGTCTATCAATAAATTATAGGCCATAGTTGCCCATGAAAACATGCAAGCAATAAGATTTATAAAAATATCTTGGTGCAAATTCTAATCTGAACATTTTTGTTAACCAACAGCAAATTTAACATATAAGAATAATTTTAAAAAATATTGCTAAGTGTAAATTTTCATGTATTTATTCTATTCAAATGGCTACTTGCCCACCCTAGATTTTTATGAAATTGCTTTAAAATTATTACATTCAACATTTTTTCACCAACTGTTAAAATAACTGCAGGTAAACAAATAGAAATAAATAAGGACATAACAGAAAACCTTTAAGGGAACAAATCTGGAAATCTTTGAAATTTTGTATGTTTAAAAGTTGGGTATAAGAAAACCCAACTTTTGTGTGAACAAAATAATTTGTAAAATCAAAATACTCACATTTCTTTGTGAAAAACACAAGAAATATTAAATGCATGGCTATACTGATCTCAGTTGTGTAAAATGAACTATTAATAGCAGTCACGTAAGCCTAATGGGTAACTTTTTCAACTTCTAGAAACTGTTATTAGCTTTGTTGGCTCTCCCAATGGAATTCTGATTCTGTACTATAGGCAGAAACTAAAATTTAATCTGCTGTGTGTGTCAGTCACTCAGTAGTGTCTGACTCTTTGTGACCCCATGGCCTGGAGCCTGAAAGCTTCTCTGTTCATGGGGATTCTCCAGGCAAAAATACTGGAGTGGGTTGCCATGCCCTCCTCCAGGGGACCTACCCATCCCAGGGATTGAACCCAGGGTCTCCTGCATTGCAGGTGGATTCTTTACCAGCTGAGCTACAAGTGAAGCCCTTAATCTGCTAAGAAATAACTATTAAGCACCTGTGAGGAAAATATATCTGATAAAAATCCATGTGGTCATAATATGATATTTCAATCTATTTTCGATACTTGAAGTATTGTTGCCCAAAAAGATATTTTAAATAATTATTGAAAAATAAAGGGTTCAAGCTCAAAGGGAATCGTAAGATAATATTACAAAACATGTGACTCTACAAAGGCAAGAAACTGTTATGTCTGGATAGTAATCTTTTACTGGCACATCACAAAATATTTAACTAGGGAATACAAACAATTAGAAAAATACATAATTTCTAGTCTATGAAGTACAAATGTGGATTAACTATATAAAAATAATACTTGAGACAGTTTCTAACATATTTTCAAAGGGACTTAGATTGGATGAGGTATATGTATAATTCTTGATTTTGAAGCTGACAGTATCCCAATTTGAATAGTTGAGCTGCTACTTTCTGTACTAGATGAAATGTGTGTCAAAACCATATACTGAAAATCAAAAAGCACATTATCAACTTGGTGTCAAACACATTTGCATAATGACTTTAGTCTGCAAATTTAAAAACTGATATAATAAACTTTAAATAAAAATACACTGAGAAAATTTATGCTATACTAATGAAATATGAGCAAGAGAGTTTCAGAAAAACATCTACTTCTGCTTTATTGCCTATGCCAAAGCCTTTGACTGTGTGGACCACAACAAACTCTGAAAAATTCGTAAAGAAATGGGAATACCAGACCACCCGACCTGCCTCTTGAGAAATCTGTATGCAGGTCAGAAAGCAACAGTTAGAACTGGATATGCAACAACAAACTGGTTCCAAATAGAGAAAGCAGTACATCAAGGCTGTATATTGTCACCCTGCATATTTAACTTATATGCAGAGTACATCATGAGAAACGCTGGGCTGGATGAAGCACAAGCTAGAATCAAGATTGCCTGGAGAAATATCAATAACCTGAGATATGCAGATGACCCCACCCTTATGGCAGAAAGTGAAGAAGAACTAAAGAGCCTCTTGATGAAAGTGAAAGACAAGAGTGAAAAAGTTGGCTTAAAACTCAATATTCAGAAAATGAAGATCATGGCATCTGGTCCCATTACTTCATGGCAAATAGGTGGGGAAACAGTAAACACTGACAGACTTTATTTTGGGGGGCTCCAAAATCACTGCAAGTGGTGACTGCAGCCATGAAATTAAAAGATGCTTGTTCCCTGGAAGAAAAGCTATGACCAACTTAGACACCATATTAAAAAGCAGAGACATTACTTTGCCAACAAAGGTCCATCTAGTCAAAGCTATGGTTTTTCCAGTAGTTATGTATGGATGTGAGAGTTGGACTATAAAAAAAGCTGAGAATTAAAAAATTGATGCTTTTGAACTGTGGTGTTGGAGAAAACTCTTGAGAGCCCCTTGGACTGCAAAGAGAAATCAGTCCTGAATATTCATTGAAGGACTGATGTTGAAGCTGAAACTCCAATACTTTGGCCACCTGATGTGAAGAACTGATTCATTTGAAAAGACCCTGATGCTGGGAAAGATTGAAGGCAGGAGGAGAAGGGAATGACAGAGGATAAGAAGGTTGGATGGCATCACCAACTCAATGAGTTTGAGTAAACTCCGGGAGTTGGTGATGGACAGGGAGGCCTGGCGTGCTGCTGTCCATGGGGTTACAAAGAGTCGGACACGACAGAGTGACTGAACTGAGCTAAACTGAATGAAATACAGGGATCACAACCTTGTCGTAGCAAAGGGGCCTAAGTAACTCAATGAAGCTGTGAGGAACGCCATGCAGGGCTACCCAAAATGGATGGGTCATAGTGAAGAGCTCTGACAAAAAGCAGCTCACTGGAGGAGGGAATGGCAAACCATTCCAGTATTCTTGCCCCTGGGACCCCATGAACCATATGAAAAGGCAAAACGATGTATAAGCTCCCTCCCCAACTCCCGGCCAGAAGGTGTCCAATATGCTACAGGGGAAGAGTCGAGGGCAATTACTAATAGCTCTAGAAAGAACGAAGCGGCTGGGTCAAGCAGAAATGATGCTCAGTTGTGGATGTGTCTGGTCGTGAAAGTAAAGTCCAATGCTGTCTGGGACAGGGTGAAAGACAGGGAAGCCTGGCAAGCTGCAGCCCATGGAGTTGCAAAGAATCAGACACTATTTAGCGACTGAACAACAACGATGAAATACTACAGCAATTCTTATTCAAATGCTAAAGGCCTGAGGACAATCAAACTTTCCCACATTTGGGCATGCAACAATCTGGAGGTGGCCCACATACTCATTCCTTGGTCTTTATAATTCTTACAAGGAGGAAAAAGAGTTTCTTTTAAGAGGAGAGTCATGGACAAGGTTTAGAAAAAAAATGACTATTTCTCACCCTTTGCTATGTGCATTTGCTTGCTTACCAAGAAACATCCTCTTAAAACACTAAATATTTTTTGGAAAGACTGATGCTGAAGTTGAAACTCCAATACTTTGGCCACCTGATGTGAAGAGCTGACTCATTTGAAAAGACCCTGATGCTGGGAAAGATTGAGGGCAGGAGGAGAAGGGGACGACAGAGGATGAGATGGTTGAATGGCATCACCGACTCGATGGACATGGGTTTGGGCAAGCTCTGGGAGTTGGTGATGGACAGGGAGGCCTGGCATGCTGCATTTCATGGGGTTGCAAAGAGTCATGACTGAGCAACTGAACTGAACTGAAAACACTTGCACTGACACAATCTCCGTTTTGTAAGAAGATATGTAAGGGAGAATATGGTAGAGAGAATACAAATGGTATCTAACATTCCCACTTCCTCTTACAGTTGGATGTTCAGTATAACTACCACACCCTGGTTATGGTCAAGAACTGCAGACATGGTGGAAAAGCCCTCTCTAGATTATATTATTTTATAAGGTGACGGTATAGTAGTTCTCATGATTAGGTTATATTATATAACTTGCTTTTAGTAAACTGGACAGAAGATTCTCCTGCTGCCTTCAAAGGCGTACATTGTCATGATCTGATAGGGTCACATGGCAAAGAACTGCTGGTGGGCCTTTAGGAGCTGAGAGCAACCTCTGAGTGACAGCCATCAAGAAAATGGAAACTCAGGTCCTACAACTGCAAGGAACTGAATTCTGTCAACCACAAGCCCATGGGAAATGATCCTGAGTGCCAGAAAGAGGCAGCCCGGGCCATACCTTGCTGTCAGTATTCAGAGTCACGGAGCAGGGAAGCTAGTTAAGCAATGCCTGGCCTCCTCCTGCCCCACAGAATCTGTGAGATGATAAATGTGTGCTGTTTGAAGCTGCCAAACTTTTGGTAATGTGTTTTGCAACACAGAAAACGAATACAAATAGTAGAACGCAAATATCTCTGTGATAAAGTCACTGTGTTCTAAGAGAAACGTAGTCTGTTAAGTAACAAAAGCAATCTCCATTCTGCCTCAGTTTAAGGCCTTTGCCAGTTCTCTAGAAACCTACATATTATAGCTGAATCTCTGGGATTTTTTTTGTCTGAACCTCTATATTCAACCCACAATTTCCATTTTCTTCGAAAGGTGAATAAAATTAGAGGTAGATGAAAACCTATAGTATTTTATATTTGTATAGCATTTACTATTTGAAAGGCGCTCTTAGTGTCAGCAGAGAAAAACAAACCTAACTGCATATTGGATCTATTCCTTTAATTCTAACCTTTGTGCTCTGTTGCTTGTGCTTAGCCATGCTAGCTCTGCACTTTTTGTAAAAGAATGTTTCCTATAGCTTGAAATACATAGGACAGCCTACTCTCTACTCTCAGGGTTCTGACCTTTAAAAGTCCATTTGTTCAGAGAGAAAAAGCTGTAGGACAGAGAATAGCATTTGCTTTATTGGAGATTTATAGGAGCATGTGACCAGACCTACACGGATAGCTGCAACAACAAAAGATTCCAGCACCAAAAATTTTGTGACAGTCAGTAACACCCCTCCCCTTTTAGGATAAAAGAAGCCCAAATCTAACTTGGGTAAGATGGTTCCTTGGGACATTAATTTAGTATCTTCTTGGTTTGCTGGCTTTCCAAATAAAGTCACTATTCTTTCCAAATAAAGTCACTTGCTTCAACAACTTGTCTCTCCATTTACTGGCCCATCATACAGCAAGCAGTAAGAGACTGAATTCAGTATCACTAGATTTTTGAGAGGATAGCAGCAGAGGCATACATTTTATTCTCTGTAAATTCTCCCAGGAAAACAGATGGATCAAGCAGAAATGCCAAAACAACACCTACAGCAAAGTGACTATGAAGACATCTTCATGAGCTCCCAAGTTACCAGCAGGAGTGGATGAACTATAGCAAGCTATAAGACACACAGGGTGTTAATATCTTACAGGAGGAAGCAGAGAGAAGCAATCAGATTTTGTCAAATGTGATAAGACCTCTCACATCTCCAGTAAGTAGTGTAGAATAGCATCATTTTAGAATGGCAGCTGAAAATTCTTGCTGATTAAATCTGTGGGTGATTGCAAGGGACCTGTGGGAAGAATAGAGGCCTTGAATCCCCAAAATTAAGTAGCCTGCTTCCCTTCCAAGTAGAAACTGCTAAGAGTAGAATGTAATTTGCCCAAGAAGGTAATAAAGAAGGTGAAGGGAAAGCAATATCCAGACAAAAGAGGAAGAGAAGTCAGAAGAATATCTATATCTGTATCCATGTTCACATCTATATTCTGTATCTATATCCATATCTATATCTTTATCGCCATATTTTTGAACATTTGACAAAACAGAATGGTGAGTTCTAAAAAGTGAGGCTAGACATACATCTATTCTGGTCCATATTTTCTTTTTAAAAATTCAGGAAAACTAATTTTATATAAAAATGAACAGTAAAAAAAGATACTACCTGAATCCAGTATGTTACTATAAAAGAATAAGAAACAGAAAAACATTATCATAGAAAGCTTGTTAAAAAGGCACACCACAAAATAGATATGATAATCAAACATAATATTTCAATACAAGCTGAAATAAATTAGGAAAGATACAAGAAATAAAAGAAAACATAAATCAAAATTAGAAAAAATAAAAAATGAAGTGAAAGAATTCAGGAAGGACACTGAAATGAAGACTAAACTAGAAGAGGCATAAGCGAAAAAAAAAAACAAAACCAAGAATTCATGAGGAAAGAAAAAGAGTGAAAACAAAATTAAAAAATAAAAAGAAATTATTTGATTTGGTGTCCATTACACAGGGGCATTCAATTTGTGAAAATGATCTAGCAATACATTCACATTCTGTATACTTCTTAAATTTATATTATACTTCAGTAAAAAAAAATAAAAATACTGAAATGAAAAAAGATAAACGTAATTCAAGAGAAAGTTGGTTTCTACTCTTTATGCCAGAAAATCATGATTTGCCTCCAAATTTTATTGAAATTCCTTTCATAAATGTCTCCAAAGACTTTCTATATACAATGACACTAACTCTTTGAGACTTCAAACAATGGTGATCACTTCCTCATTTCTGCGTTATCTCACTCTCCTATGCTTCTCCTAACCCTCGTAGTCAACTTCTCAATAGATTCCTTTGTTTTTCTTCCTCCACTATTCTTTCAAATATTGATGTTTCTGGGCACTATATTCAGTTATTTTCACTTTTTACTCAAATTCTCTTCCTAACCAATGATATCATACCTAAAGAGCTCAGCTTTCACGCATATATAGGCTGTTAATCCTCAACTCTGCATTTCTAGTTCGGGTTTCTCTCTTGAAAAATAGGCCTTTATCAGTTCAGTTCAGTTCAGTTCAGTTGCTCAGTCATGTCTGACTCTTTGCGATCCCATGAACCACAGAATGCCAGGCCTCCCTGTCCATTACCAACTCCCGGGGTTTTCTCAAACTCATGTCCACTGAGTCAGTGATGCCATCCAACCATCTCATCCACTGTTGCCCCCTTCTCTTCCTGCCTTCAATCTTTCCCAGCATCAGGGTCTTTTCAAATGAGTCAGCTCTTCGTATTAGGTGGCCAAGTATTGGGAGTTTCAGATTCAACATCAGTCCTTCCAATGAACATTCAGTTCAGTTTTGATTTCCTTTAGGATGGACTGGTTGGATCTCCTTGCAGCCCAAGGGACTCTCAAGAGTCTTCTCCAACACCACAGTGCAAAAGCATCAATTCTTTGGTGCTCAGCTTTCTTTATAGTCCAACTCTCACATCCATACATGACTACTGGAAAAACCATAACTTTGACTAGATGGACCTTTATTGGCAAAGGAACGGTCTCTGCTTTTTAATAAGCTCAGAGGTCTCAAACAAACCTTGTGTGCACTAGGACCCAGGGCCCCCACAGAGACTGAGACAGAACTGTGTTTGAGCATCACCTATGGAGGTACAGGTCGGCAGTGGTCTGCGGCAGGGACAGGGGCTCTGGGTGTGGGTATGGCATAAGTCCTCTTGGAGGAGGTCGCCATTAACCCCACTATAGAGCTGCCAGAACTTACACAGGACTGGGAATTAGACTCCTGGAGGCACGAACAGAACCCTGTGTGCACCAGGACCAGGAGAAAGGAACAGTGACCCCACAGGAGACTTGCCGATGGGTGTCCGGAAGTCTCTGGTGAAGGTGTGGGTCGGTGGTGGCCTGCTGCAGGGTTGGGGGCACAGATTGTAGCGGTACATGCCTGGGATCTTTTGAGAGAGGTCACCATTATCTTCATTACCTCCACCATAGTTTGCCCCCAGGTAAATAGCAGGGAGGAAACATAGCTCCACATATCAACAGAAAATTGGATGAAAGATTTACTGAGCATGGCCCCACCCATCAGAACAAGACCCAGTATCCCCCTCAGTCAGTCTATCCCATCAGGGAGATTTCATAAGCCTTTTATCCTTCTCCATCAAAGGGCAGACAGACTGAAAACCACCATCACAGAAAACTAACCAATCTAATCACATGGACCACAGCCTTGTCTAACTCAATGAACCTATGAGCCATGATGTGTACGGCTACCCAAGACGGAGGGGTCATGGTGGAGAGTTCTGACAAAATGTGGTCCACTGGAGAAGGGAATAGCAAACCACTTCAGTATTCCTGCCTTGAGAACCCCATGAACAGTATGAAAAAGCAAAAGAGAGGACAATGAAAGATGAACTCCCCAGGTCAGTAGGTGCTCAATATGCTGCTGGAGATCAGTGGAGAAATAACTCCAGAAAGAATGAAGAGATAGAACCAAAGCAAAAACACCACCCAGTTGTGGATGTGACTGGTAGTGGAAGCAAGGTCCGATGCTGTAAAGAGCAATATTGCATAGGAACCTGGAATGTTAGGTCCATGAATCAAGGCAAACTGGAAGTGATCAAACAGGGGATGGCAAGAATGAACATCAACATTTTAGGAATCAGCAAACTAAAATGGACTGGAATGGGTGAATTTAACTCAGATGACCATTATATCTACTACTGTGGGCAAGAATACCCTAAAAGAAATGGAGTAGCCATCATAGTCACCAAAAGCGTCTGAAACACAGTACTCGGATGCAGTCTCAAGAACAACAAAATGATCTCTGTTCGTTTCCGAGGCAAACCATTCAATATCTTGGTAATCCAAGTCTATGCCCCAACCAGTAATGCTGAAGAAGCTGAAGTTGAATGGTTCTATGAAGACCTATAAGACCTTCTAGAATTAACACCCTCAAAAGATGTCCTTTTCATTATAGGGGACTGGAATGCACAAGTAGGAAGTTAAGAAACACTTGGAGTAACAGGCAAATTTGACCTTGGAGTATGGAATGAAGCAGGGCAAAGGCTAATAGAGCCCTTTATATCCAACTGTTAATGAGATCGCTCAGTGATTAGCAGACAGTATCTCTCCTTTCAATCTTGCTCCTTATCCAACCCTTCTTATCTCCAAGAAGGAAAATGATCATATTCTCTTGTTCATAAATAAGTTTCCTTGTCTACTATCCTAAGAAAACCCTTCTTTCAACATTCCACTTTTTGTTGTTGTTTTTAATTGTATTGAAGTACAGTTGATTTACAATGCTGTGATTCAATTTACTATACAGTAAACCCTTTTCCATTGTGGTTTGTCACATGACATTGAATATAGTTTCCTCTGCTAAACAGTAGGACCTTGTTGTTTATCCCTTCTATATATAACAGTTTACATCTGCTAATTCCAAATCCTAATCCTTCCCTCTGCCCCCCACCCAATCCAGCAATCACAAGTCTGATCTCTATGTCTGATCAACATTCCAGTTTTATATCCTTCTCCATATTTCTTTTCCTTAACAATTCTATTTCTGGATTAAATTGGCAATATTACTGCCTTTATTTTCACTATTCAGTCACTTCTTCATCTACATTCTAAGTACTCATCCCTGTACCAAAACTGCCCTCTCTTGTAGCACTGACGATGTTGTCTATTATTTTGTTCCTTTTACAAATGATTTTAGTTGCACTAAACTGATTTGCCTTACACTGATCTGCTCAGTCTACTCATTAATATTCCCTAAACATTCTGTCATATAAAAAAAATGCTACTTTCCAAATTAAATACCTGGATAAAGTGAACTGCAGAGAAGGGAGGTGAGAGAAGAAAATAAAGAAAATAGGGCAGAGAGACAAAGAAAATCCTTCAGGGATCTTTAACTTCCTAGGGTTCAACAACTCAACCTATTCTGACAACATGCTATCCTAGCTCCAGGATCAATATTTTAAATAACTATACATGGAAATAAAATAGTTATAATTGAGAAACACTAAGTATTTTTTTTATGTTCTCTAGCTTCTTAATTCTCTCTTGCTTTTAGACTTTGTTTTTCTTCCCAATGATCAAGAAATAAAATTGGAATTGCTTTCTGATTCCTTTTTGTCAGCAACATCTGATAAAATGTTAAGTTATATAAACTCCTGCTGAGTGTCTTCTCACATCAGTCCCACACTTCCTTTCCTTTGCTATTGTGACAACACTCAAATATCCTTGTGATCTCTCACGAAGACTCTTATAGCAGTTCCCTTTAATTTCTCTCTTTCATCCCTCTCCACTTGAATCAATCCTAAATATTACTAATGACATGTCAATCAAACACTCTGCTCAAACTGCTCACCGTTTCTATGCTTTTTCTAGAAATAACTGCAGAATGCCACTGTCTAGTATTAAAATCCTCCACCAATTTGCCCGGCTTTATCTTCTGTTGTTTCCCAACCAACTGAACTAATTCTATGAACCTATTCCCTATATGCTATCTTTGTGTTTTTTAAACATTTTTCTTGCCTACAACAATTTGTAATTTTCACTCTCTTATATGAAATTTTATCAAGCCTCCAGATAGAGTTTTGGGAATAAATCTCTCACTGCCCTTATTATCATCTGCCACATACTCCTTTTTGAAACATACTTTTCTTTTTTTCAAAATATGTTTTTAATCAGACCTAGTATTTAGATAGTTATATGAGAAAAATATTCAACATTATGTGTATGAAGGTGAATTACATGGAGTTTCACTTCTACTAATGACACAGTTTGTACTGAACTAATTTCCACAAATAATGTTGACTAAGTAAAAAAAAAAAAAAAAACCAATCATTTGAAGGCAATGGAAATCAGTTAAGAGCAGACAAAGATTAGAGTTTTTCATTCAAGAAAATCTCCTGATTAATTAATCTCCATTCCTGACTAAGGAATGGATAGAACTCAAGCAGAAAGCTGGAGACCTTCTAGCTTGGAAAGACATAGGACATAGATTTAAGGTATCAGATCAACTTAAAAGTAGGAAGTTATATCTAGAAACTGAAGAAGGTGCCCTGAAATATGTGAATATACTCTCTCCCAAGTCCTTAGCTGACACCTGAACTGCATATGGAAGCAGACCATGAAAGCAATGGCTGGAAACTTGAAAGTGATGTGTGGTTGTTGACTGCAAAGCAATTTTGAACGGGAATCCAGCCAAGTAAGCTGCTAGAAAAAAAAGCTTCAAAGGAAACAGAATTCAGAATCAAGAATTAAAGTATACAATCTATTTTATAATGTACAGTACTAAATAAAAATTACTGTATGTGCAAAAATAAAAGAAAACATGATTCACAGTCAAGAGAAAAACCAGTTAGTGCAATTCAGTTCAGTCGCTCAGTTGTGTCTGACTCTTTGCGACCCAATTAACTGCAGCACGCCAGGCCTCTGTGTCTATCACCAACTCCCAGAGCCTACCCAAACTCATGTCCATTGAGTTGGTGATGCCATCCAGCCATCTCATCCTCTGTCGTCCCCTTCTCCTCCTGCCCCCAATCCCTCCCAGCATCAGGGTCTTTTCCAATGAGTCAATGCAAAATCTCCTTAAAGTAACTCAGATGTTAAAATTAGCACACAGGGATTTGAAAACTGCTGTTAAAATATGTTAAAAGGTTAAAAGAAAGAGTCATACTAAATAAAAATACAGGGGGGAGCACTCAGTCCAGAAGTGGAAAATATATAAAATGAAAGTTCTAGAACTGAAAAGTACACTATTTATATGGACCATTAACGGGGTGGTCTTAAGAGCATATTGGTGATGCTGGAAGAAAGGGTTGAAACTTGAAAACAAATGTAAAGTATTTAACCACTTTGAAAAACAGAGGGAAAAAAGATTAAATAAGACTGAAGAGAATCTCAGCAATCTGTGGGACAAGGCCCCAAAGTCAATCTATCTCTATCTATTTATATTCATCTTTCCATAAGTCCCTGAAGAAGAGTGAAGGAATGAGGAAGAGGAATTATTTGGAAAAATGATGGCCAAAAATATGGTGTAAAATATAAACTCTGTATCCAAAAATCCTTAGTATTCCAAGAAATAAAACTATCAATTTTTTATCAAGTATCCCAAGAAATAAAAATACCATCTCTCCACTATCACCACAGCACACATAGGCACAGTATAAAAAAACTACTGAAAACCAAAGATGAAGAGAAACTGCTGAAAGATAAAGCAATTACAAACAGGGTGATATCAATATGAATGAAAGCTGAACTTACATCAGAAAGAGATTAGGTGACAATGAGGCATTTTTGAGATGCTTAAAGAAACAAACAAAAGAAATACTGTTAACCCAAAATTCTCTACTCAGGGAAAATATATTCCAGAAATAAAGATGAAAGAAAGTCCATTTTCAGATAAATGAAAATATATTCCAGAAATAAAGATGAAATAAAGTCCATTTCAGATAAATGAAAACCTATTTCTTTCCAACAGGTCTGCACCACAAATTGTCTACATTCTGAAATGTATATATGTATACTTATGTGTTTGTGTGTGTGTGTACATATATATATATGCATATGTATATACATATGTATACTTGGTATATTTGAATATATATAAATATTCTGACTTTGCACTAGCCTCACTTGCCTTCTATATTTCTGCCTAAGTTCTCCCATTTTATCACTTGAATTGTTACTCTAAAATAATTTAGTAAATACACTGTGATGTGTTTTGTGTATGCTATTTAACTTTAATCTACAACTAGAGGTGGTTTGTTAACATTTAAAATATGTTAATCAAAAATCCTGCCTATAAGGATGCTTACCAGCTGAAGTGCTTCAATCAGGGGCACTTTCTAGAGGTACTTAGAGTTAGCACTTCAGATATTGCTAATTATGTGTACACCTGAGTGTTAACTAGTATCAGGAATATCAGAAATAATCTTTCAGGAATATCAGTGAAATGAATGTTGCTCTTCATACATGGTAGCTAAAAATACTTTACAGTCACTGCTGCCTTTTCATAAACGTCCAAGAGTCAAGGGGTTAGCAGATGTAAACTATTACATATAGAATGGATAAATATCAAGGTCCTACTGTATGGCACAGGGAACTAGATTCAATATCCTGTGATAAATCATATGGAAAAGAGTATTTTTTAAAAAAGGGTGCTATATGTGTATACCTGAGTCACTGTGCCATACAGCGGAGATTGGCATAAAACTGTCAATGAATTAGAATTTTTTAAAAAAGAGAGAGTCTAGCAGCTTAACTACAGATCATTTCAGAGCTCTGTTTTACCTGGGTCCCATCTTGATGTAGGATTCTGCCTTCCGATTACAAGGAAAGGTTACAGATCCTGACATCAGAACATTGTTTAGTATGTTTCACAGTGAAACTGAGATCTAAAGTGCTTGACATGTGCCTAAATACACGAGAATTGGTAGTTTACCCAGTTTATTGAAATGGGTTATATGACTGATCATCAAGCCTGTTGCTTTATATATACAAGTAGCAGAATTCAATTGGGATTTGCTTAAATAATACTATATCACCTAGTGGTGGGATCTTAGGGGAAGACATGGATAGCACTCATCAACTATTATTTATCTCAAGTCAGTTTGCAATCTGTCCCCCACCCGAATTCCACCTCCCCTAACTCACCTGGCCAAGAAAAGGAGTTATTATAGGATCAACAAGCCTGTGCATGTCTTTTAAAAGATACTGTATGTAGTAATTTTGTTTATATAAGTTTATTTACAAATACACATGTGTGTGTATACATATATATATATATGTCCATATATATGTATATATAAATACATTCATTCTACTCTGGTGCTTATACCAATACAAATCATATAAGAACACAATAGAGAACACAGTTTGATATTAAGAAATATTTTTAACTGGACAAATTAATTCAGTGAAGGAATGCATAAAGAATTAACTGGTTCACAGATTTCGTAACTGACAAGAAATCTTTTTGCCTCTCACTCAAGCAAATTAATTCAGAAGATCACAAATGCTCTTCTCTTTTATCCGAAGAAATGCCATAACCTTTCTTTTAAAACAAAGTTATTTTAAGCATTACTTTTGATAATTCATTCAGAGCAATGAATGAAACTGTCATACCTCCAAATGGTATCCGACTCTGATGAAGGCACAGAGTGGGTCAAAGGCTCCCGTCCCGCAGGTCAGTAGATGCGTTCTGTTATAGTGATGTAAAACCCGAACATAATTTGCACATTCATTCTAAAACCAGGAGAAAAAGAAGGAATTGGTTAGTGTAATAAAAATGTTTAGCTTTTTTTTGACTGTTTTTTTCCTAACGCCAGACATCATATGTATAAGCCTCCCTTGGTTAGGGAAGGCAAAGGGGGCAGATGAAAAGGGGACAATGACCAGCAGAAAAGTCAGGGAGACGGATATAGTGAGGTATCAATTACAATCAATAATGGGAGTGCATCATTATGAGGTATTCTAGTACACAATTGAGGAGTTTTTTTAAAAAGCACTGGTCAGAAGTGTATTCAGGTGTAGATTTCCAAGGCAGTGTTTCACTAGGTAATTATTATCAATACTGTTATTTTTTAAAGTACATATAAATCAACATAAAGTCAGAAGACCAATCAGAAGAAGTAGTTTCATTACCCTCAAGGAAACATGCAGACTTCAGGGCACAAAGAGTTCTGATGTTTGGAAAAGTAAGTCCTGTATTTTCTAACTCATAAATTCATATAAAGTACTTTCAAAGAGAATTTTCAAGTAAACAGATGGAAACTAACTGGTAAAAGTAACATTTTATACCTATTACTATAAGATTACAGTCCTGGGATCAGCAAACTTTTTCTATAAAGAACCAGAGAGTAAATATATTTAGTTTGATGGGCCATCTGGTCTCTGTTGCAACTACTTAACTTCTGCAGCTATAGCATAAAAGCAGCCATTGTCAACAGAAAAGTAAATGGATATGGATATGCTCCAAGAAAACTTCATTTATGGCAGGTCACATTTGGTCTCAGATCTCTAGTTTGTCTAAAATGGGATTCAACTGTAAGCTTATCAGAAAACAGAGCCTCAGTTTTGCACATCCTTATATTCCATAGTTAAACAAACTCAGTACCTAATACACAGCCCACACTCAACAAAGTTTTAACAGATCAATCATTAGGTGAGTACGCTAAGTGAAAAAACGTTCTAAAACTATTTCAAACCAACTTAACTAAATTTTAGCAAATACCTTGTTGGCAAATTAATCCCAGGGACAGAGGAGCTTGGTGGGCTGCCGTCTATGGGGTCTAACAGAGACGGACTCGACTGAAGTGACTTAGCAGCAGCAGCAGCAGTGCATTTAAATTATGAGAGAAATACCAAATCCTTTTATTGCTAAATATTACCTTGACATTAGTAGATGCAATAGTCAGTAAAAGATATTTTATAAAGACAGATTCTTATTTTTAAAGTCTCTCATGTAACAGTATTGGGATGAAAAAAGTCAACAGAACATCATACCATACATGACTAAGATTATAGCATTCCCTTGGCAAGAACAAGTAATGTGCTAATAAACAGATTATTTGGGGTACTAAGATTTATTTCTTTAATTTCCCATTAACATAGCATCCTAGTCTATGGATGACCCATACAGTTGGGAAAATCTAATATTCTATTCTCATCTTGCTGTAAGCACATGCTTCTCATCTCCTGAAATGGGCACATCTTGAGGGGCCAATGAGACCATATTCTGACTTGGCCAGGTTTAGATTGACTCAGCCTCTGGATGTGTTCAGTTAGCCAGCAACATGCTGCAGACTGAGGAAGCAAGTCATTCCTTGACTGTTATCCAGTTGCTATGCAAGAATGAGGTGTTGGTAGAATGTGTGTTAATTTTTCACATGTTTTTGCTTTTTTTTCTTACAAAAAAAAGAACAAGTTAACTTTCTAAAGGAGATGTGTGTGCTTTTTCCAAAGTTGTGAGCTGAGATATCAGCTGGTTACACCTAACATGTTTGAAAAGTCCTTTCACTCTTGTGTTCACGTGCTCAGAACTGTGGAATAGGGCTGGTGCTGCTGCACCAACTCTTCCCTTTCACAGACTAAAGGTAAGTTAGGGAGAAATGAAATACTGATTCCTTCAGGAGGCAATCTGCTCAAAACATGTGGAATACATAAAGATGTCTATTGCCTTTGCCATCTTCTATCAAGAGGTTTTAGTTTTTTCTCCTTCAGCTTCTTCATTTGTTTCTAATTCACTAATCAACGTGAAACAAAATCTCACAAAGAAGGTGCTTAGCTTATCTTTAAGATACTACCTGAAATTATTTTTCTAATACATAGGAAATAAACATTACTATAAGAATGTATAAATATGAATTGACTAAATATAGTAAGATATAAGAGAAAATAAAACCAACATCTAGATGGCACCTTGGTTCCCTACACTAACTCCACAATGAAAATAATATTTAATTATGTACACATAGACAATGAACATGTATATATCAAATATGTGTGTATGTATATGTGTGTGTTTGTGCTAAGTTGCTTCATTCATGTCCAGCTATTTGCAACGCTATGGACTGTATCCCCCAGGCTCCTCTGTCTATGGGATTCTCCAGGCAAGAATATTGGAGTGGCTTGCCATGCCTTCCCCCAGGGGAACTTCCGAAACCAAGGATAGAACCCACATCTCTTTTATCTTCTGCATTGGCAGGCGGGTTTTTTTTTTTTTTACCACTAGTGCCACCTGGGAAGCCGTGTGTGTGTGTGTGTGTGTGTGTGTGTGTATTGTTGTTCAGTCTCTAAGTCATGTCCGCCTCTTTGCAACCCCAGAAGATGGCAGCATTCCAGGCTTCCCTGTCTTTCACGGTCTCCCAGAGTTTGCTCAGACTCATGTCCATTGAGTAGGTGATGCCATCCAACCATCTGATCCTCTGTCCCATTCCTTCTCTTCCTACCCTCAATCATTCCCAGCATCAGGGTCTTTTCCAATGAGTTGCCTCTTCGCATCAGGTGGCCAAAGTTTGGAGCTTCAGCTTCGGCCATCAGTTCTTCCAATGAATATTCAGGGTTGATTTCCTTTAGGATGGACTGGTTGGATCTCTGCTGTCCAAGGGAGTCTCAAGAGTCTTCTCCAGCACCATAGTTCAAAAGCATCAATTCCTTGGCAATCAGCCTTCTTGATGATCCAACTCTCATATCCATACATGAGTACTGGAAAAACCATAGCTTTGACTAGATGGAACTTTGATGGCAAAGTGATGTCTGCTTTTTAATATGCTGTCTAGGTTTGTCATAGCTTTTCTTCCAAGGAGCAAGTGCCTTTTAATTTCATGGCTGCAGTCACCTCCACAGTGATTCTGGAGCTCCCCAAAATAAAAACTGTCACTGCTTCCCTTTTTTCTTCATCTATTTGCCCTGAAGTAATGGGACCGGATGCCATGATCTTCAGGAGAGGACACTGGCGACCCACTCCAGTACTCTTGCCTGGAAAATCCCATGGATGGAGGAGCCTGGTGGGCTGCAGTCCATGGGGACACGATGAGTTGGACACGACTCAGTGACTTCACTTTCACTTTTCACTTTCATGCATTGGAGAAGGAAATGGCAACCCACTCCAGTGTTCTTGCCTGGAGAATCCCAGGGACAGGAGAGCCTGGTGGGCTGCCGTCTAAGGGGTCGCACAGAGTCGGAAATGACTGACGCAACTTAGCAGCAGCAGTAGACAGGATCTTCATTTTTTGAATGTTGAGTTTTAAGCCAGCTTTTTCACTCTTCTCTTTCACCTTCTGAATGTGTGTATATATAATATATGTGTATATATCTAGAAATATATATTTCTCTCTTACATGAATTGCATATATGCTTTTTAGGAACAAATAACGGTTTAGAGACTCAATCCTTTGTCACTGACCAGGACCACAATTAATGCTACATTTAGTTTACAGTGAATAATACTTACAGCATCATTTCCTTTCATTATGCATTCTTCTGTTTTTAGTGCTGTACTTGGCCAGTGTATCTGAAATAAAATATAATGCAATATTATGCAAACACATATAAAAATAAACTACACTGAAAACCCGTTTCATTTTTTGTGTTAGTCAATACTTTATATTTTATTTTATTTTTGTTGGTTTTATTTTTTTCTTTGAGAAGATCAAGAGGTTTATCACTTAACTCAGATATTATGGAGCCAAATCCAGGCCCTAATACATGAAAAATACTGGGGACTTATAAAAGTGGTGACAATAGCATTTAATTATGATGATCTTGTTATGATTAAAGTTATTATCATAGGAGTAAGCACTACATGGTTTCAACTATAGGAACACAACATTCCTTTGATATTGTTATTACTGTAACAGGCCCCCTAAGTTTCTTACTAACAATATCCAGCATCATGTGGTCCTTTGCTTTCACCAAGCAGTATATAAACTTTTAAATACCTTGGCCACCTGATGCAAAGAGCCAACTCACTGGAAAAGACCCTGAAGCTGGGAAAGACTGAAGGCAGGAGGAGAAGGGGGGTGGGCAGAAGATGACAAGGATAGATGGCATCACTAATACAATGGACATGAATTTGAGCAAAGTCCAGGAGATAATGAAGGACAGGGAAGCCTGGTGTGCTGCAGTCCATGGGGTCGCAAAGAGTTGGACAGGACTTAATGACTGAACAACTACAAACAGAAACACATGAGCACATTTTGTTATGTTGCAACATAAAAAAGAAAGACAAAGAACAAGGGGGATACGAAAGAAAGCCAGTTAAAAGCCAAAAGCACACTTAGAAAAGCCTAGAATCAATGCTCTTCATTATATCATAGATCTATCGATGGAGCATAAATGATTCAGGAAAGATATCACATTAACATAACAATGTTAGGTTCAATTGCAGCCTTGCATCAGCCTGAAGAGGGTCCTTAACACAACTACAGAATAAGGATGCTGGAAGTGAAACTGTTGAATTTATAAACTTTATTGATCCTTTTTTGGAAAAAATTCAGACACTGAGCAATAGGTTTTCCCAGATGACTTCTAAAATATATTCTAATTTGAGATTCAATTTGGTTTTGGAATTATAGTTTTACTATGGATGCATAAATCATTCAAAAGGATATGCTAGAATGTATGTGTGTACATATGTAAACACAGACTCAAAATACAAATTAATTTTAGGATTATTCATCACTGGAAAGATAATTTGCTTATTAGTATGAGTAAATCAGAGAATACCTCACCCGTCAATCATAATGATTAACATTCTTAACATCTTTAATTTACAAGAAGCAGGGCTTTTCTTCTTATAATATTAACACCCTTTTTTATTCACTTTTCATCATTATGTAAAATGAGACTTATTTAAACTATATTTCTACAATTTCAAAGTATTTGATAACCAATTCTTTGGAGAAAAATACCAAAGTTCAGCTTTTCAATGTTGAAACAGTATACAGACAAGAGAATAACCTCAATTTACTACCTCATTCTCCTCAATCATTGGCTTCATGTGGATTATTTCTGGGACTATTTGAACACACTGTTTTGGGGGAGCCATTCTCTAGAAAATTCCTTTATTTTGTTGACTAATTTTGTTTTCAGCTATCTTTTCAAACAGCCTTGGAAGACAGAGATAGATCCTCCTCCAGGGCAAATAGATTTTTTTCTTGATCAGGATAATAAAGGGAATGTCTCCCTCTGGGCAAAGGCTGGACAGGTTTGCTAGAAGACTCCTTTTAAGACTGAGAGTATTCTGAGATAGAAGTTGGTAAAGTGGGTGCAACATATATTCACTGTGTATCCAACATCTCTTTAGGCTGCTTTGCTTTGTGGGACTTGAGGAGGAAAAGACAACGGGTGGAAACATGAGGCTCATGCAGTCTGCTGTACTGGGAGACAGTCCTCTGTCTCTGGCCCAGGTCTTCTGCCAGCATCAATGAAACTATGACAGGCTGACTTGTCTAGCAAGGTAAAATTCACAGTTCTTGACACAAACAAAAAAAATAATATATTCTGTGGTGGTGAAGACAATACAGGGTCCTTCTAGGATTGCCAGAATGTGTTATTTCTACCAGTGAACCTAATCATGACGACTGCTCTAGGAATAATGAAATCATTACTTCAGGCTCATTTTAAATGATGTTCCCAGATAACTTTCAACAGAAGGCATTTGTCCCTCCTTTAATGCTCTGAATTGTTTTTCTTACTTTCTTCCTATGATATCACAGTATGTGTATCCAATTTTAGCTCTCTTGTTAGGCTGGAAGAGGGCAAGGCTGTGACTTACTTCTGTAGCCCTAAAATGCCTACCTGGCACGGGGTCTTTAATGCCATCACTGCTTATTCATTGGCTACTGACAGATTTGTATCAGTCAACACTTCTTTATCACATTCTTCAAAAAGTCAGTTCACTAAAGGATCCTACAACACAGTCTGAGAGAGAGAGTCACTGACATGAAAATGCTGCAATCAGGGTCAAGTAAATGAGACAAGCAGCTGAATCAGGGAGGAAAGCCTACGGAGTTTAGTGAGTGTGAAAGAGTGGCAGGATTTCCGAGGGCAGAGGAGACGGTCTCAACCAGATCACTCTGGGTTCACAGAGGGAAACAAGTAGAGGGTTAAGTTATAAACACTTAACCAGTAAAGTCCAACACATCAGAACTCCCCTAAGGAATAATACACTTGAGTTTTGCTTTTCTTGTTGTTTACACTTTAGTTTGCTTTGGTTTGTTTTTTTTAACACAGTTTAACAGGCTCAGGACTGTATTCAAATGTCCACTCAGGTGAGAAAAGATAAGAGAATGATCTCACTGGAAATCAGAAGTTTTTTAAAGCCATCATGTACAGATGTTCTGCCAAGACAGTAAGGGAAATTATTTTCTTCATTTGCTTTGGCAGTCAGGAAGCCTTTTGGTTCTGCTCCAAAGTATAGCATCAACAAAAAAGTCATAAAATTAAGCTATCTGTTCTGCATAAAACATTTTTAAAGGCAGTTAAACAACAGGGTATAATGATATTTCCAAATTCTCTGCACCAAGAAAGGTACAAAAAGCAAAAGGTTAAATACACATGATTTCATCACAATATTCCGACTATATAATTTAATTGTTCTAAAGCATTTTAACAGGCCATTTACTACCCTTATATAGCTCAAAGGAGAAAAATAAAATAAAAATTAAATTACAAAGTATTCTTTTCTGGACTCCCTATTGAACCTCCTAATTATACCAGGATTAAGAATTTAACAATTCTATTGTTATTTGATGTTAGAGCACTCAGAGATTTTGGAGAGCAAAAACAAATGAACAAAAAAGTAATAATTTAACTGTCTAAAAAACATTATTTCCTTTTTTTATTGAAAAAGGTTAAATAAAATGATCTGGTAAATGTAAATCCCTCTTGGAATATATTTAAGTGACTAAGACACTACTATAACTTCGTCTAATATTCTCTTCCTAATTCTATTATTCTAATGAAAACTATTGTTTATATTTTAGTTTTTTCTTTCTATATTTTACATCTATATGTAGTACCAGTGCCCATCTATTTTAATTAAAGGTCCTACAAATGTCATTAAAATCAAGAAAATATATTTTGAATATAACACATTAAAAGAGACTTAATGGTTTATAAGTGGTAGTTTTAACCTGTCATACTTCATCTTACTGTTTATCCTTTTATAATTAGTTATAATGACTGTCATTATTCAAATACTTTGTAACCAGAATTATTATCTTGTGCATTACAGATAAAATTTGTTCTTGAAATGTTGATAATCAAAAGCTTTTGAATTAGAACACTATTATTATGACACAAACATTTCTGGCCTGGTAAGACTCTGATGTTGGGAGAGATTGAAGCCAAAAGGAGAAGGGGGCAGCAGAGGATGAGATGGTTAGATAGCATCACTGAGCCAATGGACATGAATTTGAGCAAGCTCTGGGAGACAGCAGAGGATAGAGGAGCCTGGGGTGCTGCCATCCATGGGGTCGCAAAGAATCAGACATAATTTAGCAACTGAACAACAAATGCCCTTTTTAATGGATGAAATTTACTAAATTGCTATCATTAATGTGAAACACCATTTGCCATTTTATATGCAAATTATATTTTAATGCTTTTCTCCCACTTAAAAAAAAAGTTCTAAAATAGAAGAATTTTTTTCACCTTTGATTCAATAAACTTGAGTGAGAAAAGTATAAATATTTTTACAAATAGAAGTAACTAAACTTTATTTATAGATATCCAAATTAAGTAGTGTGACTTTAGCTTTAAATAATAGTGGTAAGAATAATTTTAGAAGAAAAAAAAAGGTGAAATTTAGAAACAGAAAAGCCATGGGTAAAAGTTAAAGCAAAAATTTATTACTAAATATGGAATATCTGATGAAGTCTTCCCTAGTGCCTCAGATGGTAAAGAATCTACCAGTAATGTGGGAGACCCGGGTTCAATCCCTGACTTGGGAAGATCCCTGGAGGAGGGTACAGCAATCCATTCCAATATTCTTGCTTAGAGAATCCCCATGGACAGAGGAGCCTGGTGGGCTACAGTCCATGGGGTCTCAAAGAGTAGGGCATGAATGAGCAACTAAACACAGCACATGAAGTCCTATAAAATACAGCTGAAATAAACCAACATTTCCACTTTTGATTTCTTTATGAAATGAAAAAAGAAAAGAAGATTTTATATGTCAAGCTATATGGTATTGCTATGTCCCCCAAAATAACTTTATTTTTCAGGAAGCCTTGGTAATTCTCAAATGTGCATAGATTGCAAGAGGCTACATCAACAGAACACAGACAAGCTAGTCCCTATGCTGTCTTTGAATACCAGAGCCTCCCTGGACTATCAACTTTGCCTCAAAATAACAAAGGGGAAACAGTTCCTTCTTGTTCTTGTCATTGGTTTTCCTCTGCTTCTGTCACTAACAACTGTTTCACTAGTCTATTAACCATCACTAAAGGAAGCACCAGTGATGCAAAGGCAGTAAGGACCAAGAGGAAAGAAACGCCTGATAACAAAAGGCAGAGCTAATGGTAAGCTGAAGACGAATTTGGGAGACGCACTTAACACCAAAGTAGCAGCCTGGTTCTCAATTCTATGGTGTAGTAGAAATAGCTTAGGCTTCTGAGACAAATGAACTTGGTTTTAAGTTCTAATTGCTACTTACTGGCCTCGTGGTCTTCTTCTCTTTTCTCCATTTACCCAAAACGCTGCTGCTAAAGCAATCACCCTAAACTCTCATTCTCATTATGTTATACAAGTACTCAGACTCTCCCACTGGCTCCTGCATTGCTTAAGTCTCAACAGCTCAGCAGTCAATGTTCTTCAGGATCTGGTCTAAGCCATATTTCCATCCTTAACTATCACTCTCCCCTGTTCCCACCCACATGCCCCCACCTCATCTATCTACTTCAGCCAAATCATTATTTCAAGTTGCTCTAAAATTTCTCAGTTTCTTCCCTGTCCTCACTACCAAAGTGTGTGAATCAAAATTCCAACTACTATTCAAAGTCCACTTTTAAATTATATCTCCTCCAGGAAACCCCAACTCTCAGTTTATGCATATTTTCTTAGTATTTTACTTGGACCTTTATTATAGTTCTCTTCAAATTGTGCTATCTATGACAGATGTGTATGTATCTTCTCCATTGTGCTAGAAATATTTCAGGGTAGGGAGTGTTTTATTAATTTCTGCATACTTCATATTTCCATGACTATTTCTAGAACTTAGTTGAATGTCTTTAATATGTAGGACTCTTATACCTCACTTAGAAATGGAAGCACACAAGAATCACGTGCTAATTCTGTGTCTTGTTTAGATAATAACCATGATAGCAAATACTTGGATAACACTATGTATTTTTCACACTGTTCAAGGCAATTGATAACTCAATTAATTGTCTTATAAAGTGCTCAGTCGCTTCAGTTTGTGTCTGACTCTTCGCGACCCCATGGACTGTAACCCACCAGGTTCCTCTGTCCATGAGATTCTCCAGGCAAGAACAGAGTGTGTTGCCATCCCCTTCTCATGTTTTTCTCTTTCCAAGTCTTCACCTATACGACTGTCCTGCTATAGTCACATAATGATCAGAATCTCAAGATATTTTAATATTTTCACCCGAATAATGATTTCCTCTAGCTTAGTCCAAATCATTTTGCACCAAAAGACTTTAGACAAAAGTGCAAAGGAAAAAAAAAAAAAAACAGTTTAAATAAATTTCTTAGGAAGTTCCTGATGAAATCAGAGTTTGAGTATGGTGTTATCTATGGATTTTAGAGACTTTTCAAGAGAGTAATCTGCAGAAGAAATTTTTTCTGGCAGGTAGGAGGTTCTCATGAGGTAAAACAAATGGAATAATAAGGGTAGAAATTTTACAGTGTTACCACCAGGATTGACTCTTCCATTTTTGAGTGAAGATCAAGGGTCTTTTATGAATGTGACATAGATACAAGAGAACAGAATTTCAGGGTGAAAGTATCATTACATAGTCTGGGAAATGCTGTGAATTAATTAACTTATAAAGCAAAGTCAGTATCTAAAAATGCTAACATGAAATTTATTAAATGGTAATGAAAATGTTAGTCACTCAGTCATGTCTGACTCTTTGTGACCAGATAGATTATAGCCCACCAGGCTCCTCTGTCCATGAGATTTCCCAGATAAGAATACTGGAGTAGTAGCCATTACTTTCTCCAGGGAATCTTTCTGACCCAGGGATCAAACCTTGGTCTACTTGCATTACAAGTAGACTATTTACCTTCTGAGATACCAGGAAAGCCCAATGATAGGTAAGTTCTTACTTATTTCAAAATTGCACAGGAAAAATCAGTCTAATGAGTATATAATAGTACAAGTTCTGATAATTATAGTTGATCCTTGAACAACATGGGTTCGAACTGTGAAGGTCCATTTACATGTGTATTTTTTTCAGTGAATACCCTAATATGTCCCCTTTAACAAATGAGAAAGCAGAAGAAAAAAGGGATTAAGGAATTTGCCGAGTACTACAAATGCAAAGCCAGGATTTAAACTAAAAATCTAACTTGTGTTCCTCATTCAATCTTCATACCTCTACAACAAAGGAAGTACAGTCACAGTAACACAGTTGAATCTAATAACTAATACTGAATAAAACAAAACAAAAAAGCAACCCCAGAAGACTACAATAAACTACTGTGTATCATTTTTACATAGCTTAAAACAAGTAACTCTAAACAATATACTGTATAGGGAAATACTGTTATGCTAAAATAATTCTTTAAAATTTAAAATTAATAAATAAACCAAAAATCCATCAGAGTGATGGTTTCTAGGCAGCAGGAGACACAGGAGGAAAAGAGGGAGGAAACAAAAGGTAACTGCAGGCACAGTGGGAATGGTGATAATGTTATTCTTGAGTTGGCTGGTGAGTTCTAGGTATTTATTTCACTATTATACCTTCTAAGATATTTATATTATTTATTATTTTATGTAACAGATACTGGGCATCCCTGGTGGCTCAGTGGTAAAGAATCTGCCTGCCAGTGCAGGAGACCTAAGTTCGATCCCTGCGTCAGGAAGAGCCCCTGGAGAAGGAAATGGCAACTCACCCCAGTATTCTTGCCTGGGAAATCTCATGGACAGAGAAACCTGGTGGGCTACAGTCCATGGAGTCACAAAATAATTGGACACGAGTTAGTGACTACACAACAATAATCCAAGCAAATGAAAAAAAGAGAAAACATTTAATCTGGGGGAGAGGGAAGAAGTGTGATCTATTTTCCAATTATAATAATGTATATAGTTACCACTTAGCTAAAAATTGTAGTACAGCTATAGTAGGAAGATGACAGGGCAGATGAGTAGGGGCTGCTGCTGAAGTTGTGCAGATATTTTAACTATGTCACTGCAAGAAAAGGAAGCAAAAATCCTCATCTTCCTTTACAGAAAGTCAACAGATATTGCCTAAAACCAATGATATCAAGAAAGAACAGTACACAAATGTCACTTAGACATATGGAGATAAGAACCAGAAAAAAATGAGAGCTTTAAATGATTTCCTCTAGAGATTAGGAATTGGATGGGATGAAGGTGTTCTGCTTTTTATGATAATTTTTTAATGACTTTAAAAAATATGGACATTGTTCATTTTGACAAACATAAAAGTATACAAGTAAATTATAAAGAAAATGTATTATGTAATATATACCTTTATGCCAAAAAATGCTATAGTCTACATATATCTGAATGTTTTATGTAAGGTTGATATAGTTCTGGAAACATATTAATTCAACTCTACAAGCACAGATTATAAGGACCATTTTTCTTCTTATAGTTAACCTTTCTCAAAAAAGTTGAGTGCTTGCCTGTTTTAAAATATTTTAATCCTTTAGGTTTAAAGAGCATCCATCTGAATTAGTGATCTTACCAACAGAAATACACGAGTCAGCTACACTGAGTTCACACACCCATATTTCTTCAGGCTGGGATTTTTGGAGTAATAAAGCCCAAAGGGACTTTAAGTCAGAATATGCAAACCTAGGTGTCAGGAGAGTGGGTGTGGTACAAGGGCCACTAGGCAAGAGAAAGTTTCAATGCATCAATCAGAAGTCTTCTGGGGATTTGGGAATCAGTGGTGTGCTAGAAAAGTTTATTCTGTATTATTTATAAATCTTCTCAAAATGATTTTATTTTTAATGTATATTTTATTTCTTTCAATAATATTATCACTCAGAATGTTCACGTGGTCAAGACAATGAAAAATCTAATCCAAGTAACACCCATTCAAGATTTCTCACGTACTCCTTTTCTTTCTCTCCTGAAATATAGTTTACTCTTTCGTACCTCTCTATAGCCACTGCTGATGTGTTCTAAGCTGAGGGAATATACAAGATCCTTGCCTCCCACGAAGAGTCTCTCTTGATATTCATCCAGCAGCATTGTCTGGAGATTAAGAAATCCAAAAGGGCTATGAAAGACCGATGTTCTGTTTAGATCCAAGAGCTCTGAAATGCAAAACAAAATGTACCCTAAACACAGAGAAAATACAAATACCTTTATAACACTTTTTTTCATAGCTCTATTTTCACATGTATTAATACTGTGAAGTTAACATTCATTCATTTTATCATAAATACAAACTCAAATTTACTGTTCAGAAAGACTAAAAATATATAATACACTTTCAATACTTGGTTGTGTGTTTGAAAGTTTCTAAAATAGTAGATATCCTAACCATGTAAAGGGATGGATATTAACTAAACTTACTGGGATAGTTATTTCTTGATATGATTTGATATCAAATCAACATGTTGTAAACAGACTCATTATTATAGTTAAGCTATAATTTTAAAAACAAAAAAAATTGTTCAGCATTTAAAAACAGAGTATAATGGAAATAAGTCACCATGTGCACAAATTAAAATCTTTTTTAAGCTTATGAATGGAAAAACTTTGACACAACTTAATATGTAAAGTAAATAGCCTATGTTTTTAAATACAGAATTATTTTTCACAAACTTTAATGTAAAGCACTACACAGAAATGTCATTCCACTATGACGTTTATATTTACTTCTCTATGTATAATAAAAATCCTAATTCTAAAATAAATATCCCCAAAACAAGTCCATTTAATTCCAGATGAATACCAATTCAGAAAAAATGTTTCCACTTGAAACTGGTTTTGAAAGTCATTTCCAAAATCAAATCACCCAAGTCTGGAAACTATCAGAATGCAATGTGAATGCAATGAAGTAAAACATGGTAGTATTCACTACAGTGGGAATAACTGTTAAAACTAACATGGATCTACTGTCTAAAACTGTGATTTAGGCTACTGTTTATGCACTACTCCTACTTCAGAAGGACTAAAGAGCCTCTTGATGAAAGTGAAAGAGGAGAGTGAAAAAGTTGGCTTAAATCTCAGCATTCAGAAAAACTAAGATCATGGCATCCGGTGCCATCACTTCAAGGCAAATAGATGGGGAAACAGTGGCTGACTTTATGTTTTTGGGCTCCAAAATCACTGCAGATGGTGATTGCAGCTATGAAATTAAAAGATGCTTACTCCTTTGAAGGAAATTGAAGACCAACCTAGACAGTATATTAAAAAGCAGAGACATTACTTTGTCAACAAAGGTCCATCTAGTCAAGGCTATGGTTTTTCCAGTAGTCATGTATGGATGTGAGAGTTGGACTATAAAGAAAGCTGAGCACCAAAGAATTGATGCTTTTGCACTGTGGTGTTGGAGAAGACTCTTGAGAGTCCCTTGAACTGCAAGGAGATCCAACCAGTCCATTCTAAAGGAGATCAGTCCTGGGTGTTCATTGGAAGGACTGATGTTGAAGCTGAAACTCCAATACTTTGGCCACCTGATGCAAAGAGCTGACTCATTTGAAAAGACCCTGATGCTGGGAAAGATTGAGGGCAGGAGGAGAAGGGGACGACAGAGGATAAGATGGCTGGATGTCATCACTGACTCAATGGACATGAGTTTGGGTGAACTCCGGGAATCCGTGATGGACAGGGAGGCCTGGCTTGCTGGGGTTCATGGGGTCGCAAAGGGTCGGACACAACTGAGTGACTGAACTGGACTGAACTTACTTCAGAAAGTCAGAATCTGACAAACCTGTGGTATTACTTGTTTCTTGAAGCTATTTCACTGCATATGGCAGTTCATTACTTATGGTTGCTAAATGATATGTGAGAGACTTTAAGGATGAGAAAGAATATGACTCCAATATGAAAAACCCTGCAGGCTGAAAATTCCCAAGAAGGCACCTTGGAAATATTGACAAGTTAACAGATAACTTCATTTCCCAAAAATCTGTTCCTAATGCAACTGACAGAGAAGTTTAAATACTGGTAACCAAAACACTCAAATCCAGATACCAATATGAAATATGACAGATCTACATCATTTGGTCCACTCTTACACTATTTCTGAGAAAAGAGAAATGAAGTATTTTTCCCCCTCTATTAAGAATGTATTAACTTCTATTTCTCTACTCTGAAATTGCTGATGCCCAACATTTCATGGGATAGGACTAACTTTAAATCTTTATTTTAAAACAAGCAATATTGTTAGCATCAAAGTATCATTTATAAAGGTAAGACTTGTGATATTGAATCATTTGACAATTCATCTAAATAAAGAACTTAAACTTTTTAGGGAGAGACGGAAATAATAAGGTGCTTTATTTAGGGAGGATGAAAATAGGAATTTGAGAGATCTAGGGGTTCTTGAATGCTGGAAGACAACTTTTTCCTACTTAGCAATTTTGTCAAGGTAGACTCACATTATTTTCCTTTCTTACTAGGCATTCACAGAAGGAGATGCACTTTTTAGGAATTCAATACCATAACAAAAATATAAATCAAAGTTCTCCACTGCCATTATACCTTGTCTTTTTATGTAATCAATTAAGGTGCTACATCAGGTCTGATCAGCAAACTATTTTGCAGAAAAAGCTCCACAGTTATTCTGATATATTTCTAAAATTCTTCAAGTATTAAGCATGGTGAAATCATTATCTGAACACATTTAACTCATCAAAGAATGGGTATAAGCTAAGTAGAATTAACAGATCTCTAAACTACAGACTTACTAAGAACAGTAAGGTACAGAGCTTAGGAAACTAAGTTGGCTGGAAAATGAGAGAAAGTCATGAAAGGAACAAATATGAGGAACCTATCCCAAAGTGTTGCCACAGTTGAGTACTCATTGTGAATTTTTAAAAGTATGAATTGGAAAGAGAGGCAGCCTCACCAGTAAAGCAGGCCCTCTGTAAGTGAATTCCAGTAGGGATGGAATGACCTTGCTTTTTCCTAATGAAGTCATTAGAGCCTCACTACCTCCATATACATCTAGAGATATAGACATCAAAACTTCTACTTGTTTTTCTGACTTGCCAACTTCTGCAGGTCTTATTATGCGTACTCTAACTTTTATAGCATAAAGGTGGTAGTTCCTATTTTTTTTATCAATGATAATAAGAGAGTAACTACTGATCCAATAGTGATATACAATTGTGATATCCAATAGTGAAGACTGATGGCATCACCGACTCAATGGACATGAGTTTGAGTAAGCTCCAGGAGCTGGTGATGGACAGGGAAGTCTGGCGTGCTGCAGTCCGTGGGGTGGCAAAGAGTCGGACACAACTGAGTGATTGAACTGAACTGAACTACTGATCCACCAGTCTTATTTTCTTTTAATATATCAAATTTTATTGTGACCCATCCTCCATCTATATGACTAAGTCTATCCCATGAGATAACAAAGATGAATGTTTCTGTTGAGGTGTAGTTTGGAAAATGCAAAGGGAAAAATTCCAACAACTGCAAATTTTTCACAAGTTCCTTGCTCATGGGCTTTATATTTATTGATTTTTTTCCCACCACAGTAAAGAACCACAGTGTAACAGTTTGAATTACTATTGTCCTTTAAGTGACTTATGAAGAAACTCAGGTGCCTAGAGAATAAATGGGAAAGAGAGAACTATCCTACAGATATACACTATTACAATGAAAAAAAAAATCACCAAAGGAAAAAAAAAGAGAGAAAGAGAGAATTAAAGTACAACAGATGTAGATGCCATTATGAAAGTCCTATAGACTGAGAAGCTGAGAAGCCAGGTTCTGGTCTTGGCTTTGCCACTAATTACCTGAGTAACCTTGAATAACCACTTAACGTCTTTAGACTGGTTTCCTCACATGTTAATTACTCTTCTGTCCTCAAAATGATTAATTCTTTGCCTAAATTGCATTTCTAAAATGGAGGTGATAAAACATAATATATTAAAAATATACAAATCCAAAGACAGATATTTTTAGTCTTTCAAAGTATAGTGCTGAATCTATATTTTTGACATCTTCAAAAATGGAGTGATCAATGAAAAATTCTAAATAGCTGATGACCCATATTTAAACTTGCCTAAAGGGAAGTATTTAAAACATTAATTTATGACTTTTCATATATTTAAAATATTATAGGGTTAGGAAATACTTTTAGTTTATCAGGAATTTTGGATCTAATTTATTTTGATTCATTCATATTGCCTCAGAAAAAACTGCTGCCAAGATATGCCTGGATACATATGATGTACATGCCTTAGGCAGTAAATTAAGAAATTTCATTTCACTTATAAAGAC
Organism: Muntiacus reevesi; assembly: GCF_963930625.1. NCBI lineage: Eukaryota > Metazoa > Chordata > Mammalia > Artiodactyla > Cervidae > Muntiacus > Muntiacus reevesi. Next base: position 35,186,308 of record NC_089254.1, on the reverse strand, counting down.
ACTTCCTGGGATAGTTCCTAAGTTATTTTTTTAAAAATATAAGATCTAATAAATAGACTGTAGTTTTCTTTAAACATGTTCCCTATGTGAGGGGTGGGCATTCAGCTTCTGTGACTGTCTACTTTGACCAGTACAGCAGAATAGCGCTGATGACTGATTCCTAACAAGTTCAGGCTTAACAATAGAAATTTCAGAATCAAGGTACTAATCAAAACATATCAGTTCAATGGTTTATATTTTTCTTGTTCACTTCCATCGAGATAAATCCTGATTGTGATCCTTAACTCACTCTGAGACCCAAATCCTCCTTCCTGTCTGGGACTCTCCAATATCTTGAGCTCTAAGTCAGGGAAGGCCAAAAGTATCCACTACGAGTAGATGTCTGTGCTTCAGCTGTATATTTGGAATAATGGACACAGAGGAAGAATTCTATAACATAATTTTTTAAAGGTTGTGCATATTTATGCTTTAATACTAACTCTAATTTTCTACTTTATTTGATTAATTTACCTACCTCTTTCCCAAAAGGATCTGAGATGACTCATGCAAATATTCAACTGAACAAATAAATATATATTTAGGGGTATTAAAATATTGGGAAATAACAAAATTAGAGGTCTGGGATAAATTTTATTAAGTATAAGTCATTCTCTAATATCCAACACAATGTTAAAGTGAACATCAAAATTGACCCCAGGCTCTAAAAAAATCCAAAGTCACTAAAATACAAGAGAAAAACTATAACAATTGCTTAAGAGCACTGCCTGATGTGATGATTAATTTTATGTCTCAATTTGACTGGATCACAGTTGTCTAGATATTTGGCTAAACATCTCACTTAAACATGTGGCACTTACTTGTAAGAAGTAGGACCTACAACTATTCGTGTTTCTCAAATGCAAAAAGAAAGGTTTTAAAGAGATTCAGTACACAGATAAGTGGAGGAGGGCATGGCAACCCACTAATATTCTTGCCTGGAGAATCCCAAGGACGGGGAGCCTGGTGGGCTACAATCCATGGGGTCACAAAGAGTCAGACAGGACTAAGCAACTAAGCACAGCACACAGCTAAGGCTACTTGGTCATTGCTGGTGCCAAAATTTAAACAAGGAAAGTTGACTGGAGAGCTTTGCTATTAATTATCCATGGTAGATGGGGTGTCTGTCACCACTGTGGAGCACACAGCTTAGTCTTCCCCAGTTCTGGTCCCCAGAGACAAACACCATCAAGACGGTTTGATTTCTTAAAAGTTTGTTCCTTACAAACAAGAACTCCACAATCCATTAAATCTAAAACTTCCTACAGAAGGAACTAAACGAAAACTGTAGAAAATTCTTAAGGAGATGGGAATACCAGACTACCTTACCTGTCTCCCGAGAAACCTGTATGCAGGACAAGAAGAAACAGAACTGGAATTGGAACAATGGAATGGTTCAAAGTTGGAAAAGGAGTATATCAAGGCTGTATACTGTCACCCAGCTTATGTAACTTCCACGCAGAGTACATCATGCAAAATGCTGGGCTGGATGACTCACAAGCTGGGATCAAGGTTGTCACGAGAAATATCATCAACCTCAGATATGCAGATCATACCACGCTAATGGCAGAGAGTGAAGAGGAACTAAAGAGCCTCTTGATGAAGGTGAAAGAGGAGAGGGAAAAGTCTGGCTTAAAACACAGCATTCAAAAATGTAAAAAACAAACAAACAAAAAAATAAGATGATGGCATCTGGTCCCATCACTTCATGGCAAACAGAGGGAAAAATGATAATAGTGACAGACTTTATTTTCTTGAGCTCCAAAATCACTGTGGACAGTGACTGTAGCCATGAAATTAAGGCTCTTGCTTCTTGAAAGAAAAGCTATGACAAACCTAGACAGCATTTTAAAAAGCAGAGACATCACTTTGCTGACAAAGGTCCACACAGTCAAAATTATGGTTTTTCCTGTAGTCATGTATGGATGTGAGAGTTGGACCATAAGAATGCTGAGCCCCAAACAATTGATGCTTTCAAAATATGACTGGAGAAGACTCTTGAGAGTCCCTTGGACAGCAAGGAGATCAGTCAATTCTCAAGGAAATAAACCCTGAATATTCACTGGAAGGACTGATGCTAAAGCTGAAGCTCCAATACTTTGACCTCCTAATGTGAAGAGCCCACTCACTGGAAAAGAACCTGATGCTGAGAAAGACTGAGGGCAAGAGGAAAAGGTGGTGACAGAGGATGAGATGGTTGGATGGCATCACTGACTCAATGGATATGAGTTTGAGCAAACTCTGGGAGACAGTGAAGGACAGGAAACCCTGACATGCTGCAGTTCATTGGGTCACAAAGAGTCAGACACAACTAAGGACTGAACAATAACAACACAGAAAAGTCTAGTCTATTAAGGGATTATAATATTTCTGAACTTGAATACATTTTTTTGCAGAGACTCCTACTCATAATAAAGTAAAATGGAAGGTTTTCCCAATATTCAGTTGGTAGAATTGACTTAATTCAAATAATTCAACAGCATTTACAACAAGAAAACTCAGGTTAATATCAAGTTTAATTACCTTTCATTTGTATTAAAAAACTGTCTCAAATAACTATTGAATTTTTCATGTTGCTTTATGAATTAGTGACATCCTCAATTTTATATATCTTACTTTAAAAACCTGAAATCTTTGTACTTCACTTGTTATAGTTTTCAAATGAATTAAATATTTTTTGGTATACACTTAGGCAAACAAAACAAAAACCTTAAGCAGGAAGCTTTTCTCCTTCTTTAAGAATATTTTCTCCTTTTAGTTTTAGAGCCAGCATTTTAAGTCATAATAGTGGTCTTAGCACCAAATTATAGTCCACAGACACAGTGTATTTACCAAGCAATGGCTAACTTCTTTATCCCTCTGCACTGCTGCAAGCTGCTTAGATGAAAGAATCAGAAAATATACAGGAAGAGGAGGACAAAAGAAACTCTAATCTCAGGTAATCTCCAGAAAACACAGTGCAAATAATGGACATTGCTGACTCCGGTAAAAGGAAGGAGCTCATCTTGAGTTTTTCCTACTCTAAAAATAACACGAATTACTTGCGGGAGGCAGTGGACAAAGAAACAAGACAACTGAGATGCACCAACTCAGGGTTCATCCGGAAATTTTCTCAAGAGGGAACTAATTATTATTGCTAGGCTGCCTGCTAATTATCAGCTGTCAATGAAGATATACGCAGAGGATTTAGTCATTTCCTCTCATGGTCCTTCTTTTAAAACTGCAAGGGAAACAGTTTTAAAACTCACTGACCTCAATATATTATAGAGACAGTTCTCTTCACTTTGTCAAAATGTATCTAAATTCCACACGTCCATGTGTAAGATGGGGGAGGCAAGAGGATATATTTTTCAGTTTTCAAACAAAAAAATAGATTTCCAAGGGATGGGCATTTTCTTATTCAATGCACACTCCTACCACTGTCACCTGCAAAGCAGTAAAATTTGAGATCCAGGACTTTAAAATTTTTCATTATTTTCCAAATAAATTCTTTTATTCAATGCCTTAAAGCTAATTCAACAATAAAATATCAAATCACAAAGTAAGCATTGTTAAGGGAAATGAAATGTATAAATAATGGTTAGAAATTTCTTCAACTTTTTAACAAGTCCAAAGGAAACGTTCTTACAACATGCTTTGATGATTTTGACAGATCTGATCAATGCTCACTAATGGCTTATAATAATGTTGAAACAGAGTTGTAAAGAAATAAGCAATTAACTTTTTTAAAGTGTAATCAGGGCTTACTAATTGGTCTTTCCAGCAATGGACTGTGGTCATCCTTTCACCTACCCTCTGAACTTATAGATTTCTATCTTTCTAACAAGTTAAAGGTCCAAAAGGGGCACTGTGGTGTTCCAACTTTTAATCATACGCTGCTTCCAACAAAAGCAAAGAGTTCAAAGGTACACATGAATGGTCTAGGTATTTCGCAGCCTTTGATTTCCTCAGTCAAGAAAAAAATAGTGTCAGAACTTTAAGATTCCTTATGTTCCTATATTATATAACTTATCATTATTTAGTATTACACACGACATTCTGACTTACAGATCTCTGAGCTCTATGAACACAAGATTACCAGCGGACAAGGTTACACAGAATCATTGTCCATGCATATACTGTACATGTGTGTGAGTACTCGTATTTAAAACACCAAATCGAACAAAATCATACAATACAAAGTGCTACCATCTAAAAGTCAACAATTTAACAATTGTGATTGCCTTCTAAATGTTCAATTGCATTTTACTTCACTGGAGGTCAAAGGAGCAAGTGCTAGGTGAGCAGCTTCTGAAGCTGAGTCTATAGGGCAAGGGACCCTGAACTCTGAGCAGAGTGTCCATTCAGCATGCCTCTGGGGCCTCTGTAACCAGGATATGGTGTTCTGAATGTAATGGAAGGGCCTTCAGTGGTTTTAAGAGCAATTGTATGACCGGATTTATCTTTAAAATACCAATTGATTTTGATGTGCGTAATTGTTAGCAGGGGGCAAAACTTTAATAAAAGGAGGTTTGAAGAAATATTTTTTAGTAAGCATGTGAGAATGGTAGTAACAAAAGAAGGTGTATTGTAGAGGTAGAGACCTAAAAGGTTAGATGAAAGAAAGCTAGGCAACAAATTTTACACAATATGGTAAAAGTTTTTCTTTTTCTCAATTTAAACTGATTAGGATTGGGATGACAGATTGTAATTCATTTTGATGCAACATTCAGTATGTACTGAAATACTCTGCATTATGTACTATATCTGGGGTGTCAGAAGGATATTAGAAATCAGTGTAATCTATATAACACAAATCAGATTTTGGCATTCTTCATTCTATTTCTATAAATTAATTTCAGAGGTAAGTTTTTTCATGCTAAAATACTAGATAATATCTGGTCTGTTCACTTGTTTTTTTTTAGAAAATACTTTTTAGAGTTCAAAACCAGGAAAACTATAAAGGTAGGAGGGATAAACTAAGAATTCAGGATTAATAGATACAAACTACTACATTTAAAATAAACAACAGGGACCTACTATATAGCATAAGGAACTACTCTCAGTATCTCATAAAAACCTATAATATAAAGAATACATAAAAGAACACACACACACATATATATATATATATATATATATATATTTAACTGAATCACTTTGCTGTACATCTGAAACTAACACATTGGAAATTAACTATACCTTAATTTTTTAAAGTGGTTTGAATAATAGCACTACAATGTTTATACATGAATATATGGCAATTCACACACATGAAAATTTATTTATAAGAAATATTTTTAGAAGTGGAATTTTTGTTTGTTTGTTTCTACAGATACTGCCAATGTGCCTCCATGGGAATTATAGTTTAATATTCTACCACTGCAAGTGAGAATGACTATTCCCCATCACCTAGAGAACAGTATGTCATTATATGTCATTAAAATTTAGGATATTTGCAGATCTGACTGTGGAAATACTAATTAAATTTACATTTTTCTTATGGGTAAAGTTAAGCATTTTTCATATATTTTAGAATACTTTCATTTTTTGTCATTTTTATGTCCATTGTCTATTTTTCCACAACTTAAGTTTTTAGTCAAGATCTGAATTTAAGACATGTTAAAACTGTTAAGTTTTATATTTTGTGACATCATGGTTGCAAGATGGAGGAGGCTAGGCTCTTCAATGTAGAAATGTATGCTTCAACCATGTGAGATATTTTTAATGTGTTAAATTTTTGCTTTAGTAAATAAACCTAATTCTTAATTATTTAGTGTTTTGAACCAGTTTGGCATTAACAATTCACCAAAAAAAAATGTTATGAATCAGGGAACATGCTCAGTCTCCCAGAGGCTGAACTGGGTGTCAACAAACTCCCGGGCAGAGCTGTTCAGCTGGGAGCCATGTGGGACAGGAGTGGTGTCACTGTGGGGAGATGACAGTGGTTCTGTAACCAGAGGCCTCTTTGAGACTGTCCTCCCTAAGGACACTACAGTTGATCCAGAGTTTTTCTCATCCATTCTCCCTGGCTTCAGGGCCATGTTTTCCATTTGGCCTCTTCAGACTTCAATCCCCTTCACACTTCCTCTATGCTTTTCCTATAGCTCCATTTTTGAGGCTCCCTGTGGAATCCATTTTGACTCATTTGGTTTTTCTTTAAACAATTATTTCCAGTCACTGATGAGTCCCAAATCCACAACCCTTTCTCACACACAGATTAACTAGGAGTTACGTTAAGCGGCATCATATAATATCTTCTTAATAATTTACTATCTACTATAAAATATCAGAAATGTTGTACTTAACATTTAGTTTTCCAAGGCCACTGCTGTGGAGGTCAATTTTTACTTATGGTCAGGTTTTTATTGAACACTAGCCAATGAGGAAGTTTCTTTCACATGGAGGGAAAAATGACTCAGTCAAAACTGATCTTTCGACCCTCCTGTTAATTTGACACGCGTTTATGAGAATTCCAAAATTCTAAGTAACAAATATTTTACAAGATGTTTTAAATGTTCAATCAAAGCAGAAGCTAATGAAGTCAAGAATATGCGTGAAATACTGTAATGTTGTTGTTTTATACTGTTAGTGATTTAAAATTTATCGAGAGGAAGCGGTGAAAGGAAACACATTTCTACAAGTCCAATAAAGTGCTCCTAGTATTATAATAGTGTGCTCTAGGTTTGACCATCAAATGAACATCTTCCTTTCAGATTATTTCCATACAATCTGTGAAATTATCTGTGGTAATAAAGCTTTGTTTTCATTTATTTGTTACTTATTTCTAAATGTTAGACATGTATAAATAGTGTTCATTTTATACTAATATCTGAAAAGCCACTTTTTCTGGATTATGTCATTTCAGCATGGATTGGTTATCATTTAATATTTAAAACTCGAATAGTAAATCAACTGTTCTATATATTTATATTATATTCTGTTTTAGAATTAGGTTTAAAACAAATGAGCAATATTACTTCATAATTCATTTCCTCTAACACACTTAACAATCCTGACTTCCACTGTTCTGTCTACACCACACCAAAAAATGCAATTTGTAAGACACTTTTGATTTTCAAAGTTGGTTGAGGTATACACAATTGTAAATAGCTATTAAATTCTAAGTATATTTTAATATTATCTTAATTCAGAAATATTCTATGCTACAAAGCTAATATACTGCTTATAATATATATGTTTAAGTGAACTTAAGTCACACTAAGAAATTGAATATGTCTATCATGCATATTTTTCATATTGCAATTGATCATTTTAGTGTTAGAGTAACATAACATGCTGTGCTGTGCTTCATCACTCTGTCGTGTCTGACTCTTTGCGCCCCCATATACTGTAACTTGCTAGGCTCCTCTGCCCTCAGGCAATCTCCAGGCAAGAATACTGGAGTAGGTTCCCATGCCCTCCTCCAGGGGATCTTCCCAACCCAGGGATCAAACACAGGTCTCCCACATTGCAGGTGGATTCTTTACTGTCTGAGCCACCAGGTAAACTGAAGAGTACTGAAGTGGGTAGACTATCCCTTCGCCAGGAGATCTTCCCAACCCAGGAACTGAACCGCAGTCTTCTGCATTGCAGGTGGATTGTTTACCAGCTGAGGTACCAGGGAAGCCCAATATAACATGCCAGTACATAGCATAAACATTTATAGGCTTTTCTCCCCAATATATTGAGATAAAAGTGAGATATAACACCATTAAAGTATGCAGCATAATGATTTGATATATGTATATATAGTGAGATGATTACCATGATCAGTTTAGTTAATAACCATCATATTACACAGTTATTTTTTCTTGTGATGAGAATTTTTAAGACCTACTCTCTAAGCAACTTGCAGACACACGATATACTACACCATGCCACATATTACCTCCCCACGACCTATTTATTTATAACTGGAAGATTGTACCTTTTGAACACATCCATCCGTTTCCCCCACCTCTCAATTTTTATCTTATGTTTTGTTGAAGTTCTGTATCTTTCTATAACAACAAGTGTATTGATATTTGGTCTATAATGTTTTCTCTCATAAATAATCCATCATATAACAACAAAGAAGTAAATTAGCTAAAATCAGAATTGTATTTTTACTTCATCATATATTGGTTCAAGTATTGGATATCTTAAATTCTTCAAAGTAATATGAAGCTCAATTTCTTATTCCCTATACTGACCTCCAAATTCATACTTGTTTAGTCAAGTGCCTATATGCTATTTTTTCCTGGAGTCAAACAAGCTTCTCCAACTGAGCAAGTGAATAATAAACTTTTGATTTTCAACTATAAACTAACTCATCTCTCAGTAAGCTCTTCTTTGTATCTTGCCAAAAATGTAGGGTTTCTCCGAATTCTCCTTCTCCTAAATGCCTCAATATCTGTCAACATCTCCACTATAACTACCCAACTGAGCCAATGAAAGGGCTTCCTAACTGCTTCCACTCCTTTCCTACCAGTCAATTGGTTTATCTCACAGTAGCCAGAGGGACTATTCCTTTAAAACTATTCAGTGGGTCATGATGCTCCTTCCACCACATAAAACCCTCCAATTAATTCTTAACGGCCTTAGGTTAAATCCATATTCCAACTGTGGCATGATGTATGGTTGCCAATATTGCAATATTCCCCCTGATACTGCTACACTTTTTCCCCTGCTCACCAAGCTCCAGGGCCCAGGCTTCAGAGCTTTGCCTTGATTCTTCTCTGCACTTGCTCCGTGCCTCCCTCTGACCTCTACATTGTGGCTCTTCCTGCTATTTGGACCTTATCTCTGTGCAGTCTTCCCAGACTAAGGAATCTGGAGTTCCCACCTTGACAACCCCAGCTGCATCACTCTCTCTTGCTATTTTAATATTGCATGCATGCTACTTGGTTTTGAATTTTTCTTGTGTATTTTCTCTCTCCTCTGACAGGAAGTTCCATGCAAGGAGTGACATTTTCCATCTTGGTCACTGTGATAGCCCTAGAGCCAAGGCCAGCGCTAACCATTTGTTTACTAGACACTCGATAAAGGTATGTGAAATGAATGAACTTCTCTGAATCTCAACTTCCTCAAGTATGAATTGGGGATAAAAACAAATTAGGAGCATTGCTATAAGAATCAAATGACTCCTAGAACCTAATGGATGGTCGATATGTATGGGTTTCTTTCTCCTTTCTTTTGATGTTGATAAATTATTGGCAAAGGGTATGAAGGGTAATTTCTCCTAAAGAAATAGGTTTTTCTTAATTACATTCCGTCAAGTGGACATATGTACTCTCTAGGCTTTTTATATAGGCTTAAAGTGAAATAGGAAATTTTCTAAGTACATGATTACTATGATCAGTATAAACAGCTACTCTGTATTTTAAGTTAAAGTCTTGTTTTCCTACCAAGAATAGTTTGGGATAGCTTTCTATTCCTTTTTTCAATCCACATCCATCTCCACTTGCAAGAGAATCGTTCCTTGGAAAATGTGCTTTATTTCTTTATCATCCATTTATTTATAAGCCCAATCTAAAATATGTTATACTAAACTATCTCTATTTCACCCCTGAAATTTAAAGTAGCAGAATATCAGGCAAACATTCTTTCAACATTTTTGCTACTACTCTTAAATACTGGATGTTTATGAGCTTTTCAGTATTTAATTTGGTACTTGTTTTTATAAGAACAGAGTTGTCAAGTTTTAGACAGGTGCGTGATTTGACATGGTGTTAAAGCATCACAGTTAAACACCCTCTGCATTCTCCTCTTTTGACCTCTAATAAAGATCTTTAGTCTCATCTTTATAAAAATAAAGTCTTCTCTCAACCCATATAATTTAATCCCATAAAACATTCCTTCTAAGAAAAAAATGACTTCCAGATGTCTGAAGAACTTGGAATCTGATAATCTGACACGTTGAACATTTGCACCTTTAAAAACATGTCATTTCCAGACTGACTTATTACCATAAAGTAGTGACTACTGTGTAATTTGGATACTTTCTCTAATAACATCACATTTTTTCCTCATAGTTTCAATACGGACAGAATAATAACTGAATTTCAAATCTGGGTAGAATGAAAGGCAACTTTATAATTTTTTGATATTAGATGAATTACATGGAAACAATCTATTCACCCACATTATGACAAGAAAATAGTATCATTGGTAGATGTATTTCTCATATAGAAATGAGGCTGTGTGTTACAGGCCATCATTTGATAGGTTTGGAAATGCAGGACAACCACTAAAAGGTCATTTGCTCTTAAATTACATCCCTCAATTACTGTAGCTGCTGCCACATGAACCAGAAGCTCCTTATTAGGTAATGGGCCCCCTTGGTAGGTGGGTTCTCTTCAGATGTGGCTAACTCAAAAGAAATTGAAGAGGAAAGACAAATCCATGCTATGTGTACAATTCACTGATGACTTTCTTTCACAAAATGTCACCTTAGTGACTAAGCTGCTAACAAATTCTTCTGTTTTCCTTTCCTTGCAACCTTCAGTAAGCATTGAGTCACTTCCCAGAAAATACTGTTGTTTATAACCTGTCACAAGGCAAACAGTACCTAAAAAGACCACCCGTGATTTCTCTGAAAAGTTGAAAGGAAGGGAAACAAGAAAGGCTCTTGAGTCCCAGGTACTGTGTGAAATACCCACTTTGCGTAACTTCATTTGCCATTCATATCACTCCAACAACGGATGGATAACCCTTCCCATTTTATAGATTAGGAAACAGAAGCTCACACAGAAACTTAAAAACTTCCCAAAGTCACACATCATTTGAGGGTCAGTATCTCTGGATTTAGTAACATTATTTTGCTTATTTTGTGTATTTGACCATAACAGAAGAGTTTGTATAATTATACAGTTTCTTCACAGACTCAAGTAAATCATAAGTTGTCAGCAAGGTAAGCCCCTGAGGAGTATGTTACAGGTGTTCCCCATGTTTCCTGCATTTATCAAATAACACTTATCAATAATAAGTGGTCAGAGGCAACTCTGGAGGTCATCAATGTTTCACCTATACCTCAGCCTTTCAGCCTTTTCTTGTAATTTGTCTCACTTATCCTAAAGGCTTTCTCATGTCAGCCATGTTTACATCACATAATCCAATACCAACAAACAGAAAACAATGGGACCCAAAGGGTCAGACAACACAGGATCAGAAGCAAATATAAAATATACCTCTTACTTCAAATCAGTTAGAGGGGCTAACGTTCTGAAAAAGAAAAATTATTTGAAAACATAAGTCAAGACATCTGTGTTGTGGTCCCAACCTTATCACTGAATATACCATTTATAAGGGATTAAGTTCCCCATTTGCAGGAATGAGAGAGGAGGATGGGATCATCACTCAGGTTCCCTGTAGTTTCACAAACTATATCCCATCACAAACTATACTATCTCCATTAGGGAAACCATAAATTAGAAGTGTCCATGGGATGCTCTCTAGGGTTTTTTAGTTTTTTAGCTTTTAGTTGGTGAAGGACAGGGAAGCCTGGCATTCTGCAGTCCATGGGGTTACAAAGAGTGGGACATGACTGAGGGACTGAACTGAACTTATAAGTCATGAGAACTACAGAATTACTTCTAGCTGTATAGAAAGAAAAAAATTAATACTGAAGATACAATTTCATATCTGTTAAGTTCTTGTGTCAAAAAAGGGTATTACTATGGATGAAAAAAAACACAAGAAATGTATTGCTATTGATCTGTTTCCTACAATTTTTGATATGCTCTAAATATAAGGGCCGAGCAATAAATCACATACATTCGAGTTTCAGACTGTTGTTTTTAAGTTATTAAGAAAACATGAATTAGGTCATGCTACAATCAGAAAAACTGAAAGATCTGACAAAACCTTTATAAATTACAATGCAGTCACTTAAGCCCAAACCTTATTACTCAGGAAACCAGTAACTTGGCAAATGTGGACACTGCTCTACATGCTGAGAACAAGAGTATGAATGATAAATAAGGAAAAGCATAGGAATCTTGGAAGACATTTTTATGGGATAAATTAACGTGTTTTTCATAGAACTCACTGGAGAAATGTTAAAGTATAAAATTAACTCTAGACAAGTAATTCATTAGTAGACCAAGTTGAAAGAAACAAACTTAAGTTCTGCTATGAAATTCAAGATTAGTTCCTTTTTCTACATTTTATGATAGAACCATCTCCTTTGAGAATCAACTGAATTTCTGAAAATATCATTCTGGCCAGCTGGAGGCAAGAGTGAAATGCATTAACATGTAGCTGCCCTATCCCCAGGTCCTCAACTGTATCAGAACAGATGCTTGCATCCAGGTAAATGGCCATCCATCATCAAGTCAAATATGATTTTACATGTACTTGGATCCTTCTGGCAAGGTCACTGCCCCTATCTCGAAAAAAAAAAATTCCACATAAAATTGGGAACAGGAGGTCAATTTTCTTTTCCTACCATGACGAGGCAGAGATAGCCTCTGCCACTGGAAGGGAGCAAATGCATTAACTCCATTATTGGCAGACACCTTTTAAAATGATGATGCAGTTTTTCAGAAAGCTTGTCGCTAGTGACTGCTAGGATTCATCACCATAAAACACATACATACCATAAAACACATACACATGCTGTGTGCATCTGTATGAAAGAGAAGGGACAATTAAAGGATGTGAATGTAGTTGTGGGGAGGTGGCAGGCAAGCAGAGGCAAGTAGGAGGTGTAAAAGCTTTCCCATCAACATTTCCACTCACTTTGCAACAGGGGAAAGAGAACAAGAAAGAAGGTAATTAAAAGTGATGTAAATAACACCAAGAAGTGAACATTTTGGTTACAGTTCATACTGCTAAAAATAACATAAATTAACAGATATGTTAATAAAGTGTTTAAAGCTATCGAGTTCCAGCCTGCTTTTATAGAACATATCAATTTCACCCCTCAAGAGAGCTTCCTCATTTTCCACACAAGAAACAAAAACATATCTACTCTATCTAAATTATTAATGCATTCCAATTGTTAAAATGGTTATAGTGAAAACATTAAAGAGCATAAAAATTATACGATTAATTGATAACACAATTTTCTTTGGCAAAGACAAGATTCTTAACAGAGGCTATAACTCCTGTAATGTCAACTGAAACATTTAAAATTCCTCAATTACCTCATTCTTGTCTTTAATATTCATTGACACAGCATAGTACATATGAATCTCATAAGGTGTTTTTTGATAATAAATTATCTGGAGTAAATTAAATTTTTGAAGGCAATTATCACACAGAGCTTCAGTGACAAATTACCTTGAATAAAATAATAATTAATTAATTTCTAGTGTAATCAGTATCCTACTTATATGACCAAGGATACATCATACTTGGAACCAAATGGACCAAAAATTGTTTTTTGAATGGGTAACAGTGAGTTCTTTGAACTTACTATGAACAGAAGCTTAACGTTTTCCAGAGGGGCTAATCTAACAAGCAAAGCTGCCTATGTGGTATAATTTGAAAAGGGGTAATGAAGAGGGCCCTTTGAGTCCAATTATTTAATCCTCTCCCAGTTACTACTGTCATTAAAGTTTTACAACTTTGATATTTCCAGCTTTCAGGAGACCTTATTAAAATTGTAGAACCTCTGGGAGGGATTATACCTTAAACCTTTGTCAACTAGTAATTTAGCTTTGTCTGAACACTAGAACTGAGTTGAGCATAAATTCACCATTGGATGAACCTAGAGAGGAGGTGTCTTTCATGTGGAAAAAAGGGATAATGTAATGTTAGGGTGTGTGGGGAGAAGTGGGGGTGTGGAGGTTGACACCGATACAATGTTCCTAGTGTCACACTAGCAGGCCAGGTTTCCAGTCCAGGCACACAGTTTTGCTTTGCTGCCAATACACGGAGTGCAGAACTAACTAAATTGTTCACTTTGGCCCTAACTGTCTGGAGGCAATCAAACACACTCCATGACACATGAAGGTGTGTCTCAATAGTGCCACAAAAGTCTAAGCAATTTGTTCAAAAATTTACTTTGGCAACCATCAAACTGACAGGAAAACACTATTTTTATGGTAAATTCAGGTCAGTGGGGGAAGGGGATTTTCTTCATGCTGATTTTGATTCTGTTTCTTCTAGGGTAGTGGTTCTCCACCTTGATTGCACCCTGAAATCCCCTGGAAGCTCTAAAAAAGTGTAATGCCTGGGTCCCTCACCCAAAGAGGGGTGTGCATTTGGTCTAGCATTGGTATGTTTTAAAAATCTCCCCAGGTAAAGACTGAGAACCTCTGCTGTAGAATGATTCTCCTGAAGATTAGCCATTAGAGAAGATGCGAACAACATTTGCACATAATCACAGGTTTTACAATCTTGGGGGTTAGTTACAAAGAATTGCCAGGATGCCAAACTTGCCAAACTTTTCCAGTCATTATCCAATTCTAAGTCAATAGTCACTGCTTGATATTATAGACAAGACTGAGAGGGGTGAGAAAAAACCTTATTTGAATATCATGTCACTGGATTAATACACTGATACTGAAGCAAGTTAAAAGACGCTTACTCCTTGGAAGGAAAGTTATGATCAATCTAGACAGCATATTAAAAAGCAGTCACATTACTTTGCCAACAAAGGTTCATCTAGTCAAGGCTATGGTTTTTCCAGTGGTCATGTATGCATGTGAGAGTTGGTCAGTGAAGAAAGCTGAGCGCTGAAGAATTGATGCTTTTGAACTGTGGTGTTGGAGAAGACTCCTGAGTGTCCCTTGGACTGTGAGGACATCTAACCAGTTCATCCTAAGAGAGATCAGTCCTGGGTGTTCACTGGAAGGACTGATGTTGAAGCTGAAACTCCAATACTTTAGCCTCCTCATGCGAAGAGTTGACTCAGTGGAAAAGACCCTGATGCTGGGAAAGATTGAGGGCAGGAGGAGAAGGGGATGACAGAGGATGAGATGGTTGGATGGCATCACCGACTCAATGGAGATGGGTTTGGGTGAACTCCAGGAGCTGATGATGGACAGGGAAGCCTGGCATGCTGTGGTTCATGGGGTTGCAGAGAGTCAGATACGACTAAGCAACTGAACTGAAATGAACTGAACTGAAGCAAATGTGGCTGCTCTTAGGTGTGTCTGTACATATTTCATGGCGCCATTAGCTGATATGTAGCAGTATACCCTGTATCTGCTACATAAGACACCTTGCAAGTAATGAATCTATTTTGTATAATGTTCAAATAATTATACTTAAGATATCATGAATTTTGAATAATGTCTATCCCTGAATATTTGAGCTGGAAGAAAGTGTTAAAAGATGGTGCTTCATCACTCAGATTTATCACAAATAAAAGGGGAATAAACACAAAAATAAATTTCTGTACTGAGGTCTACAGGTTTGATCTTGAGCAGTTTTTCAACTCTCAGATTTCTTAATAAATTCTATGTGTCTCTTGTCGTCTGTAAGGTTTGTAAGGCCCTGAGGTAAGAAACTGAGCTAGTATAAAAGACTTGAGGTCCTGTCTAGCTCAAGTGCTGCAAAAATGTGGTGGGATATTTTATGAAGTGTTTATCAATATTAGAGGTAAGCCCTTTCTTTGGGTTAGACTTAAATGCATTTATTTTACAGTAAAAGACAAAGCATGCATTTTAGGACACCAAAATACAGATACCTGTCAAAGAGATCTAATGTCATCTTCTCCATGGAAAAGGGCTTGAAACTACGTTCACAGTTACTCATGTCTACAGTTCTCTGCTCAGCAGATGAGCATTTTAAAAAGGTCTGAGATGATCGAGTCCCTGCCCACCAGCAGATGGATGCTTCTAAGGGTTAAGGATAGAGAACGCATGAGATCTCCATTCATCTGTGGAGGTTAGTTAGGGTCAAGGGGAAAGTCCCTCTCTCTTCTCTGACAGCAACATTAAAACGAGACTATCACACTTTCTATTACAGACTATAAGATGGCAGAGAATAAGGACGTGCACTCTCTTTCTCCTGTGAGAACTCCAAATTTACAACTCACTGCTTAACAACCATAGACAGGAGAATATCAGATTGCACCAAAAAAAAAAAAAAAAAAGATACCCCACATTCAAGGGCAAAGGAGAAGCCCAAGCAAAACAGCAGGAGGGAGGAAATAGCATTTAGAATCAAACCCCATACCCACCAGACATGCTCAGAGGGATCAAACAAAACCCTGTGCACACCAGAAGACCCCGCAGAGACTGAGTGAGACACGCCTCTCAGTGTTTGCGTGTATCCTGCGGAGGCACGGTCTGCAGCGGCCCGCCGCGGGGGCAGGGCCTGGGTGCAGCCGTCCTGGGCGCAGGTGCACTCACTGCACGTGCTAGCAACGTGATGCTCAAAATTCTCCAAGCCAGGCTTCAACAGTATGTGAACTGTGAACTTCCAGATGTTCAAGCTGGTTTTAGAAAAGGCAGAGGAAGCAGAGATCATATTGTCAACATCCACTTGATCATCAAAAACACAAGAGAATTCCAGAAAAACATCTATTTCTGCTTTACTGACTATGATAAGACTTTGACTGTGTGAATCACAACAAACTGTTGAAAAATTCTTCAAGAGATGGGAATACCAGACCACCTTACCTGCCTCCTGAGAAATCTGTATGCAGGTCAAGAAGCAACAGTTAGAGCTGGACATGGAACAACAGACTGGTTCCAAATCAGGAAAGGGGTACGTCAAGGCTGCATATTGTCACCCTGCTTATTATAATTATATGCAGAGTACATCATGTGAAATGCTGGGCTGGATAAAGCACATGCTAGAATCATGATTGCCGGGAGAAATAGCAATTATCTCAGATACACAGATGACACCACCCTTATGGAAGAAAGCAAAGAAGAACTAAAGAGCCTCTTGATGAATGTAAAAGAGGAGAACAAAAATGTTGGCTTAAAACTCAATATTCAGAAAATAAGATCATAGCACCCTGTCCCATCACTTCATGGCAAATAGATGGGGAAACAATGGAAACAGTGAAAGACTATTTTCTTGGGCTGCGAAATCACTGAAAGATGGTGATTGCAGCCATGAAATTAAAAGACATTTGCTGCTTGGAATAAAAGTTATGACCAGTCTAGACAGCATATTAAAAAGCAGAGACATTACTTTACCAACCAAGATCCATGTAGTCAAAGCTATGGTTTTTCCAGTGGTCATTTATGGCTGTGAGAGCTGTACTATAAAGAAAGCTGAGCACTGAAGAATTGATGCTTTTGAACTGTGGTGTTGGAGAAGACTCTTGAGAGTCCCTTGGACTGCAAGGAGATCAAATAAGTCAATCCTAAAGGAAATCAGTCCTGAATATTCATTGGAAGGACTGATGCTGAAGCTGAAACACCAATACTTTGGCTACCTGATGCGAAGAGCTGACTCACTGGAAAAGACCCTGATGCTGGGAAAGATTGAGGGCAGGAGGTGAAGGGGATGACAAAGGATGAGATGATTGGATGGCATGACTGACTCGATGGACATGAGTTTGAGCAAGCTTTGGGAGTTGGTGATGGACAAGGAAGCCTGGCATGCTGCAGTTCATGGGGTTACAAAGAGTTGGATACAACTAAGCGACTGAACTGAACTGAACTGATCACACATTCTAGTTGTTACAATACATGAAAGGTATTTTCTGAGGAAGAAGCATACTATGTCAGTATTATCTTAGTATAGGAGATAAAGGTCCGAATTTCATTTGTTTACCTGATAAAAATTAATATATTCATATATATATATAAAGCATATGTATATATCATGTATATGAAATGGGAAAGTGAATGGTAGAAACTGTTTAAGTCCATAACAGTAAATCTATCCAGAAATTTCCTAGGACTAACATTTTCACTCACTTGATTCCCACAGCTAATTTAACTGAAGTGATCATCCAAGACACTGATTTCTTTAGCCCTCCCAAATCCTTACTTATACTGCTCCCTCAAAATTGTGTGTTTGGAGGAAGTAAATACACTTCCTGGGCCAAAAAAGGAAGAGTCTTTGGACAGGGATGTACATTTAGCATATCTCTCAGGCTGGCAACCATGAAGAGGCCATGTGAACACTGTTAAATTACTTATGCTGAAGCTTTTGATCTGAGTCTCCATTTATAAGGACTCAGAGACTTGAAATACAGGCTATGGATTAGCTGCATTCATTTTACTGTTTTCCTAAACACTGGATAAGATGAGGCAAAGGGAGAAGCCTTACATGCAAAAAGGCATTACATTTTGTCCTTATACTCTGTAAGTTCTCAAGAAAGGAAGCAGAAAAAAAAAAAGTCAGATAATTATTTTTAGAGATATTTGTATTTAATATTAATTTAAACTTAACAAGAATGAATAAAACCTTTGTCAAATTTCTTTGTAACTGTAAGTTATTTTGCTATTATAAAACAGCCTTATTAAACAGTGCTTGAAATTAGCAATTTGTTCTGAATATGCACAGCAATCTGCTGAAAAGGAATTAGAGCCATACAAAGGCAATTGTACTAAATCAGGTAAATATGGTATTTTAAATATCCTAACACAAACTATTTCTGTACTGTGAATGTGACAATGTGATGTAAGTTATATCTGCTTTTTAATTTTGGTGTAATACAGAAACACATATAATATGATGCATTAATACTATCATTATCATTTTTTTAAACTTCATTTAATACATAAAAACAAAAGTGATGTGAATTCAAAGCTTCACCACTAACAAAGCATTTCACTTAGTTTCTTACATAAAGATTAAGGCTAGAATAGAGATTAAACTATTCATATGCTTTGAAATACAGGTAGTGAAGAATTTAAATTTTTTTAAATAGCAAAGAGAGGGTACACATCAATTATAATATGAAAGTCTCTATCAGAGCATTTGTTGTGATGAACGGCCATTCATATTTGATTGTTCTGGTTCTTTGTTTCAGGAGTTAAGCCCCATGCTCACTCATTTCCAATTAGTTAGCTGAGTCCTCTCTGGTAATAGGTGGCTACCACATCACAGCTTTCTAGTTTTCAGACTCAATTAAAAAAGTGATCGTGAGTCTTGGCTCAAAATCAAGGCTGTGACCCCTGCAACCATCACATCTCCTTTAATCTCCCCAGCTCTGTTCCCTGACAAATTCCCTGGACAGCGTAATTACCCCTTCCCACAACGCTTCTAAACGCTCTGCATAGGGTTCCCAGGAGAATCAGCACAGAGATGCCATAAATGTTTTAAGATAGGAGGGGAAAAATGCACACATTTTTTCTCAAATTAGTTCATACAATGATTGCTTGAAGCTGAATGCACAAACACATTTTAAAATCATATAAATTTAATTACATCATTTATGGTGAAGGTAAACTTGCCACAGGATTAAAACTCTATGAGACTACATTCAGGTTATCTTTTCCTGCTAATGGCAAAGCTATCACAGGATCTTCTTTTAAAAAAACACATATACATACACTTTCTATTCTAAGAGAAATGATTTAATAGGGTGACTTTGGTATACACTTTTAGGAAACCAATACACATTGTGTTTTTAGAACTTACAAAGTTAGGTTTTCAAATATCATTAACTAATTATACATGTTTCAAATTATTCCCATACTATTTTGATTGAGTTGTCAAAATCTTGAGAAAATTTCTGGTATAAATACACCAAGCATTCAAACTCAGGATTTAAAGCTTCTATAATAAAAGTCTACCACTCTAACTTTTCTCTTGAAGATTGTGTTTTCTTGAAAATGAAGAAAAATAACAAAAACTTCATTGTCAAAGGGAACTGCACACCAAAGGTTACTGTAAACATAAAATATATTGTATAGGTGTATC
Source organism: Muntiacus reevesi (assembly GCF_963930625.1). NCBI lineage: Eukaryota > Metazoa > Chordata > Mammalia > Artiodactyla > Cervidae > Muntiacus > Muntiacus reevesi. The sequence goes on along the minus strand of NC_089254.1, from coordinate 35,166,523 downwards.
TGATATCATGATTAATGCACAATCTAGGGTCTGTTTCTGTCTTCATTTGGAAACCACCTAACTGTAACAGGAGAAAAACATTCCTATTCTTAAGGAGGAAAAAAGATTAATGAAGTAAAGTTAGGTTTACACAGTCATCATTAACCAGACATTCTGTAACAAACTGTGAATAATTACATGGACGTATGCTGCTTTCGCCTGCATTATTCAAGATTTTCTTAAGGCATCAGGAAAATCAGGAAGAAGAACAGGGGGAAAAAAATCAGTCTTATTCTGCATAATGATTTAATATCAAATTTACTCAGATGCTTCACCTGCCTACAGGCATGCACTTTTCTCCCACAGATGCTATACACAGTAAACAAAAACTGAAAAACAATTCTCTTTCCCACGTAATATTTTCTCTTCCCCCTTGAAACAACGACCACTGTTGCTAGTGAAAGCCTGGCTAATTGAAATGCGCTTTGTCCTTGCCAGAACAAGTAAGAGATTAAATTAAACTCACCAACAGCCTTGGTCAGATGGGAGGGGGGAAACAATGAGTTTGTACCAGCCACCCAGCCAAGGCCTCCTCCCCTCTTCCGCCTCATCTTCTTATCCTTCTCAGTACTCCAGGCAGGGGGTAGGGGCCTCTCAGGCAACCTTCTGCCCTGCAGGTGTTCTACTTTTTAAACTCAGTAAAGGGCTTTGCTTATGAAAAGAAGAACTGTCCTGAATTCCAAGCAAACCTTGTTACAAAGCATTTGGAGCAATAAGCATGAACTGTTCTTCTATATTAAAGATGATCTGAAACAGTAATATAAACTATTAAGAAAACTAGCAGAAAATTATATTGATTTCTATAACCTACTGCCTCCTCTGCTATCCTTCCTCTACTGCTTGGAAGAGGGCAGAGTTTGAGATATTTCTATTGTACATGATCCTCCCATCATAAAGTACTTCTGGAAGCTCAAGCTTTGCCTGTACCATGATTGCTAATCCATCTGCTTCCTCCTTAGAGTTCACTACAGAAATACTTACTACCAGAAATAGTTATTATCTCTAGGAAAGTCAGGTCACCTCAGCAATGAATGGCAAGGCCCTTAGACTATTAAAAAAATTGGTTTTGATATATTTTTTTCTCCCTAATACTGAGCTTTTATATATATAGTTATCAGTGATTTTCTCTGGTCATTAAATTGGTACTTTATTATAACATATTACAATCAACGATATATTAATTTTTCCCATGTCAATGCAATTACTAAGTATTTTAGACATAGCACTAATTTCTGGGTAAACAGATGTATGAAACTATCATAAGCCCAGGCTTCACAGAGTTTCCTTCCTAATAAAACACATTCTTTCCTTTAAAGAAAAAATAATTTCTCTCTAAACAGGCATTTAGACAATTATAGTAACTATTAAGCACTGTCTGACAGAGGTATAAAAATGTAAATAAAATTTGTTCTACTTTTTTCAACACTGATTGTACTCAGGAAAAATTCATAGTAAGGTTAAATTATTTAGGGAAAAATACATTTATATTATAAAGATAATACAAATTTGAAATCTTTCAGATTATAAGAAAAAAAGTAAATCTTAACAAGAATAGGACTTTCTTGCTTCTGGCATTGCTGAGACATAAATTCACAGAACAGAGAGAATACATTATAGCCATTAAATCCAATGTATCCATATATCATCACCAAATCTGAATATTCAACTTCAGTGAAAACAAAATGGTGTCTAAGCAACAGTAGAAATTTGATAGTTTCTTAATCTGCCACATTGTTTTTAACTATATCACACAAGCCAGACATGCTTGAAAGAGTTTAATTCTTAATAGTACTTTCTAGTTTAACTACAACAATAATTTTATCAGTACAAGTAAGGATGTAGAATCACAGGCATCCTGAGTGTGTGTCTTGAATATATATAGCACATAATATACATAAAGGAAATTTGTGACTGTCAGAATACTGCATCCATTTGATACAAAGTTTTACTTCAGGAAATACAACTTTAAGCTCAATATACTCTTGTCAGCATCAGAATGAAAGACACATCTTTGGTGTTCTGAAAACTGGGCAACCCTATTCCTTTCAGGGTCTACAAGCACATACATTTAAGCTGAACATCTGCATTGACAAGGAAAGACTTCAGCCATGGCCTTGATGCTCCAAATCGTGTGTTTTTGCAGCTGCCTTATGCTAGACAGAGCATGAAAGCCTCTGCTCCATGGCCTTTATGCATTCTGTTCTCTAAATACAAGTTGGCTTTGTAGAGGCGGAGGAAGAGCGGGAAATGAAGCACTGTTGCTCCCAGGCCTTGTTCTAAATACATCAACTTTAGTTACCCAAAAGTTTACAAGAAGAAAAACTATTCATGTTTTGTGACTTAACTATAATTATAATCTAGGAAATGCTGCTTTTGCTATCCTCCCTCAAACCAGGAATAAATAAAATTACTAATTCAGCATTATCTGTGAAAAATATTAACTTCACCATCCATTGTCACTCCACCCACTTCTAAAGCAACAGAATATTTTTCTTGACTAGCTAGTACCTTGCCTTACCATGAATAATGGAGTGAAGGTTAGGGAGCAGGAGAGTGAAAGCTTAGCATAACAAAATGATATACACAGAGGATGGAAAAAGGAAAGTAGGGGATGAGGAAAAGAGATCAACACATAAACAAAAATACCTTTAGAGAGCCAACCTCAGGTGTTGGCCATTCACCCCATATACCTGTCATGCAATGGAAAATGAGATTTTTCCAGTTCTTAACCACTACTGAGGGCTCAGGCAAAAGCAATTTGAAAGAGAGCAAGCATAGGTACATTTTAGGGTAAATGTGAATGCTTTCATATGGAAGTCATAATGAGGACCACGGTGATAGGAAATGATGTGGGGATTCTGGGCGAGAAAGGGAATTACTAGAGCTAATTTCATTAGAAGTTTTGAAACTCTAACGCTCTTGTTTCCATTAGAGACACATAAAAGTACGGGGGATTGTAAGCAGGAGACGATATACAGAAAAAATAAAAATTTGAACAGGTACACATGATCAGATCTTGGTTTTCTTCATGAAAGGAAAAAAGTATGACATCTATGAGTTGGGGATGGGCTTGTGGTTAGTACATCGGGACCACAGTTTCAATTTGAGAGGTATTTTATGGGGAATAGGTCACAGAATGGACAAGATGCATATAGAAAATGGTCTGAAAGGATACAGCTGAAATTGGAGGACATAAATAAGAAAGTGTAAGTTTTGCCAAATATGTTCACTAGTCTACAAATAAGAGACAGCAGGTGGGTGAGCACTTATAACTCACAGGTAAGGAAAGGAAAAAGCACAAGGAAATCCACAGTGACAGTACCAGTGGTTGAAACTCAAAAGAGGCAAGAGGACATATAATCAAAAAAGAAGTTCAGAGTTCGGAAAAATTCTATAGAAATCGCTTTTGGTATCAGTCGGACCTGAGTTCACGTCTAAGCTCACCTTCTTACTAGGTATTTGACCTTAACCAAATCATTTATTATCACTTTGTGTCAGTTTCTTTATCCATACAATAAAGATATAGCACTTACCTTATAGAATTATCAGTTAAATAATTTATATAAAACAATAAAATAGAAATCGATGATAATTCATAAAAATGGAAGATAATGATGCAACAGGAAACCTCAGTGAAGCCCGGTGCTCATGGTTCCCTGTCCTTCTGCATTTCTTCCTTTCCTCAGTGATGTCCAGAGATCCTAGGGCAGCACCCCCTCTCAGACAAGCTCCCCACTTCTCCCTATTATGTCACAAGTGTTGAATTTACCTTCTGTCCACCAGGGCCTCTTTCTCTGCTTTATAGCATAGCAAAACCCTCCACTCCATTCTTCTTTCTCATAAATTTCTAGCTTGCCCTGGCTTTTGGAATTATCAGCTCAATTACATCTTTCTCACTAGATCTAAACCAAGCAAACTTTCTAGAATCTGACTTGACTAATGTCCTGCAACAAAAAGTGACATTTTTAAGTGTGGTCTGGGTCTTTCTCTAACCCCAACTTCATTCTCTTATATGACCGCAGTGACTCCTCTAGCAGCAGATGTCCTAAATCGTGTAAGATCCCTGGAAGGCACTGCATCTCCTTATGGCTCTGTATCTCTTCTGTAGACCTCATCCTCTTGTCTCCTTGGTCAGTCCTTAAAATCATCTCCCTCTCCTCAGAAGAGGGGAACCTCCCCCACTGTGAGTGCCACAGACTTGGAATATATCTTCTGTTACAGCACTTAGTACACTGAGTTTTCATCATGAGTTTCCTTTAGATCCCACCAAACTGTGAGAATCTTGGAAGCTTTATCTTTTTGATTTCTGCATGGATAGAATCTACATAAACATGGCAACAACAGCTATTCCATCAAAGGCTACTACCATGTGTTAGACATAATCAACTTGCACAACCTGCCTATGGGATGTGTATCTTTATTATCGTCGCCATTTCATAGAAGAGGAAACCAAGGCATAGTGAGGTGAACTAATTTGCCCAAAGTCACAAACTTTTAAGGGTTAGAACTGGACCATGAACCAGGCTGTTCGAGCTGTCCAAGTCTGCTAAGCGCTACACTAGCCAATAAACCCCAAATCTTTTTGAACAGTTGGTGCTCAATAGATGTGTAAAAGATGAATACACATGTAAGCCACAGTTGAAGAAAACTTACAATAAAATCAGCCCTGATATTTTTCTAGCATTGGCACTGCTAGGCTGCTACCTTCTTTCAGGCAACCTCCTGATCTCTTTATGTAGAAAAAGCTTCTCATTCTGCACCAGAGAGCTTGCATGCATTTGAATATTTATTAAGTGCCACTTACAACTCTTCTCTTAAGTTATGCCTGAGAGAGTACAGTTAGAAAATTACATTCATTAGGAGATAGGGGAATCGCAAGAAGGGGCCTGGCCAGACAGCTGCTCCCAGCTCACTTACCAAGTTCCTTCACCAATGAGAGGACCTTGGAGAGAATATTTGGCAACAGAATCAATGATAGCTTTTTGTGGTGTTTTTTTTTTTTCCCTTTCCCATTTATACTTTCTTCTCTCTTTATCAGTCAGCACAAAAGTTCGTCTGATTTCTCTGACACCTCCCATCACTGTCACTCTACTAGTCATAAATGAGATGAATTGAAAAGTGTGGGTTCAGAGGGAGGCTGAGCAAAATGTAAGGAACATGAAAACAAGTTCCAAGCTGGCTCTGCAAACTCCATGGGGAACAAAACCTATCTCTGTACTGGATGGCTAACCTCTATTTCATTTAAGAAAAAAGACACAAATTTAGCATTTCCAATTCAAATACTGTTTAGGGGACAGATAGGATAGTAGTTACTGATGAGTCCATGTAAACACACAGCCACTGAAAGATAGCTTAAAGCCAAACTTAGCCTTTTCAATCACTGCAGATTGGCAAGTTCAAATTCTTTGTGCCTGGCGAGTTATAGACACCCTTCCTAGAAAAGAAGCTGGAGAGCTGCCAGGTCTTGCTGGCCAGCTTCCAACAGCAAGCTCTCTTGCTCTGCTGTGTGGGGCTCTGGGAGGATGGGGCCTTACGTTGTGGAATGAATGTGACATCCGCGACAGGGTTCCCTACTTCATCTGCAGCAGGCGTGTAAACAGAAGGTTTTCACTGCAGTTAACAGAAACTTTGGTCCTGTTCTGGGAAGCACCCATGTAGAGATGCACAAAAAGGGCAGAGGAAGTTTTATAGAGACCTACGCAGCCGTTCTTGCCAAGAACATTTTCATTTCAAATCATTGTCCTTCCTGTGGGTCTTGGAAACCCATCTCTGCCAGGTGTAGGTTCTGACTTTCTAAACATGGAAAGAACACTTTTACCAAGACAAGCAGGCAACGGGTAGGTTCAGCCAGATTCTTTCAACCTCACCAGTCTCCCCTGTGAGCACCTCTTTAACAAATCCCTTGCACACCAACACTTATCTTAGAGTCATCTGGAGAATGCAACCTGAGAAAGCACTTGAGATAACACCTATCACACTATCAAAAGGATACAAAAGGAATGAATAAGAGATGTCAAATGTTAACCATCTTTTATACTGACATCCTTCTAGCTAACTTTTTTTTTTTAGCAGTTCAAACTCAATTCCTCATGCTTTGGTTCACCATCTCACCCAGGACTTTCTTGCCTTAAACTTTGCTTAGCCTGTGTGAAACACATTGTTTCACCCAGTTTCCTCCTTTCCCCCTAACACTCCTGTTATCCTTAATGAACTACAAAGCACATTTCTCAGGATTGATGGAAAAATAATTGGGAAGGTGGGTAAGTGTCAGGCTGAACTGTTTGACTGACTACTAACAGAGATTTGAACAACACAGGTTAACTGCAACACCAGCATAAAGAAGGGATGAACCCAAGGACACAGACAGGAGGCTGGCAGATGGTGGCAAAAAGAGCTAAAGGGAGAACAAGGAAGGAAATGAGCATCCACACTTCCTGTTCAGTGTACACATCTGGGCTCAGGGGTGGCTCCACCTCTTCTTGATAAGCAGTCCTAATAAGGACTCAGAGACCTGACCACCACCTTCCTGGCCTCAGGAAGAACACTCAGAAAACTGATCGCCATCCTCCTGACCTCAGCTTTAAACAGGTCTCAGGAGAGAACTGGTTTTTAGTTGAGGAGGAGACGAGACAGCAAAGAGGTCAGTGATTCGGGGTAGGGAAACTCACAGGGTTAGTACTTTAAAAATCCCCACAAATAGGGAACTCCCCAGAGCTCTGGGGTTAAGAATCACCCATGCAATGCAGGGGGTGCTAGTTCAGTCCCTGGTAAGGAGAACAAGATCCCAATTCCCACATGCCGCAGGGCAACTAAGCCTGTGCGTGGAAACTCCTGAGCCTGTGGGCTGTAACAAAATACCCCATGTGCAACAACTAAAGCCCAATGCAGCCAAATATATATATATATATATATATATATATATATATATATATATATATATATACTTATATATATATATGTATATATATCCTTCTAGCTAACTTTTTTTTTTTTAGCAATTCAAACTCAATTCCTCATGCTTTGGTTCACCATCTCACCCAGGACTTTTTAAACTTTGCTTAGCCTGTGTGACATATATATATATAATCCCTATGAATATACAAGTTCACCACAATGTGTTTCAATCTGACCAATCCATGGAGGTGTTATTCAGGAAGGTAATCAAATAACTCTGTCCTGTCAAATTCACGATCAGCTCTCCTGTCATGATCTTCTTTTCCCTCACAGAGGCATTTTTTCCTGGTGAGCTATTCTGCCATCTTGAACTCTGTCTGTCCTTGATTTTCCTGGTACCTTCTTAGATGTTCTTCACCCTCTCTGGACAATCATTCTGTTTCTTTGGATTTCTCTTCTTCAATGTTCCCATAAACACTGATATCATTAAGGCCTGTCATCATATATATTTTCTTTTGCTGTCCCTATATTACAGGTATGATTTCAAAAGTATTTCATCAAATTACAAGGAGTAATATGGGTGCAATTTTTTCTTTTTTAAGTCTAAAAATTCCACTATGAGTGCAAACTCTATCAGTCAGTTCAGTTCAGTTGCTCAGTTGTGTCCGACTCTTTGCAACTCCATGAATCGCAGCACGCCAGGCCTCCCTGTCCACCACAAACTCCCAGAGTTTACTCAAACTCATGTCCATCCAGTCGGTGATGCCACCTAGGCATCTCATCCTCTGTCGTCCCCTTCTCCTCCTGCCCCAATCCCTCCCAGCATCAGGGTCTTTTCCAATGAGTCAACTCTTTGCATAAGGTGACCAAAGTATTGGAGTTTCAGCTTCAGCTTCAGTCCTTCCAATCAACACCCAGGACTGATCTCCTTTAGGATGGACTGATTGGATCTCCTTGCAGTCCAAGGAACTCTCAAGAGTCTTCTCTAATACCACAGTTCAAAAGCATTTTTCTTCTGCACTCAGCTTTCTTCACAGTCCAACTCTCACATCCATACATGACCACTGCAAAAACCATAGCCTTGAGTAGATGGACCTTTGTTGACAAAGTAATGTCTCTGCTTTTTAATATGCTATCTAGGTTGGTCATAACTTTCCTTCCAAGGAGTGTCTTTTAATTTCATGGCTGCAATCACCATCTTGCAGTGATTTTGGAGCCCAAAAAAACAAAGTCTGACACTGATTCCACTGTTTCCCCATCTCTTTATTTCCATTGCCTGAGACATGAGTGAATAAATAACGTACAATCAAAAATAATTCATACACTATTCTTTTGAGAAAATGATTTAAAATCTTATTTAAATATACCATAATTAGGAATATTATATTTGCCTAGTCATTGAAAAAACTAAGAAAACCTCTTATTTTTTTGTGTTAACTATTATAAAAGTGTTACCTATTATTTTATAAACTTTGTAAATGAACCAAATTGCCTTTGCACAAGAATGCAGCTTTGAGAAAAAGTTACATTTCTGATTCATACTTAGCCACCTCTGTCTTATGTAACTTACAAGAATAGCTTTCCTTCTCCTTTAACAGAGAAGTCATTTTAGCACAGAAATTTACAGAAGCTCTAATGCATTGATTTTCTGTGAATCTTTTCTGTGAATCAGGTAGCTGAGGCACATTAAAAGAAAAAGGCATTCTCAAATCATCTACCCTAGAATGAAATAAAAGGGCCAAAATTATCTTTAGGAAATTTAGACTTAAAGTTCCAAAAGCTGAGAAATGTCTGGTATCTCTGAGCACTTAGTCAAAGGAAAAAAACAATTCTAAGTTGCTTCATTACTCACCAAGTTAGCACTTCTAGGAATGCAGAGAACACAGTCTGTGCAGTGGCCATGCCACATTCCTAGAAGCAGGTGCTCTATATTCTGATTTTATCCAGTCATTCACTGTATGCAACACAGAACCAGGACTTTTTAAAGTTTGTCTTAGAACACAGTTATTCATAATAGGAATATATTTTCTTTCTTTCTGGTCTTCCTTTAATCATTGGATTTACTATTCTATGTCTGATTTTTTTTATTTGCTTTATTTTCTATATGTATAACACAAATCCAAACTCCAATCCCCCACCAGCTATTTTAATTCTCTTTCAGTACTTTCAGCTTTATCTGGTAGTCCATCAGATTCTCTGTCGCCAAAGAAGTCTCTCTTGAACCCTCTGCCCACAAGCCTCTTGGACTGGCTGTCCTCCCTTGGTGCACATTCTCATTGTGAGATGGCCCATCTCTCTTACACTAAGGATTTCTTTTACTTCTTCCTGGTTTGAATCGCTTCTTTCTAGATTTAACCCTCTTTTTAGTTTACCAGAGCTTCCTTGGTGGCTCAGACAGTAAAGAATCTGCCTGCAATGTGGGAGACTTGGGTTCAATTTCTGGGTTGGGAAGATCCTCTGGAGAAGGGAATGGCTACCCACTCCAGTGTTCTTGCCTGGAAAATTCCATGGACAGGGGAGCTTGGCAGGCTACAGTCCATGGGGTCACAAAGAGCTGGACACAATTGAGCGACTTTCATTTTCACTTTCTTTCACTTGATTTACTATCCTGTTTTGGTGAACATATCTTCAGTTTCTTAAGAAATGGTATATCAATGTTAACTGAGAACTTCCATGACTAAAATGTATTTAACCTTTAAAATTAATTGAGATTTTGGCTAGATATAGAATTCAATGTTGGAAAGCATTTTCCTCTGCAATTTGAAAGCATTTTTCTGTTGCCTCCTGGATTTTAGGATTGAAGCTATGAAGAACAAAGCATTTCTAATCTCTGAAAAGCATATAATCTGTTCATTTTCTCTGGAACTTTACAGAGCCTTCTATTTTTTCCCCAGTGGTCTAAAAAGTTATGATGACTGATTGTGGTATGAGTTTGTTTCCATCCATTGTACCGGACCCTCTCAATCTAGAAATAATTTAAATACTAAGAAATGTTCTTCAGTGTCTTTATTGATGATTTCTTTTGTACATATCTCATTTTGTCTTTCTTCAATGCTTATTTTTTGAGCTTCTGAGTTTGACACAAATTTTCTTGTTATCTCACTTACTTTGTCCATGCACCTCCTCTTTTTCACTCTACATCTAGGATATTTCTGCATCTTTAATTTTCAAAACTTCTTTTGCAATTTTTATTCATCCCAGACTTTAAATTCAAGGAGTTGTTTTATTTTCTGTCCCCTTTAAAAACAGTACTTGATCCTGTTCCATGGATGCAATATCTTCTCTGATCTTCATCAAGATCTTTTCTTTCTCTCAGCATAGATTCTGTTCCAAGTTCCTTTATTTGTTACTGTTTTTTATCTCTACTTATTTTAGAAGCTTTCCTCAGCTGTCCAGTGGTCTTGAATTCAGTGTTTACATTTAAGAGGGGGCTTAAGAATGGGTGGCCTAAGACATGAATCAGTTCGGTTCAGTCGCTCAGTCGTGGCCGACTCTTTGCGACCCCATGAATTGCAGCACGCCAGGCCTCCCTGTCCATCACCAACTCCCGGAGTTTACTCAAACTCATGTCCATCCAGTCGGTGATGCCATCCAGCCATCTCATCCTCTGTCGTCCCCTTCTCCTCCTGCCCCCAATCCCTCCCAGCATCAGGGTCTTTTCCAATGAGTCAACACTTCGCATAAGGTGGTCAAAGTATTAGAGTTTCAGCTTCAGCATCAGTTCTTCCAATCAACACCCAGGACTGATCTCCTTTAGGATGGACTGGTTGGATCTCCTTGCAGTCCAAGGGGCTCTCAAGAGTCTTCTCCAACACCACCACATGAATAGGCCTTGCAAATTGAGACCTTTGCTATAGAGAGGATCAGTAGATCATTTCTTTGAGAAAGCCAAATATCAATATGTTTCTTTAGACTGGTCATATTCCTCTAAGAAGAATATTTCAAGTGTGCCCCTAGAGGGCCGCCAGAAATCTAAAGTCTTAAGAGAAGAAAGGCATTTTTCAAGCAGTAGTAGGCTGGAGCTGATAAGTCCTCAATCAGAAGGACTGACTGTATATATATCTTCTGAAACTTTACATTGAGGAAAATCATGTTGACAGCTTGAAACTGAACATGGTGGTAATATACATACCACAGAAATCAGCAAATGCAACAAATCAAGTAGAGAGCTGATTGTTGAACATATACCAGCACAGTGCAGGTCTTACTAATTAATATTTAGCTTTTCACCTGGGTCCTCTGTTTTCAGTTCATTCCATCAGTGCAGAGATGCTCTATTTCACATACTCCAAAGAAAAAAATTTCAATCTTTACAGAGATATGGGAGAGGAAGTGGGAGGGTTATGCTGAATGAGACTGGAGATCTTGGGATATAATGCTTATTAAACAGACTTTCAAAGTTCTGAATCCAGTCTTCATCTTCACTTTCATAGGTACTTGATGTTTCCAATTCCTGATGTTTCAGAGGATTCTAAGCTATGACTCAGTTTTTGTTTTTTGTTCTTGACTGGTGCTTCTGTTGGCTTAGGATTTGCTCCTCTCGGTTATCCAAATCAATTACACTAACCCATGTGCTATTCATTTTCCAAAACTGAGTTGCTATTATTTTCTGTCTCCTTTTTTGTGTAGTAGTTTGTGCCTTTAAAATCCTTTTATGGTGATTTTATGGAGGACTGGGGAACAGATGAAAATATAGGCACATAAGCTGCTATCAATATTTGACTACTTTTTAATTAAACATTTGCAGTTAAAGTATGATAGCTTCCAAAGTGACCTTATTTGGGAAACTGGGTTTTGCAGATGCAGTCAAGGCAAGACTAGGTCATACTAGATTAGGGTGGGCTCTTATCCAATGACTAGTATTCATACAAGAGGAGGAAAATTTGAACACAGAGATGCAAGGAAGAAGGTCAAGTGACAATGAAGAAGAATGGAAATCAAGGAATACAAGCCAAGGAATGCCAAGGACTGTCAGCAACCACCAGATGCTAGGAAGAGGAAAGGAAGGATGCTTCCTTGAATCCTTCAGAGGAATCCATGTCTCTGCCAACATCTTGCTTTTGCACTTCTGGCCTCAAAAATTATGAGAATAAATTTTTGTTGCTTACAGCAACTCAGTTTGTTAAGGCAGCTCTAGAAAATTAATACAACCTCCAACAATCTGCCCCCAAGACTTGTGCTTTGCTCTTTTTCTGGAGTGAGTTAGGCAAGGAGAGAAAAGGAATACCAGGGGATCCACACTCATAAAACCCCTCCTACATTAAACCCTGATCCAATGGAGTATATGATGTTTAGTTCCCTTCTTCTGCCTACATTACCCAGTTATCTCAGGCATTCAAGAATCAATGTTACAACTACATTTTAGCTCCAAGGGCCTCAGAAATATATATTCACATCTACTTGTGCTTAAACACTGAAAAGCTACAGGTGCCAGAGATATAATAGCAGCATTTTGATCTAAATATTTCACCCTTGAAATCTGCAGTTCAATCTTAGTTGGTAGTCAAGACCAATAATTTCAATGAGCTATTTTTTGAGCTATTTTTGAGCTAGAAATAATTTCTTGAGTTAAAACAGTATTTGCATTATAATTTTTACTCAAAATCAAATATATTATAAATATTTACACAGCCCTAGCAATAAGTTTATTTGTTTACTTTTGGTAATAGTGATGGGAAGATACAAGTTATATCATTTGTGGTAATTATAGTAAAAACATTTACACAGTGATTATATCTTGAACCTAAGTTTTCGGCTAAAGAAATTGAGTAAATATAGATGTGAGTGGTTAAAAAAAAAAAGGAAAGAAAAAGAAAAGTTGTGATGAGACAGAGACCTTTAAAACAAAAACAACTTCTAACTCTTGTCTATGCATATGATGAAAATGACTCTCTAGTTTATATTTATTTATGGAACTTATGCAATCATATGCTTACCTATGGTTTTTGTCATAGTTGCTATGCTAATACTCTGTCATCTAAGTTAAGGAAAATATGGAATATTTTCATATATAAATATGGAATTTATATGGAATATAAATAAAGTACAAATAGTCTTTTTATAATATTCATTGTAAAACTAGTCTTTAGCAAAGGAGTTCTTAAGCATTTTCAAAATTTTACAAAATCTCGAAGGATGAAAAAACTAAATATCAAAAATCACAAGTGTATAATATCCAACATTTTCATCTATTTCACTGAAGTCAGACTTGCACTACAATATTATCAGGGATTGATAGGAGCTTTGTTGAAACTAAGAACATACTTTAAGACTAGCTGGAGTGAACCACTGATTGGGCCTTGAAAATGGGTGAAATAATAAGCTGCTAACTATGAACTAAGATATTATTATAAAAGAAAAATACTTGGCATAGATAAATATTATACCCAAACTTTTTTCATAATCCTTTCAATTCACTATTCATTTTCATATTAAATACTCACTCAATAATCTATAAAACCAAAAATAAAGCTGAATAAGTAAAATCCAAGACCTCATTATAGAAGCTACTCCTACCCAGATCTTTAACTGTTTCAACATTTTTGCTAACTCCATTTGCAACATATGACCCATAAAATAAATATCCATTTAACATGATTAAGATATGATTAAATTCTGAAGTTCTTTTAAGAAAAACTTCAAAGTAAATAATTTTCAGAAAGTATTATAAGGATAAGAAGTTACAATAAAATTCAAATGAAATTGCAGTGATTTATTAGTCTTCTCTAGCTTCAGAGACTCTTTTAAATTTTGTTTAATGAATCATACTGTAAAGGGTTTAAAAATGTGAAAAATACACTCAAGTGGAGAGGTAAATACTTTTTAGATAATGAGAGTGCTGTGTCCTTACAAAAATCTTCTAGACATGTCTGAGAAGAGAAGAGCACTCAAGTTGCCTATTCTACCTTCACTAAAGGTTATCTTTTTGGTAGAGTTTTTCAAATCATTCACATAGTGGTCACTGGAATGTAACATAAGTGTTTTAAATAGTAACTAAAGAATTTTATAACTGCCAGTACAAGCAGCTCTTCAAATAACTAGAAAATTATATTCTTTTTTTTTCATTTATTTTTATTAGTTGGAGGCTAATTACTTTACAATATTGTAGGGGTTTTTGTCATACATTGACATATTCTTGATCAAAGGGAGTTTATTTCCACCACTGGTGAGTGTGCTGTCACCAGGGTTCTGCTATCAGCCCATCCAGGGAATGTCTCAGCTGAAAAGAGAGAGACAGCCACCTTGCCTGAGGTCCAGGTCTCAGCCTATACCCTATGCCTGACCCACACGGAGGTAAAACGCAGATCTGCTCTGAAGGATCATCCTAGTCTCAGAGTTTCCCCCACATCTGGCTGAGGCTACAGTGAAGAGAGTATTTCCAGCCAACTCACTGTCACAGTCCACTCTTGGTTTCCCCCTCTCCTTCCATATGTGTCCCTCTAAAAAGCACTCTCTAATAAACTCCCTGCATGCCAACCTCTCTCTGAGTCTGCTTCTCAGGGATCCCAACCTGTAATACTCTCCACTATTAATTCCAAGTGCCAAATTCTGTTCCACTGGGACAAAAACTCTACAGATGACATAAAATATACTGCATTATGGATATATACTGGGTTATGGTTCCGGGTCACAGAGAACACAATAGAAATAAGATTTATTTATTTATGAAGCATAAATGTGATGCAACTCTATCAAAAGATAACAGAAGCAAAGGGTGACTCTGTGTTCACTCTTTCTTTCTACAAAGTGCTCTCCTATACTTCATTGCACTACTATATTCATTGTTTTCTTGTAGAATTGACCGTAGCTATCCTAGTTATTTTTATGGCCCTGATTTCCACATCCCTAAGTCAGCTTGGTGCATCTAAACTATTCCACAGTATAAATTTTGGCACAGGAGTTGTCCTCCCTAAATTTTTTTCCTTTTAATTATCCCCAAGAGATGAGCAAGAGAGCATAGCAACTATACATATCAATTTGGATCACTGTAAGTGAAAATCTTCATGCCTATTTGTGAACTACTTTAAATATTTATTTTGGATAAATGTTTTAAATATTTACTAAATCTTATATTCATAAATATAATAATTATATGATAGTTGTTTCTCTTCCACAGAAAGTACTGCCATTTTTAACTGGAAAGTAAATGAGTATTATTCAAAGTGGATTTCTCAGTCTTTCAAAGAGATCAAAATACCTCTTATTTCTTTCTTGGTTTTTCTAATTTTCAAAACAGCACTAACAATAAAAAAAAAACACTAAATAAAAATGATCATGATATCACAATGGAATAAATAAGAATTGTACAAAATATTTACAATTTAAAAAATTTTAAATATATTATTTATTGGTTGAGAGGAAGTATTACAACAAACACTGAGATTTTTCTTGATGAACTTTTCTAGTCCTGGTTATCTTCACTGTGTTAGGCACATCATCTAACTTTCAAGCTTCAACTTCTCCTCTGTAACATCAATCTATTTTTTCTAACTTTAGAGTTTTTATAAGAAATCAAATAATATGTTGAAAAAGAATATTGTATAAATATAAGCACTAATAATAATTCCACTGAAAAGGGGAATAGTGGGTTACACAGTAATTTTGTTATATAAAACTTAACTACCTAGCTGCCTAAGTGAAATTTACAAATGTGTCTAGAAGTTACTTGACATGTAGATCATATCTTAATGCACTGGGGGTGGAAGGGTGTGCTCACTGATGCTCAGGTGATGCCTGAGGTTGACTGATGCCTTCTTCTAAGTCTTCTGTGTTTTAGTTTCATTGCCTCAACAATTTTGCTTACATGACATTAATTCAGGAAATCACACATTTTTGTCTAGCTCAGCATATCTTGCCATTTCACTGACGCAGTATACTAGTGATGCATTAGTTGCTCTAATTCTCATTTCTTTCCTGAGTTCTAAAGTTGATACTGTACCTTAAGATGGAACAGTATATAGCCATTAAAAAGTAGGAGGAAGTCTTATTTGTCATATGTAAAACTATTTCCAAGACACATATGTATGTCTTGAAAATATGTATTTAATTCAACATTCTAATCAGCATAAAATGAATCCAAGGTGTCTGTGGAAATATATGTTTCAAATTAAATACATATTAAATTAGGTATCTTATTATAAATGATATATTTCACATTTATACTCTACTTTGGATTCACACATATGTCTATAAATACATGTATACATTTTTCCCTGAAATTACCATGGATTTTCTTAAAGAAAGGAAAATTGGTATTTACTGTTATATGAAAAGTTTTATTTTGACATACAGTACATCTATAAAAAATAAGAATCAGCTTCTCCTAATATGTGCCTAATATTAAAACTTATTATTAAGAATCTAATGCTATCATTTTGTTTATTCCAGTAAAAATATTTATTTCTTCTTTGTAGGAAAATCAAAGAAGCAAACAAGTTGAGAACACCTACATATCCTACTTTATTTTAAACAAGTCATTGTGTGTGTATGCTTCTTGACTAGAATATTCTTAATATCAATGTCTTCAAAAATCTGTAGTTTTGTTCATGTTTATATGAGATTTATTTACTTCTATTTTCCAATTTAGAACAGGTACTAAGTATGAAAATGCATACATTTAAAGATACCAAAATCTTTTACTTATCAAATATTTTTCTTCTTTTTCATTGTAAAAATCTTGGGGAAAGAATTGTTTATTTTCTCCTGGATTAACTTGAACCACCTTAAGACATAAGGTTGGCACCTACAAAAATAACTCAAGACAAATATTTGCATTCCACTGTTCCATACGGGCATCCTCAGGAGATGTGACATTTGGCTTTTGGCTCTCAAACCAATACGTGATAAACGTGACTTTTAAAAATTAGCCTGTGTCTGCTGATTGCTATTTCTTCTGAGTAAAAGCATGGACAAATTAAGGAAATCTCGAAGGAGATATTTCAATGCAAAAATTTAAGGCAACATTTAAGAAACAAATTAGGGGTCTTTTTAGAGTGTCAAGTTTCTTCATTTTATCACATCTTTATTTTTCTTGTATAGTCTTTGACTTTTTAAACTTCATTTTGAGGACATAAAATGAAGCTAGAAAGCTATTCTTACACTCTAGAGAACAGGATATTTAATGAACATTGACAGATATAAGAATTTATTAAACTTGTGTTCAACTTCCTTTCCTTTCCAGAACTGAATATTCTCAAAGTGATTTAATGTTTCTCTCCTCAACTAGAGCATGAACTTTCTACTCATTTTACTTTTAGAGAGAAGCACTTAGTAGAGTGACTGGCACAAAACACGAATTCAAAAATTTCTGAAAGGATGAATGAATCAATGCATGAATGGACTGCATAATAACATATAGTAAGGTGTAACTTTCTCTTTATAAGGAAACAGACGTTTGCTTTGATGGAAACACTCTAACCAGGAATCCTGAAGCCTGGGATCAATTTCTTAAGTTATTTTGACTATCTTACTCTCAATATTTCTGTTTAATAAGAAAATAAATAGCCTGAAAGGGGACAGTCCTTTCCATTTTTAGATTAAATTTAGGTGAAATTATGATCTGTTTGAACAAAAATAAAATAATTGTGAAGCTACAGTCTTGCTTTGTCTATTTATGCTCATTCATTGATAAATTACTATGTGAACTGTAATGTAAGGAACTCTCACTAGAACATCTGTCTTATAACTTTAATGAAGATGAATGATAAATCTCAAATGTAAATGGATTAATTTTATATGGTCTTCTCATTTGCCCATTACAAATCCTTAAGATTTCTCTATCCCTGAAACAGAAATAGCTTCACTATACCAATGAAATCCCATAAGCTATACTACCACCAATTCCTTTCACGCGTTTCCCTCCACTTCCTGCCTGTGCACATGTCTAACTGCCCCTCTACCGGAATTTCCTTCAGGCATCAGGTACAGTCTTAGGATTTACAACCTAAAAGGGAACCTCCCCTTTCTCACTTAAATTTATGTTTGAGGCAAGTGGAAAGAAAACAAGCAAGGTCCTGAGGCAGGAGAAGAGGAACAATTAAACGCCACATGGATCTTTCACTTGGGACAAAACAGGGAGATGAGTGGTTTCTGCTCCTAACTGTGCCCCAGCCAGGGTTATTCCCGGAGAGGGCAATGGCAATCCACTCCAGTACTCTTGCCTGGAAAATCCCATGGACACAGAAGCCTGGTGGGCTGCAGTTTATGGGGTCGCTAGGAGTCGGACATGACTGAACGACTTCACTTTCACTTTTCACTTTCATGCATTGGGGAAGGCAATGGCAACCCACTCCAGTGTTCTTGCCTGGAGCCTCGCGGTGGAGCCTGGTGGGCTGCCGTCTATGGGGTCGCACAGAGTCGGACACCACTGAAGTGACAGCAGCAGCAGCAGCAGGGTTATTGCACCCTACCTGGAAGTTACCTCCAGCTGAAATTTCCTTCCCTTTTGTTACTCCTCTTAGCTGAGAATTTAGTAACTAAAGGGGAGGAGCAGGAAAAGTAGTGACTTTGCTCCTCTGTCAGATTGCGGAGGCACTGAGGCTGGCTAAGGTCCTTCCCTGCTGCCACCATCCTGAAGAGGAGCTCACTCTCCTCACTAATTTCCATGACTCATTTATGGAAGGCTTCTTGCCTCTGGAGTTCTCTTCACTCCAAGAGATATCAACAACTCAGTATTGTTCTATGTAATATATTCCAAGCGGCGACAATACAGCTCCCACTCAAACCTATGGCAGGCAATTCAGGGAAGCTTTCAAAGTTTTCAGAACAGGCCCACAAGTAAACACATTTCATTTTGTATCCATTAGACACTTTCTTGTCAAACACATATCCCAAAACAAGGTTTCACAAAACAATACTTACTATATGCAATACGCACTGATTATTTTAAACTAGTATTAAAACAAAATAATGGCTGGACCAATTAAAAGCACAGTTTCTTGGGGGTAAGATCCAGGCATCAAGTTGGTTTTTGTTTGTTTGTTTTTGGCATTTCCCAGGTGATTATCATGTGGGAAATCAAGGGTAACTTTGGGAACCACCACTCTAAAGGGTTTTGAGGCAATCCGCTTTAATTTTTGAGAAATATGGTCTTACCATTTATAAACAACAGTTCTCCTTTCATTTACAATCATTGCATTTCTTAATTTTGTTTTTTGTCCTACTGTTTTACCCAGAATTATCAAAACAATGTTGAATAATAATAAAAACAAGCATCTATTAAACAAAACTGGCCTTTACTAGTTGTGGAGCCGCAGAGTGAGGAACTCTTGTGTATACCTGCAGCCGTGTGGCCCAAAGGTCCTCTGCAGTCTGTGCAGATCTTCCGGAGGCGAGAAAAGAAGTACTGCAAACCTAGCTCACTGCAAACCTCACGGAGGTGACACAAGAAGCCACAAATGGAGTCGGAGTCGCAAAAGCAGCCACCCAGCGACCGACTGGAACTGGATCTGCTTCTGCGCAACAAGCAACCCCTCGGGGGGCGTCGTCGCGCAGGTGCACATAAAGGGCAGTGGTCTCTTGGCCCAGATTGACACCATCTGCCGCTGCATCTCCAAAGCCGTGGTACCTTAGCACCAAAAATTGATGGATGAGTCTTCCAACAAGGAGAGCAAAGATATCCTCATCCAGTGTGGCCAGACCATGCTAGTGGCTGATCCCTGTCACTGCTAATCCAAAACCTTGGGAGACTCGGGAATTGTTATTTGCTACCAGAAATGCTACCCCCATAGCCCTTCCTGAGGATCAGGGTTCACCTTATTAAAAAAAAAAAAAAAAAGTTGTGTGATTTGCGGTTTAAATCCTATATCATAAGACCTATAAAATTGATCGTGTACATTGTTAAGTGAAAGTCGCTCAGTCGTGTCCGACTCTTTGCGACCCCGTGGACTATACAGTCTGTGGAATTCTCCAGGCCAGAATACTGGGGTGGGTAGCCTTTCCCTTCTCCAGGGGATCTTCCCAACCCAGGGATCGAACCCTCGTCTCCCACATTGCAGGCAGATTCTTTATCAGCTGAGACACAAGGGAAGCCCTTCTGAGTCCTCTATTAAACATAATTTGTAACCAACTGATATAGAGCAGGAGTTGGCAAACTCTGGCCCATGGGCCAAATCAGGCTCACCACCTGTTTCAGTAAATAAAGCGGTATTGGCCTACAACCGTCCCTCCCTTTGAATGGATGGTCTCTTACTGCTTTCTGTAGCCATGGCAGAGTTGAGCCAATTTGGCAGAGGCTTTATGACCCACAAAGTTTTAGCTATTTTTTACCTGACTTACAAAAAGTTTGGCCTACCCACCTTGTATAAAGTAAGTATTTTACCCTAGGAGGGGTGGATTTGGGGTAAGAAGCAAATAGGTTAGAAAAGGTGGGGGGGTGGGTGGGCAATAATGAACCATTTCCATGTAGAAATGACACTTTTTCTAGTCTCCAGCTGGGTTCTGAAAGTTTGAAAATAGAGTCATCAGGCAGGGATGAAATTAGGTCTTATTCCTTGTGTATTTCTAAGCTCCAATAGTTAATGTTCCCTGTGAATCCTCTAAATGTACTGTTAACCTTTGCTTCTCTTTGACTGTGAAACTGCTGGAATTTATAACCTCCTTCCTATTTTTAGATTAAAGACTCCTGCCTGAGTCTCATCAGAGGATTTCATAACTCTGGACTGTATTCCATGGGCATTCTGGCTCCATCTAAAAAGGTGACTTTCCTCTGCTCTCTAAGGAGAGGTGGTGCTGGGGATCAACTATGCCTCCTGCCTGAAGCTGCTGGGTTTTGACAATACATAAAATAAACAGTAAGCCCATTAAATTAAAGGTGGTCAAGAGACCCATTTAAAAAAAAGAAAGAAAAAAGCTACTTTTATTTTTCAGCAGGTAATGCTAAATTCATTCATCAAACTGACACAGTAAACATTTACACTATTCATCTATATCAAATATGCTTTGTTTTAAGTAAACATAGCAACCACTGAGTTCTTAATGGCAACTGGATTCTACATGCTTGCTTCAAAGATAGCACTGAAAAACTTGTTGACCTTGAGAATGATTATTAATGCTTTTCTATTCTGATGTTATCATTTAAAGCTGCTTTTCTTTATTATCTTTTCATATTCTAAAAGGTATAGTAAGAAAAATATGCTTGAGGCAAAAGGTCTCAATTAATTATTTTAATGTTTTATTTTATTCACCAGGTGGGTTTTATTAACCAAGGTTAGAAAAAATAGATCTTCACAACATGTAGTTTAGTAGGTAAATGTATGTAAGCTTACAAATAAAGGTCCTATAAGGCTTATGAAACTTTATGAAAAGACTTCTAAAGAAAAAAATTCTAAACCTAAATTATGGCTAAATCTGCATTATAAAGTAAATAAAGGTGGTTTTCAAAAGGTGCTTATGTGTCAAAGTGAGATGTGAAGAATGCAGAAACTTTAATAAAACCAAGCAGGATCTCATTAATCAAACATTCCCAAGTGGAAGAAATGATCTGACTTGATTTGCCCCTATACACACCAATGATGGAATCTGCTTTTTTTGTGAAGCAGCCAAAATGTCAGCTTGATAAATGGAGTAACTCTTTCAAAAGTACCTACTCCATTTTTTAATATGTTGATGAAAGTACATAGTAAAACCCAGATTAATTTTTTAAAAATCTAAATGAAGCTTTGATCACTTTGACTAAGAAGATTTGATTCTTTTAAATGAATTGACCAAATAAAAATCTTTAAACTGAATCTCTGTTCAGAGGATTGAACATACAGGAAACTAACCACAACACTGAATAATTTTAGTTTACCAGGATAACATCTTAGGTTAGAATTAAAACTACTGTTACTAATCATATTTAGGGCTTTGAATAACAATTTATAAAAATAATGTAACAATGCAGGAGACCTGGGTTCGATCCCTGGGTTGGGAAGATGCCCTGAAGAAGGGAAAGTCTACCCACTCCAGTATTCTGACCTGGAGAATTCCATGGACAGTCCATAGAGTCGCAAAGAGTCGGATTCGACTGAGCAACCTTCACTTTCACCTATATATTTCAGTCCTATATGAAAGCGCTTTAATAATGATTAAATTAATCTTTCATTTATATGTCACTTTTTCTCTTGAATCATTTGAAAAATATGATAATATTTATATCCAAGGCAACTTAAAGGAAAACAAAACAAGTAAAGCAAGTAATAAAAAAATCTTGCTTATAAAACAATCACTTAGTAAGTGGATGTATTAAGATAGTTTAAAAAACTGCCACAAATGTAATTTGGGAATATTATTGCCAAATGAATGTGCGTGCATCCGTGCTACATCCCTTCAGTCGTGTCTGACTCTTTGGGACCCCGTGGACTGTAGCTCATCATGTCCTCTGTCCATGCGATTCTCCAGGCAAGAAAATTGGAGTAGTTTCTTCCCAACCCTGGGATTGAACCTGTCTCTTCTTCTGACTTGGCAGAGATTCTTTACCTCTAGTGCCACCTTGGAAGCCACATAAGAGCCAAATGAATATAAATAGCCAAAAACTAAATAAGAGAAAAACAATATTCCTATTATAGTTAATAACATCTCCAGTAACAGTAAATATTTTAATGGCTAATTTTATCATAGGTTTCCAGGGAAAATACCCAATATTTAGTTTCTGTTTTATTCAGAATTATACACTGCTTTAGACTGAATTTTGCCCCTTCCTTGAAAATAATCATATTTTGAAACTCTCACCCCTGATGTAACTGTATTTGGAGATAAAGCCTTTAGGAGGTAATTAAGTTAAGAAGAACTGATAAGAGTGGGCTTTAACCCAGTAGAACTGGTAGCCTTATAAAAAAAGAAAAAGAATATAAACCTCAAGGACCTACTGTATAGCACAGGGAACTAATTCAATATCTTATAATATATTATAATATAATACATACATGCATGTATATGTATGCATGTGTGCATGCTCAGTTGCTTCAGCTGTGTCTGACTCTTGGCCACCCTGTGGACTGAAGCATGTCAGGCTCCTCTGTCCATGGGATTCACCAGACATGAAGACTGCAGAGGGTTGCCGTGCCCTCCTCCATCAAACCTTCCTCTCTTGCATTGCAAATGGATTTTTAACCCACTGAGCCACATATGTGTATATACATATATAACTGAATTATTTTGTGTACACCTGAAACATGTAAGTAAACTATACTTCAGTTGTTTAAGTAGCATGAAAAAAAAAAGAAGAGGAAGAGAGAGTGAGAGATCTCCCTCTTATCTCTCACCATTTAAGGGGACACAAAGAGAAGGAAACAAAGCCTGAGAGTGCTAATCAGAAACTAAATCTTAATTGCATCCAGAACCGTGAGAAATGAATAAATTTCTGTTGCTCCATCTATCCTATCTGTGTTTCCTGCTATAGCAGTCTGAACTAAGACATACATGTTCATAGTTTAAATAACCAAACATTTCTTCAGTTGTGTCATTAAAAATAGCCATGCCTCCACATTGTAACCCTCCCCTACACCAATTCCCAATTCCCAGAGCAATGATTCTTATCCAAGGAAAACCAAGCCCCCAATCCCATCTCCACTGGCTATTTGAAAATGTCTAGAGACATTTTGGTTATCACAAATGAGGGGAGAGAGGGTTGCTATTGAGATCAAGTGGGTAGTGGTCAGTGATGCTTTTAAACACTCCACAATGCAGAGGATAGCACTGCACAAAAAAGAATAATCTGGTTCCCAATGTTAAGCATGCCCTGAATGAGGAACTCTGCCTTAGAGGGAATCACTTTATTCTGTAACTTTTTAAGTTTATGCTATAACTTTTATAAGGTTTATTTTCAAACCTCCAAATAATATGGCCATTTTCCTCCTTCTTAATTTTTCTTTAAGCAGTTTTCTGTCTGACTCTCTGCAACTCCATGGACTGTAGCACACCAGGCCTCTCTGTCCATCACCAACTCCTGGAGTTTATCCAAACTCATGTCCATCGAGTTGGTGATGCCATCCAACCATCTCATCTTCTACCATCCCCTTCTCCTCCTGCCTTCAATCTTTCCCACATCGGGGTCTTTACCAATGAATCAGTTCTTTGCATCAGGTGACCAAATTATTGGAGTTTCAGCTTCAGCACCAGTCCTTCCAATGAATATTCAGGACTGAATGACTGGATCTCCTTGCAGTCCAACGGACTCTCAAGAGTATTCTCCAACACCACAGTTCAAAAGCATCAATTCTTCAGCACTCAGCTTTCTTCAACCCTTACATCCATACATGACTACTGGAAAAACATAGGTTTGACTAGATGGACCTTTGTCAGCAAAGTATTTATCTGCTTTTTAATATGCTGTCTAGGTTTGTCATAGCTTTTCTTTCAAGGAGCAAGTGTCTTTTAATTTCGTGGCTGCAGTCACCATCTGCAGTGACTTTGGAGCCCAAGAAAATAAAGTCAGTCACAGTTTCCATTGTTTCCCCATCTATTTGCCATGAAGTGATGGGACCAGATGCCATAATCTTGGTTTTTTGAATGTTGAGTTTTAAGCCAACTTTTTCACTCTCCTCTTTCACTTTCATCAAGAGACTCTTTAGTTCCTCTTCACTTTCTGCCATAAGGGTGGTGTCATCTGTTTATCTGAGGTTATTGATATTTCTCCCTGCAGTCTTGATTCCAGCTTGTGCTTCATCCAGCCCAGCATTTCACAGGATGTACTCTGCATATCAGTTAAATAAGCAGGGTGACAATATATGACCATGAAGTACTCCTTTCCCAATTTGGAACCAGTCTGTTTCTCCATATCCAATCCTAACTGTTGCTTCTTGACCTGCATACAAATTTTTCAGGAGGCAGGTCAGGTGGTCTGATATTCCCATCTCTTTTAGAATTTTCCATAGTTTGCTGTGATCCACACAGTCAAAGGCTTTGGCGTAATCAATAAAGCAGAAGTAGATGTTTTTCTGGAATTCTCTTGCTTTTTCTGTGACCCAGTGGATGTTGGCAATTTTATCTCTGGTTCCTCTGCCTTTTCTAAATCCGGCTTGAACATCTAGAAGTTCACGGTTTTAGTGATGTTTAATTTATATACCACACAATTCACCCATTTAAAGCATATAATTAAACGGGTGTTGGTATATTCTCAGGTAAATACAACCATCACCGTGGTAAAGTTTGGAACATTTTCATTACCTCAAAAAGAAATCCATACGCTATAGCTATCACCCCTCTATCTCTCTGCATTCTCCCCTACCCCTAATCCCACCTCATCAGCCTAAGCAACCACTAATCTACTTTCGTTCTCTGTAAATTTCCCTATTCTGGACTTCCTTATGAGTGGAGTCATATAGTATGTGAACTTTTGTGACTGGTTTTCTTCACTAAGCATGTTTTCAAGCTTCATCCAAGTGGTAGGTAGCATGTATCAGTACTGTGTTCCATTGTACTGACATAACACATTTAGTTAATCTGTTCTTTTGATTGACATTTGGGGATGTTTCTACCTTTTAGCTCCTATGAATAATGCTACTATAAACATTTATATATAAGTTTCTGTGTGGACACATGTTTTCATTTCTGTGTGGATATATGCTGTCATTTCTTTAGGGTATACATTAATACTAGTAGAAATGCTGGGTCATATGGTAACTGTCTGTTGAATCATTTGTGGTATTGGCAGCTGTTTTCCAAAGCAGCTGTACCATTTTGTATTCCCACTAGTACTGTATGAAAGTTCTGATTTCTCTGCATCCTTGCCAGCACTTGTTTTCTGACTTTTTGATTCTTGCCATCCTAGTGAGTATGAAGTATTATCTCATTGTGGTTTTAATTTGCATTTCCCTGATGACTAATGGTGTCAAGGCAAACATCTTTCCATGTGCTTAATGGACACCTGTGTATCTTCTAGGAGAAATGCCTATTATCATCTGTCTCTCATCCTGATTTAGCAACCCTACATCATGCACAGGCATACATCATGTTCTCTTTCCACAATATATTGAAATTTTACTTTTGTTAAATCAGTATTTGGTTATTACATTATTATAACTACATATATTTTTTACAGCTGAGCCATATAGTATATTATGATTTCATAATTTCACCTCTGGAATAATTATCTTCCTGTTGTTTCTTCTATGGATTTCTCACTGCTGTATCTCAGAACTTTTTCGCAGTTCTTATCAGTCTCTCAATACATTAAAATCAATTCTACCTTCCTGAATAAAACTCACTGTCTGACCTAGTCTAAATAAGCTACACAAATATTATTTGGGGAACCTCTCTTCACAATCACCTAGGAATTCCTGGTCATCTTTCTTTTATTGAAGACTAATTCCTTCTCTTCTATACTGAAGACTGGTTTTCTGGATCCCAAGACTTTTACTTTCTTAGTTTACTTTTTTGTTTGGGTAATAGAACATATATTTAGTATCTTCCTGAGAAAGTGTCTCCATTTATCTGTTTTCCTTTCACCGAGATTTCCTTAATCCTCTGCCCAACTCATCACCTGATGCAAGTATCACTTGTTCAACATGAAAATTCTTTTTTTCTCTAAGTTTAAAAAATAGTATTCCTTTGTTGCCTCATGATTGCCACAAGTCCTCTTATCTCTGAGGATCTCAATGGAATTCTTTTTTGTCTGCTTAGTTGTATTGCTTCTGCATAATCTCTGTTTTCCTTACATAACCTCTTTTTTTTTTTTTTTTTTTTAATAACAATTTGGCTTCTTTATCAAAGTCTTTCCTCAACTACCTGCTGAGAGGTAAGGCTGTCTGCTCACATATAAGATTGGGACATTAAAAAGTTGATTAGAAGTTCTAATTTGGTAGGTGGCATTTTTTTCATCTATAAGCCCACAGGGTGGTTTTGTTTGGCAACTTTCTAAGGAAGTATAGGATCTTACCTTTGGGCTAGTCTCATTCATCACAAAAGATTCTTTAAATGTTTTTATGTTAGGTATAGCTTAGTGCCAGGCTCCGAGAGCCCAGGGGGAAAGAGAGCTAGAATTTTAACATGCTCTAGTAAAATTTCTCTTTATCACTAGAATTTTAGAAGATTTATTCTCCCTCTCAACTGCCTGGTATCCCCCAGTCAGAAAGTCTCTGCTTTATCCTTTACAGGTAATAAACCTTAACTCTTCTGATGATATACAAAGTGGTAGACATCTGGTTGTGGAGAAGGGAGGAGAGTCTGATGTTCTAATTACTTTTTTTTGGTTTTATTGAAGTAGAGTTGATTTACAATGTTATGTTAGTTTCTGGTGTGCAGCAAAGTGACTCAGTTATATATACATTTTCAGATTCTTTTTCATTATAGGTATTCCAAGGTATACAATACATTTTCCTATACTATAAGCAGGACCTTGCTGTTTATCTATTTAATTATTTCTTAAACAGAATTCCAAGCAAGCTACCTATATTACCCTGCACTTAGCCCAATTTCACAGACTCTTTTGCTGCCAGTTCCCAAACCTTTGGGGTCTGCCCTAGAGATTAAATTTACCCTCAGTCTTCTTTATTCCTATTTAGGATCCAGTTTTCCTGCTTTGCTAAATTAAGAATTACCTCTGTGGTTTTCAGTCTCCCAAATGTTACTGCAGCTAAGTCTGCTCTCATCCTCTTAAAATCATTGCTCCCCTGTTCCCCACCCCATTCTCTTTTGCTGTTGCCATGGCTCCCAAATTTTCCATTGGTTTTATCCACACTTACTGAGTTGTTGGAAAGAAGTTGAAAGCAAATGTACATATTTAATCTGTCGTTTAACAACAACAACACCAAAACTCTTTCCATATTTAAAGTTAATTTTAGTTTTGAAAGTGGTTAGAGAACAAATTAAATTATTCTATTGATACCTTTTGGCATAAAGGGACATGGATGTCATTTTAGATATGAAATTATCCACATAGTATAATTTTTATCCAAATATGAATCTAGTAGATCATATTAATGTTGAGTACTATATAGTGGGGGTGTCAACTAGTACTGCTGGTCTTGGAATTGGAAATAACCAAATACATATTATAAAGACATTTTTCTAAGAACATAGATCCCATAATATATTTAATAATATTTCTGCCTTAGACTCTACCTTACTTTATGTCCCTAGAATGCATATATCCATTCTAAATATATCATCCTAAAATATGTAATACTTTAATAAGTAGATGTCAACATTAATATCCTACCAGCTATTCTGTCTCCATGATTATGGGATGTATGACATAAAGTAATATTTCTCAAGGGTTGATTTGTAGACTATTTACAGTAAAAATGCTAAAAATGTAAATAAAGATGTCAATTCCTTAACTTCAGCCAAGAACTACTGTGTATGACTTTTTAATGTATGCTCCTAGATAAACGTGAAGCACAATAAAATTTTAGAATCACACTAAAATGAAAAGAATGTGTTTTATGTGGTTATGGAATTTATTTTATATCTAGATTTTCATGAATTTTTTATATACCACAAATGGCATAACACAGGGGGTTTAAACTGTTTTCTAAGAAAAGATTTGGCAGATGTGTATGCAAATGATTCAGAGGTCATGTTCATGTTATGTCTAGAGAAGACAGTGCAAAGGAAGGAGATGAGATGTGTAGACCCTTAGTGAAGGAATGACTTGAGTATTTTCGGATGCTCAGATCATTAGGAAAGGGCTCTAACGATGACTCCAAACAATTTATTTGGAGGTTGCTGGCATTTTCTGCACCTCATTAGTTTAGTGAGAAAGAATACTAGAGTCGAAAAACATGGATTTGTATATGTCACACTTACTTTCTTGAGAGGAGGACTTGACAGGACTCTTTAAAAAAAAATCTTTAAAGTTATATAAAGGTTGTAATGAAAGTTTCTGGACACCATGAAGGCAGGGATCATTTCTATCAAATTCCTTATTTTACCTTCTGTATCCAGCAAAGTGCCCATCACACAGAGTAGGGGTCAGTAAACATTGGTTGAATTTATGAACAGATACTGACACCTGACCATGAGAGTCTATAATGCTAAGAAAATGTAAATGCTGCAGAGGGTAAATGCTACTGGACTCAACCAGAGTCAGCACTGAGTCTGATTCTTTCCATCAGTCCCTCTCCTCTGCTCAAGAGAGGCAAAAGCAGAGGTTGCTGTTAGCTTATCTAAAAGGCCACTCTCAGAGACCAGTGAAACATCAACAACGTAGTAATGGGAGACTACTGAAAGAAATGGTTTGGCTTAACTTTGATCTCTTCTAAGCGGATAGGGGAACTCTGGACAACTAATGCAGTACTGCCAGCAAATTCAGGCTAACTGAGAGTAGCCATGAAGCCTACTCTTCAGAGACATTGAAAGACTCACTCTGGTGTAAGCCCACAAAATGAGATCTCTAGTGATGGTGGCAAAAATACACACGATGATGGGTGGCTTTCTGTAAGTCAGAAGGAATATATATAACCTCCTATGTTGTCAAGGCGTGTTCTTAGAAGGATAACACATAGAAAAATATCCTCTAAAAGAGGTCCCAGAAGGACTAGGTTAAAGAAAATAGAATCTGTGGAGATGGGGGTAGAGGAGCCTGGCATAATCTCACTGCTATAGTCAGTGGTATCCCGCAGGACTTAGCTTTTGGCAAGGACTGCTGCGCAGTCAACCAGTGATAGCCGAGAGTAGGGTCTAACTCTTAATGACTAGAATTTAAATCAAAAGAGAATGCTGAGAATTAAGTCTGAGAGCTTATATTTAAAATATTTTAACACAGAAAACAATTTCCTTTTGCTTATATATATGTTTATAAATTAGTTATATGGTTTTATTATGCATATAAGATTTTATAATACATTCAAATACATATGTATTCGATAGAATATGTATATATATGTATAGGATGACAGAGGATGAGATGGCTAGATGGCATCACCGACTCAATGGGCATGAGTTTGAGTAAGCTCCGGGAGTTGGTGATGGACAGCGAGGCCTGGCGTGCTGTGATTCATGGGGTCGCAAAGAGCTGGACATGACTTTTGAGCAACTGAACTGAACTGATATATGTATACATATGTATATATATTAAATGCCTATGTTCTATTTTGTATATAATAAGACTAGTCATGTGTATTATATATGTAATAGAATAGTTCATAGAACTTTGTACTGCTTGAATAGTTGGATGAACCAAATAAAATCCATGGGGGAAAATACGACATTTTTGAAAGTCTAACTTGAAATATTACATAATAATTCACCCTAGAAGACAGACATGCCATTGCCACTGCAATGGCCATGAACTTGGGCAAGCTTTGGGAGATGGCGAGAGACAGGCAGGCCTGGCATGCTGCAGTCCGTGGGGTCGCAAAGAGTAGGACACACTGAGCGACTGAACAACAGCAACAGAAGACAGAAGAAATACAGACCTTTAGTCCCTGACTCAAGTTTTATCCTTATCATTATAATTACTTGTTCTCATAATCATCTGAAATATCTGGTCCTCTCACTAGACTGTCAACTCTAGAAAGGCAGGGTTTAGGTGGAAATTTATCTGTTTCTAAGCCACTATACCTGGTAAAGAGTAGATGCTCAACAACTATTTACCAAGTTTTTAAATTATAAATTCATATTAATAATTGGATACATAATGGAGAATTTTAAACAACAGTCTTTTGTGGCTTAAAAGTTCACAAAAGAGAGAGATATGTACAGATAATATAAAAATTTAACTAGTCCTGAGACTTTGAGAAGGTTACTTCCTATATTAATATAGGCCTCAGTTTTTCCCAACTATACTACTTGTAGGATTGGTATGAGACAATGTGTAAGTTCCTTGTAAATAGTCTATGATCAGTAAATGATAGTTGTTATTATTGATAGTTTTATACTGACAAAATACATAGGTGGACTAATTTTGGAGATAATGAGAGAAATAGATTGAAAGTGATGTAGACAAGTCAGACAAAAACAAACAAAAAGCCCCTCACAAACCTCAATCTTAAATATGCCTATTGATTTACATGGATCCTCTGAAACACTAAGTGTGTTATTCCAAAAGCAGTGATAACATAAAACTAAATAGGTTTCTCTTCGTTTCTTAGGCAAGATAAAAAGCCAAATCTGTTAGGGGTTGCAAGCACTGAAATGCCTCTCTGTGATCCCAGGGAGCCTGCATATGTGTCTAGACTCATACAAACGCAAGTTTGTATTTTCGGTTACTCAATATGGTAATGTTCCAACTCATATCCTCCTCTTAACAAGCTCCTTTGTAATGGGAAGTCTGATTTAATGGCTCTAGAAATTTTAAGTGATATATGTGTGTAAAAATGCTTGTGGGGAATCAACAAGCTAAGACAGCTTTATTATAACTAAAACAGTAAAATGAATCCCTTCTGGCACAAGAAAATGACATCAATGGATAGAGGTGGGGAAATTGGTTAAATATGGCTCTTTTTCTAAGCAGATGAGTCACGTATTTCCCTGGACTTG